>NC_084977.1:17129214-17441214 GCF_963691925.1 Scomber scombrus | reverse complement strand
GCTGGTGTGTGTTCGTGCATGCGAGTGTCATGTTAATCCTGTGCGAGTACAAGAACTGTAGTAGTTTCACTTGTTTTAAGGCTTTCTGTCAGAACTTTGTAATTGAGCTGTTGCTTACTGGAGTAAATATTTTTTTACTGTTTATTTAAATTTTAAATTTGTGTACATAAATATATATAACACATATATAATATAAAATGTATACAAAATGTATGTAATATATAAAACATATATAATATAAAATGTATACAAAATGTTTGTAATATAATATATAATAATATAATGTAAGCTATTGACATGATTAAATAAGTCACACAAAACACAGCAGCAAAGGGATTATGTGCATTTTGGTCTCAAAGGACAAAGGATGAAGTCAGAATAAACATTTGTCTCATGGTTCCAGTGAGGCTTGTGTCTTCAGTTACATTTTTGGCATAATTGCTTGACTTGAAAAACCTGTGCCAGATTTTAAAGCATCTCTTTCAAAGTGAAAAAAGTTACTGACACATGCTAAAGTATGTGAGCCAAAAGGAATAACACTATAAGAATATATCTTAAGAGAGGGCCAAGAAAGAAAAATAATTACAAATGCAGAAAGCCATTCTTCAAGCATTGGGGGAAACAAGAAAAAATGTATAGTGAAGGTCTGCAGCATGTGTCAGGTTTCATGTCTGTCACACTCGATCAGTGACCGGAGCTAATGAGATGCTACATGCTGCCTGGGACTCGAGCTGGAAAACTGCTGTTCTGGTGCACATTAGAA
This sequence comes from Scomber scombrus, assembly GCF_963691925.1. Classification (NCBI taxonomy): domain Eukaryota; kingdom Metazoa; phylum Chordata; class Actinopteri; order Scombriformes; family Scombridae; genus Scomber; species Scomber scombrus. The sequence continues at coordinate 17,440,451 of NC_084977.1, read as the reverse complement.
TCCAGGGAATTCCAAAAATCTAGCATCTGGTGAAAAACAGAGCAACCCTCTGTGGCACAGCAGTCATTAACTTCCGGGATTTACTGAGATACGATACCCTGTTGAGAAAAAGTTTCCACAATAATGAGAACAGTTCTTCCAACTTTACCAATTTTCTGCCCAGTGGAAGCAACACAAGTTAAGGAAAGAAGCCGCCAATGCCTTTCTATTAGGGAATGTAATGGATATTAAATGATGACATACAGATGTAGTCAGAGAAGTATGTGCGCCGCAGTGGAGTGGATTAAGGCACAGATCAGCAAGCTATAGAAACAGTACAAGGATTGATATACTTTTGCTTGAGGAATGCAGAGGAACGACTTACCAAAATTCAGGGTTTGAACAGTAATTGTAATATAGCATGTAAAACAACCTTTAAAAATAATCCTTGAAGCACATGAGGGATATTATTCTGTATGTTATACAGTTGGTTTGACATCATTCACTCAAATGGTTGAAGCGCATAATAGGTTTGTATTTTGAATTTCAAATGAATGTTGAATATTAAACTAACTTAATGTCGCTACGAAATGAAGGGCACTGAGGAAGCGCTCTGCCCCAAACGTCTGTGCCGTAATAAAGTGAAATTGACTGATCAGAGTGCTGTCCGTTTATATCGTCCGATTAATTAATATTGTATAATCTCACGAATTTACGCATTAACAGAGTCTGCAATTTTCTGCCAGCATTCCCTCCTGGCTTTTGCTGTGGCAGCAGTGTTGCTTTTGGCCTGGATGATGTGTTTGAATTCTTCATATTTTTGAAGAATAATTGTCTGCTCCTCCATGGTAAAGTAGGCTGCTCTGCAGGGTTTCTCCATGTTTGCGATTGGTCAGACGCTGCAAACACCACCCCTTTTATGTGAGTGGGCAGTGATCAGGATTGGAGTTGATAACCAGCTTCGTAGTACCATTTATCAGGATTGCGAATGTCTGGGTAAGTCAACCCAGGTAACGGAGAGATATCCCGGGTATGTTAATCCAGCTTCGTAGTACAGGCCTCTGATAAGCGGTACTACGAAGCTGGTTATCAACTGGGGTAATTGAACCCAGGGTTTTCCAATCTTGATCTGATCTTGACATATTTCTGATTTGTTTAGTGGTGTATTCTTTGCAAAAAAATCTGAAAAGTGAAATAATTGCTGTGATCAATTTAGACTACATTTAGATATTAATTTTCTTAAAGTAATTGCCAAATTTAATCCCAGTGGAGTTCTGTAATACACAATGAAAATAATACTAAGCTTTTTTGTCATCTCCCTTGACTTAACAGTTCAAATTGTTGTGTTCACACTATTTTACTTGTGTGGTGATGACTGAGCTGCCATCAGATTACAGTTAACCCAGGGCTTTACCCAGTGACCAAAAACATGCTTCCAACTTGATTACATTTCAACCAGCATAATCCCTAAGAAGATAACAACTGACCCAGAAAACATTCACTATTGTTGTAAGCCTTAAAAACCACTCAGTCACTGAACTGCTGCTGCCTAATCGATGGGGATCTTTAATAGCAATTTCCAGGCACCCTGATGCTATTGATTTCAGTCGACAAACATTTCACTTTGATCATTATGATCCCAGGCTTGCAGCACACTTCCCAGGGTTTCTCCTTACGAAAGGCTTACATTTGGTCTTCAAATGGCAATGTAGTGATGGCTGCCGCATTGTCTGTGTCAATCCATGGCAGAGAGAGAAATAAAATGATATTTGAGGAAATTAGTACACAAAGTTAATATTCATCAAAAATGTGAGTTTTTAGTTTTTCTTTTTTGAATGTGTCATAGTGTCAAAACTTGTTGCCAACTTCAAACCAATTTTCTTTCCCTTTCCCATTCCTTCAAATGGTTCATTAATTTTGCATGCACTTGTTGGTTAGCCTTATTGTTCTGCAAACCAATATCATATGATGAGAGAAAGAACACAGAAGGAGCTCTGGAGACTAATTAGAAGTCCTCAAACTTAAAAATCTGTTCAAAGTCTTGTTGTTGCCAACACACAAAGGCAGTGACCTGGGGTCTCATTTAATGTTTCTAAGTATCTATTAATGTATCTTGGGTTATGTTTAGAGCTAGGGGAGGCACAGGAGCCGGAGCTGATGGATGAGAAACATTAGATGCCCGGCAGGGACTGAACTCTAATATAATGCAGTCATATGGCTATTTTTCCTTTGGTGTACTTCATTACATTTCTCTTTGGTTGAATATGTTTCTATTTAAATAATTTATTGTTCCCTTTCTTCCAGGTTTCTCTCAAAAATCAATCAGTGGCTGTCTTCCCAGAGATAAGCATGCCTTATTAATGTTAGATCTTTATCGTGCCAGGAGGACCACCAGCACTGCTGCTGAGTCTGCTAATAATTGACATTTTCTCTAGATGAGGGTATTTATCATTCTATCATTGTCCGTGGGAGGCCCCACTGCTGACCATACCCATACAATATTCTGAGAAAAAAGCTGGGATTTTGCACTCAGTATCCAGTAAGCCATGCAGTATTCATGTTTCCTCATGAGAAGAAAAAGTTTGTTTTTTAAGGGAGACAGGAAGGATTTCCATTGCAAAGCACAGCATTGAGCAGAATAATACAGGTTGAATGTGAGGTAATGCAAAGGTGATATGCACAAGTGACCTTTAAATCTCACTCTTTTTTGAATGACTCGGGAGGCGCCTTTCAGCCACACTTAAATACACACAAAGCAATGAGACCAATAACCCTCCTCCAGAGGACATTGGATATTGGAAGCATCCACTGCAGCTGACAGTGATAACAGTATACATAACATTGACAGAGCAATGTCACTTTAACCATAAGAATTTGCATTTATATTACATAATTGGAAGATTAGGGCCTTGAATTGCATCATTCTGTGCAAATGTAATGATGTAGATTTGGATGCATCTCGAAAATAATGTGCCTTGTAATCAAAGGTTTGTTTGTAAAGCTCAGTACAGGCTATCAACACTGACTGAAAGCCATACGTTCATTTTAAGCATCCATGATAACTTTGATTTGGATATGATGGGGGGGGGGGGGCAAATTGTTAGAAAGATACAGCATTTTCAGACAAATTGGTTTAATAATAGTGTCACCATTGTCTGTACAATACAGACCAAGCAGGGATGGCCCTCAGACAGGACAAAGTGCAGCCTCTGAAAAAAGAAGCAGTCTAATGTTTTTCTAATCAAATTCAAGAACATATGCCAGCCCAGTCATTAATTTTACACTGTTTGGCTGCCATTGTCAGTGGCACATGATATTAGATGCTACACGACCAAATGAAAAGGAGTAAGATGTGATATATTACTGAAATAAGTCATATCTGGGAAATGCATTTTGAATGAGCATTTGACACACTTCATTTCATCCTCATCTATCAAGTTTAGTGTCAGATTATGGTAGATGTGCATGGTTTAATGTAAGAGATGTGACAATGTATGAAGTTTGAATGCTGTCTGAGTGACTCCAGGTCACTTCTTTTGAGGATTGAGCATTTTTTCTATCTTAACACAACCCATTTATAGACACTTAGAAATGTCTCGAGAGCTACTCTTTATAAATTTAAGATAAATCTAATTGTTATATAATTATGATTTCAATAAGGGCTAGGATGATATGGTATATATTACATTTTTCACAATATAGACAGACAATGCTGTATTGACATTCAGGGTTTTGATTAGGAATATCTGCAATACATTGGGTACATCTCCACCATGGTTTCTTGTTCTAGCATTTACAGATTCTAGAGACTATTGGCATTAATATATAATGACATTTAATAAATAGTTGACAATCAACATTCATGTAAATGTAGCTGCATTCACTGTCCCTATACAGATATTCACCTGTTGGGCATACATAACACATAAAATACAAAGAAAGGAAATATATATTCATGCTCATAATCTTACATTAGGCATTACTTTAATGTCTGTCATTAATACCACAAACACAATGATAATGATGATGACTGATGCCAGAAACTCAGATTATTCGTTATCTTGAAGCATGTGGAGGATAAAGATACATATGCTATTGACAATTTTGTGACTAATTTAATGTGTTGTGTGACAGAATTTATACCCGCTTTGCAAAGGAAGTGCAATGACAATAATAGTCCACATTTTCATGCATTTGCCGTACTTGCTCACACCACCGTTTTAAAATGCGCAAACAAGTTGCTCTTGCAGTCAACCTTTGTTGTTTGGCATCATTCACAGATTTTGCAAAAAATATTCTTCTGTGCAGTGTCCTTTTTTTTTTTAAAGCCATCAAAACTATCTGACCAGGCACCTGTTTTGGGAATTAAATCTTCATGGGTTTCAGCGCTGGTACTTGCCTCTGACTGCATCTTGTTTAAGGCCAACGACATGAACTATTATGTGGTTTGCTACATTATGTTGCTGTTTAATTTTTACTTATTAATCAAATTGTGCTACTTAATTTCAAAATATATTAAGTTGAGTTCACTATTTTAGTTGTACAGTTGTTTTTAATTGTTTTTGTTATTTATTTAATTGTGTAATGACAAAATACTGGTATTACAAAAATGCATACCTTCACACAAATCAATAGTGGTATACCTTAAATTAAGGTATAAAAAAATAAGGAATGTACTACTGTATATATAATTATTTTTAAGAAGCCCTACTTTGCCTTAATGCAGCCTCGATCATTGACAATGTTATTTGGAACAGAAATGATAAACCCTCTTTTTACTACTGTCTAACTAGAGTACTACAGCTGTTGGATTTTAGGTTGCTAACTGCCCTTTTTCCACAAAAACATGGTTCCTCTCTTGGAGTTTCTGTGCTCTGGTTTATGGAACTACTGTGCTTCAACACACTGCTATGGTTTCTTTTTTTAAAAAGGGCTACTTACCCTGAGCTGTCTTCATGTGCATCACAGTAATTTGCTCTGATAGAAATGTCTCATTGCATAATCCATATCACCTTACCCAGCAGCCATGGACATCATCATGACACTGCATGCGCAAGAGGGGTGAAAAGATTTTGTTTTTCTCTCTGTCATACAAAATCTGATTATAGACCCCTGATATAAGACTCCATTAGCACTGCACTCATTTAACCCTGCATACACAACATTCATAACTCACTGACATTTAGTCAACAATGTGACCAAACTCGTTTGTTCCTGTCCGCCATATCACTCTTCAAGGCATTGTTGTTCATGCCAGCAGTAAAACTTTATTATAAAGTATTAATTTCATATAATAAAAAACTAGACCCAGCTATTTACCTACACTCGGTACATCACACACTCAACATCTGGCCTTCATTGGCCTAATTATTGCAAGTAATGAGATGCTAATTCCAACAATCATACTGCATGCATGAGCGGCCAGATTCATGTGAAACAGAACTTCATGACAAAACTAATAAATAAAACATTTTACTGGTGGTAAATATTAAGCAACTGAGGGAAAGAAAACAAAATGGGGATGAACATGGGGTTCGATGATTAACGCTGCTCTTACATAATCACGCCTGTGCCTGAAGGATTGTTTTTTTTTCCACACTGTTTACTGGTTTATGAGGAGAGTGATGGGCCATTTCATTAACTCAGCAGTAATTAATGCTCAAAATTAAGCAGTCTTTGATCAATAGTAGGGGCCAGTGTTGTCAGAGCTTTCTTTATTTAACTATGAAATCCAAACTGAAGTACTGAAATGCTAAAAAGTTAGCATGTCAGCATATTAGCATTAAGTACAGTTGAACAAGTACCCATATCAGATTTTGGTTAACCTTCCCTTTTCTGGTTTCTGTGTCACACTAATGCACAATGTGCAATCGTTAGGTCTGAGATCTGTGTCCTGGGAAATAAACTAGCTCAGTGCAGCAGTGTAAAAATTGGCTCTGATATCTCCCACAGCAAGACCTGGGTCTCCTCAACCTGTGTAAAGAATAGATCTCCGGGGGTAATTCCTCACAGCAAGATAAATGAAAACTGTTATATCTCAACACACATATTAACGCTATAGAATCGCCTGGCTCACCTATTGTACCTGTTGGTAAGCCAGTAGTAGTCAGCCATTATTTGTAATGGCTACCATCTGTAATGGCATTTATATGAGAGACAAAGAAATGACTGGTGTAAAGATTAATGTGATCGCACGACAAAGACGTCCTCAGACTAATCTGAGATAGCTTAATGCTTTGTCCCGTAAATAGTGTCTTGTAAGCGTTTGTGTCTCTCAAAGAGGACGTATCTGGTTTTCTTTGTAAATACAAGTTATTGAATAAGTTTGACAGTTTTCCTCTGGCACAAAAGTGGATATGTACTCTTACACATTACTCTGTTTGACATTCAACAAAAGAATAAAGATTGATTAATCGGTGATTATTTGCATTATGGAAAGGTTACAGGCATTATTGAGAGGAAAAATATGAATGTTACTCAAACAGTAAAAATCACTGTCATTGTTCACAGCTCTGGAAGTTACTGTGATCAAAGGTCTTGGCAGAGAGTAAAGGGTGAAGAGGAGGTGTTTGCAGCCACTGGTAAACTCTGTAAAGCTGAACTTTACATTTCTCGCTGTGGAATGAATGAAGGGATACATAATGAATTGATTTTAATTTAATTGAACTGAATTGAGTTTGAATTAAATCATTTAAGCTTGCTTTGTGAGGTGATAGTTTCAACTGCAAAAAGTGGGAACATAGGTTGCAATAGAGCCAACATTTCTTCCTCTGTGTTTTTGTCAGCATTAAAATATTTTGTATTTAGTCCCACTTAGTTCTAGTGGTATGGAGTCTTGCAGATACCTACAGCTTTCATTGCCAATATTTTAGTTATTGGCAGCTGAGGTTTATGCCACCATCTCACTGCAATAGTTTTGAAAAGAATCATATTTGTAATACTCAAAACAATAGCAAATTACATATAAAACAAAACTGCAACATCACTATTTTCCTTTTTTGCTGAAAAACAGGGTGTATGTTTGCAAAATCTGAAATCATTCTTGACAGGGTAATATTTCACATGAGCAGTCATAAAGAATTTTTTTTAAATCAAAGTAGTCTTTTACTCATGAATTATTTCCCTGGGTTACTGGGGTCTTTGGCACTTGATCTCCAACTCTGTCTAGAGAGAGGATTTGAATTGATGTGACTAATGTAAAACAAGGCCAACTGTCAGATGTAAGCCAGTCACTGCTAGTGCACTTTTGCACCCTCCATTTCCAAGGCATAATGATGCATAGCCATCACACTTAAGCCCAGTCTAGTCCTACATATGGAAAAGGTGTCAGTTGTAGGGAAGGAAATTATGCAGTCAACTAGTTCCCTGTCTAGCGTGGCATCTCAGCTGCAGAGTGCTCTCCCTGAAGAAGAGATGACATGTTTATGAGTTATTCCCCTGATGGGGACTACACCTAGGAATACAGACTTGTCCTTTACCCCTGACTGGCCCACTGAGGGAAGTCTATTGTGAATAACTGAATACAAAGATTATACAGATTTATAAAATATTCTTTCCAGCAAACCAGATTGTCAGAGAAATCAAGCTGCTTAATAGTCATGCAAAAAGTATAATTTGACACTGAAGAAGTGTAATCCCCCCCCCCCCTTTATGATTAATATAATGGAATTAACCTTGAGGGTTTGATACTTTTGATCCCTTTTCCTACTGAGTTAGAAAATAATTGCAGATGGATGCAGAATATTAGAAATGAATCACAACAATCCGGTCATTTTAGAAGGAGACGTTAGGTGAATGTTAAGTGTTTTGCAGAATCACAGACACGGATGGTGAATGTTAGAGATTCACTTTAAAGATAAAAAACCTGACCCCCAGGGCTATTTCTTTTTTGTGGCCAACTGCTCAACTTTATAAAGCTCCCAGGTTCAACATGATCCTATTGCCTTCCTGAGTGGCAGCCAGTTGAACTTTACACTCAGTGTTGTGAAAGTAAAACTTACTATTAGTTATTAAGTTATTCAGCCATTTTAAGAACTCACAAAATAGATATTAAGCGGATGTAATCATGTGGAAATACTGAGCAATGAACGTTAGCTAACAATGTGTTGTACATAAACTGACAGAAAGCATTTTTAGAATGAAAGCCTTAATATATTCCACAGTCTCAGATGAATAACCATGGGTTTTGAAAAGAAGAGGAAAATAACCTGTAATAATTTGTCCCTCCAGTCATGTGGAGATACTGCTGTGGTGTTCCTCTATTTGTCACTGTCAGCCTCCAGACTGAGGATATGAGAAGGCGGCAGAAAGAATGGGAGCGGTGGTGGGGTAGCAGTGGTGAGAGGAAGGGGAGTGTGAAGAAAACGCTGAAGTATGTGATTAAGAATAATGAGTAAAAAATTGCATAAAGCCTTCTCCCAAATCACATATCAACTCTACGCCTGGCATTATCCCTGAAGCATCTCATCAGTCCTGGACCAAGTCCCCATCGTTTTGCAATGCAAGTACACGTGCGCCTTCCCACCCACACACACATACACAATAACAGTCCATTAGCAGCTAACACATGAGCCAACATCTCTCTCTCTCTCTCTCTCACACACACACACTCTCTCTCTCTCTCTCACACACACACACACACTCACTCTCTCTCTCTCTCTCTCTCTCTCTGTCTCTCTTCTCTCAGTGGGTCTACACTGTCTTGGGAAGTGAAAGCAACGGCAAGAACAAGACCTGTCAAGTTTCATATCAATATGGTGACCTTCCGTCCCTTGCTGCTGTTCCACCACTCCAGCAAACACAGCCAGGTCTGCCTGTTATCTCCAAACCACTGTTTGGAGAGGCATCTCTATCAGAACAGTGGCAAAACATCCAATGCATATCAATTGGAAGACTTTGATTTTTATTTGTTCTGCATTTGCTCTGTCTTGCTATGGTACATGGAAATGACAGCAGGGTCCACTGTATAAACTCTCAAACCACTTGATTCTTGTTGGACTTTTGTGGAAAAACTCAATCTGTAAATGTTGAACATATTAGTCATGTGTCCTATGTGACACAATATAATGTATGTGCAACTGATGGAGCTTTAATTTTATTTATTTATTTATTTTTTGGGAAGGGGGGTGTACTCAAACAAACATAAAGCATGCTTTTATATATTATTTTAATAACACTTTTAAATGCTAAGCAACTCATAAACCTGCTAAACATGAAAATAAATTGGCTTATCAAGTTGTTACAGCTAATCTGTCAGTAAACATTTGCCTTCTTATTCATCCAGCAGACAAAAACATTCCTTTGGAATCCTCTTTTCTCACCACCTGTCCAATATTCACTGCCATTTTTATTCCTTGTCTGGTTTCTAACTACCAAGAAAAATATATTACTTTTGTTATGTTTGATTTGCTAAATGTTCAGCTTTCTTTTCAGTGATTTGTTTATTTTGGCTCTCTCCAATTTCATGCTGGGCAGGTAGAATGCAATTGGCTTGTGGGAGCATGTGAGGTATGAGCAGCTGCTCACACTTTTTTATAATCTGTAACAATGTTGATAATCAACAAACTGTTTCATTCATTATTAAGCAAATATTTCCTGATTCTAGCTTCTCAAACGTTTCATTCATCATCAGCCTCAAAGATTTGATATATATGAAACTGAATATCTTTTGAGTTTTGGACTCTTGTTTTTTAATATTTCCCCTATGGCCTATTGCAAATTATAATGGGCTGTTTCAGTCCATTCTGGCATTTTATAGACAAAACTATTAATTCATTAATAAAAAAATATATTAATCAATCATGCAGTTAAATGTAAGTCACTTCTCTAATAATCCTTAATCATATCTGATTAAGTGATCACAATGAACCATGTCATATGACCATATGACTTACCATCTTGTGGTCATAGTTACCTGAGCATGACATATGGTCTCACACATTCATGAATCAATAAATAGAAAACAAATTTTCCAATTGAGCTTGGTACAAGGAGAGCACCAGTAACGTGTCTTCCTGCTCTTAAAACAATTTAGATTCCAACAATTCCAATGTAGTCTGCTTCTTGGTGTGGGGAAAATAGCAAACTAAAGATATAAACTCAAGTGATTGTCCCATTTCAAACTGTCAGATCTCAAGATCTTCTACACCAAGTCAATATCGAGTAAATGAAATGCAATCATTTGTGAATAAGGACACAAACTGCAGTTTCATACAAATGGGACTGACCGACAGACTTGCTGAATATAGTGAGTTGTTTGTCTGTGTTTATCCACTGCCCCATGCTATTTGAATAGGTTGTGAGACTATAGCCTTGTTATTTCAATATGCATTATGTGTTAATACATAAATATGATTTTAGACATCTGCTGCTGTCAGTGAACAATTATACCAGGTGGATGATAAAAGCTGTCTGTCAGTGGGCAGATCATATTGAGCTGAAGGTGTTATGTGAAGAGACTCATGGGGAAAAAACGGTCCTGATATTTTAATTAAACTGCTGTCACTTGCCCTCACCAGTGCCAGTCAACTCTTTGTGACACTGACATGCATACGTAAGGGGAAATAAGTGAGTGAAGGGATATGAAAAAGTTTTAAAATGATTTGGGGAGTTGAGGGCAGATGAGTTTCAATATGTGCTGTGAATTAAAGTCATGTCTGGAAGTCATTATTGGATTACTGAAACTTTGGACAAAGGATAATAAAGGGTATGGGTCAGAGGAGGCCTGTCTTTATCCTGGTGAAAAAGTGATTGAGTGATTGGAATCATTAGATTTTCAGCTGTTTTCATGTTCTTGCTTCACTGCAGAAATTCCTTTTCTTTACACTGTACAATTTTTCGTTTTGTATCGCTCCTCTGCCAAACCAATCATCTAGGGAGGACGTCATATTTCGAGAGTGTGAGAGGACGACATAATATCTGTCAACTTCAGCCTCTCTCTCTCTCTTGCTGTCAGTGAACACTGCGCCCCCTCAACAGCTCTTTTAGAGGCCCTTCACCTTCTCCTCTTATCACCTTCCTTTTTTTCTTTCATTTTTCAGTAGGATTTTCACACCCTGAGAAATGACAAAAATATTCTCATGTTCTTGTTTGTCCTGTGCAGCTGGTCATTACAGTCTTGCCAGAGCTGTACCCTTAAAACCTAAATTGGACTTGAATCAGAAATAATTTGATAAAATGGAGATTAAAGACTTCATTTTCTGAAGACTTTACCTGCAACTTGAGAGTAAATGTCATCACTTTGGACACACTAAAATCACTATTATAATTGATATGCTTCCCAATTAACTTATATGTGCAATATATTTTATGTATTGATGATCATACATGTTTTTTTTTCAATAGAGAAATTGCTGATGCCCTTTCATGTGTATGCTGTGCCGCAGATTATGAGAAATTGTGTAATATTCATGACCTTGTCAAATTATGCCTCAATTAACAAAACTATGCTACTACTTCTTATCAATATTGACTAACAATACAGATGCCAATGCATACCCAAACAGTTTTTAGCACCTTTAACAGCTTGGTGATTCTCTTTCATGGTGTTACTGAAAAACTATTAAGACACCAAAAGAAAATGTCCTATTAGGGTTAGTGTAAGTGTAGAAGAAGAAGAATGAAATGAACAATGTACACTCTAAGAAATGATTCATGGAGTTAGTAGGTACAGCTCAAAATCAACAGCTTTTTCTGTATAAAAAAATAAGTTTGTTATGTTTATACATTATAATGAGTTGATAACTTAATTTAATAAGTTTGTCTAACTGAAAATAAATAAAAAAGTTTTCAATAATGCATGGATTTTCAACGGATATTTCTGCCTCAACTCAACATGTAGGTGTATTCAGTTAGCACAACTTAAAAATCCATGTCCATGTTACTTAATTAGCTGAGTACAAGGCTGAGCGCGAACAGACCATGCGGCATTGCCAGATGGAAGTGGAGGACACGAGTGAGCACAGCACACATCTGCTAACTTTGCGGTTTGGTGAGTAAAAATTGACTCATATTAGTCACAGCAGCTAATCAGTAGTCAGTATAAGAAATAGTTTTACACAACACTGATTTTTCTTGGTCAGCAGTGCTACTGTGTAAGCTAGCAGTAACTCCTAGTAATTTGGTCTAACCGTATTGCTAAGTTTTGTTTTTTAGGTTGGTTTAGTCAGCCATTGCAGCACCAAAATCCACATTGACGACGAGAATATTGAGTTGCTGTTGTTAACAGCGCATGTGTATTTCTCCCTGCCCCGTTCCAACAGGTGGCATACCTGCAACCCATGCAAAGATTGTCCTGGAGGGAACCGAGGTCCTAATGGATGACATGGATATTCCCAGAGCCTGTGCCTTGCTAATGGGGCTAATATATGCACTCAACCTCAGCTACCCAAAAGAACTGAAAAGCACTTTCAAAGTCTTTCAAAAGATCTTTCTTGAGCTGGATGACCTCAAAGCAAGCCCCAAGGTAATGATGCTTAAAAATAAGCTGTTGTACTGAAAAGGAAAGAGGCATCTAAGATGTCCTCTTATTAAAAAAAGAAATGTTGCCATGTTGTTTGGAATGTGTTGATTACTGTGTGCTGTTTAATATTGTATTGTGTATTTAATGTTGAGAGTTTAGACATTTGGGTTGTCCTCAAAGTAAGAGGAAATGTTGCGTTATTTGCAATGTGTTGTTTAAATACTGTATAGTATCTGTACTGTTCAGAGACTGTTTTAGAGTCTAAACTCTAAACTATACAATAGTTCAGAGTCTCAAATTAAGAGGAAGTATTGCATTATTTGCAGTGTGTTGTTTACAGTATGTGTAGTGTTGAAAGTTTAGACATTTATGCTCTCCTCAAATTAAGAGGAAATGTTGCATTACAGTATTTGCAATGTGTTGTTTAATTACTGTACTTAATGTGTAGTGTTGAGAGTTAAGACATGTATGCCATCCTCAAATTTCTGCAAGAGGACATGTTACATTATTTGCAATGTGTATAGGCCTTGTGCATGTAGGTGTACTGTTGAGTTTACACCTAGTTCAAAGCAATGTAGGCTATAACTTAAAATGTCACACCGTGAAAATGTTCACATCTAAGTGAGATGCTGCCTGTTTGAATAAACAGATCATAAAAGTGGAATTTCAATGTGTGATATTTTCTGACTTAGATAAATAAGTTCTTGTACAAAAAAAATTGTGCTGGCTCAACATAAAAAAAATGAGGTAATGAAAGAAAAAAGGAATGAAAAGGAAAATAAATAAGTTAGATTAACTAAAAGGAGTAATTTTAAAACAATTAAAATTAAGTTGGTTTAACTTAAATAAACTTGTAGAGGAATAGGCAAATCATGTTTATTGAACTAAAGTAACTGAGTTGGCCTAACTAGAAAAGTCTTGTGGCATGTACTTAATACTAGCTAAGTTGAAATAACTTAAAAATATCCATGGAAATTCTTACCTCAATTTTTTTGCGTTGAGCCAGCACATCATTTGTTAGAGTGTATGAGGCTTTTTTTCCTATCTTTATTCAAGAGCATGATCTTTAAATTTAACAGAATGATTTAGTGGTTTCAAGTTCAGAATCGTAATCCTTTCCATCAAAACCCTTACCTCAAATTGTCCTGTTTGCATGCAGATTTGCTCTGCTTCTGATCTGTATGCTTGCACTTAGATATTTACTTCTTAGTAAATATATATATCTTAGATATTTACTAAAAGAATGATGTTTATTATTTGTACAATGACAAAGTCTTTGGTGCTTGAACTCCTTGAGGACATTATTGCAGGACAGCCACAAGATAGATCCCCCATGAAGTCCAGGCACTGGTGGTGGTGATGCTGATGAGTTGGATGAGAATGATGGCCGATGGGGAGGTGGTGGGGCGCACATTACAGATGTATATCTGACTAGAGCAGAGAGAGAAAAAAACGCAACTAGATGATAGCTGAAAGTGTGGCATTGTACTATTGGATAGCATGAGTGACCGTTGACCACTGAAACTCAAACTACGCCCCCTGAACATTGACAATAAGTGAGCACACATGAGAGAGTAATAAAGGGGAGGAGTTAGCATCAACTATGCCTTTTATGAAAAGAGTCTTCCTGACTGAACTTTCACTAAGCTTCATTTGCCTGCTCCAGCTTCAGCTCTTCTCCTTGCCCTCAGGCTTCTGTACCCTTGTGAAACATCTGCTTTCAGATTTATTTTGTAGAGGAGAAAAGACAAAGCGAAAGTCAAGGACCCCAAGTCATTTTTTAAAATAATGTTGCTATTACTTCCTTCAAATTGAATTGCTTCAGTCATATGTGCAGCACATAAACACATCAATGATAATATATTTGGCTTTCAAGTGTTGTATTTTACGTGAATACTGTTAGGCAATTAACAACAAAATGGACACGACTATGTTTCTTTATCTTCTTCTGTATTTTAGTGTCTATTTTATTTATTCCAATTTATTCCAATCCCAGTTAATGCTACGGCATGATTACTTGAGATTAGTGTCAGTCAGGCTCCTCTCCTGTGGAACGATCTTCCAGTTTGGGTCCGGGAGGTAGACACACTTCCTATGTTTTTGATAAAGCTTATAGGTTTGACCCAGTCTTGACTTGGACAAGCCCCTAGTTATGCTGCTATAAGCTTAGACTGCCAGGGGGACTTCCAATGATGCACTGAGCTCTTCTCTCCCCATTTCACTCTCCATCTGTATGCATTCATATTCCAATAATGCATGTTGCTAACTTGGCATATTTTGTTCGCAAATCTCTCAGGTGACCTGTTGTGGGCTGCCTGCTGTGCTTTTGGTACGACTTGGCAACCACTGCTACTACTATTATTATTATGATATTTCTATCATTATTGTTGTTGTAATTGTTATTATTGTTGTTGCTGTGCTTCTCTGTGTCTATCTCTTCCTTCTCCCACAGCTTCTTTCTCTCTCAAACTAACCAGCAGATGGCCACTCAATCCTCCCTCTCTCAACCCTAAAGACTGGTTCTGCTCGATGTATCTTTCTGTTAACTGACTGTAGATGTTGTTTCAAGGTCCACTCTCTGAGCTTGTACTGTTGTCTTTTTTCCAGAACAATGCTTGACACAATGCTTTTCAGGCCTGTTTTATTTTCATGTCACATGTTAGTGTGGTGTCAGGATGTTTATCTTCTAGACAGAAGTAGATCTTCCATAGTAGAAACAGGATAGAGGAGACAGTTGGATCTTTCTCCCTACTAAAAGCATCTATGAAGGCACTCAGAGGATCTGGAACATACCTCACTGTTTTGAAGATGGGGATGTCTGTTTGTTTGGACAGGTGATCATTTTTGTGGTTCTCTGCCAGGACTGCACAGACTGCTGCTGCTCACAGAACCTGTCCACGACATTGAAAGCCAAGTTCCATCTGGACGGCTCATCATGAATGAGCTTGTGCTCTGCTACCCGTAGTGCCTTTTGTTTCTTTTTCAGCGATCTTGTCAGTTTGTTTGACCTAGAAAGGGCTGAGACCATTCTACAGAACCTGGGGGGTATTCCAGAAAGCGGGTTATGTGAAAACTCAGAGTAAGTTAACCCTGAGATGAGGGAAACTCCGTGTTATCCGTTCCAGAAAGAGAGGTAACTGAAACTCTGAGTCAGTCACCATGGTAACTGACTCTGTGAACATAACCTGCTCGCTGGCAGGTTTTCTTTAAGAAACCCGGAGTTTCTACCTGTCTCCTCCCACCTGCCAGACAGCAAGCTGCCAGACATGGGTTGTCCGTTTCTTCGCAATCCGATAGATATCGAGGCAGAATTATTTTCGCAATGCCTTATGTCGGGAGATGTACTCAGGGCTCAATTGGATGTGCTTTCATTCCGAGATGAATATCTGTTAGAACGGTATCACTGTTCATTACACTCAATCATTTCTTAACATTGTCCGGCCATATCTGCCTTCTTGTTAATCTAATTTTTAGGAAGTATTTTATTTAATATTCATGTACACATCGTCACATGTAAGTCTTATAATCAATGACTCCAATATGTATTATATGTAAAATTGTGTTAAATAAAAGTGTTAAAATAGTGTAAAATGTTAATCTACTAAGCAGGATATTAGATGAGAGGACATATGTGTTAAGCAGCTTTCTGTTTGAGGTTTAAATTACTACATGTTGAAATAGCCACTGAATTAATATTTACTTTGTTTAATAGCCTACGTCAACTATGAATACAATCAAAGCGAGGTACAATCATAGCCCAGCAAAATGTGCCTTACTTTTCTGAATTATGTTTTTTTATTTTATTTTTTAGCTGCTTCCAAATACATTACACCACTTTTTCACCTGTATGCTACAATTTTAAGTGAGGTAAGTTAAGTCAGTGGAGTAGTGCATTACAATTTAAGAATTGACTCGGGCAGCAATTTTCTCCCATGCCGCTTCTCTCTCCTAAGCGTCTGCAGCGGTGTTACTTTTTGTGAAATATATTCGCCACAGGCCTGCGGGGGGAGCTCCAGTTACAGTGAGGTGACGTAACTCGAGCTTTTTTTCTCAGTAGTTGCCATGGTGAATCAAGGTATCGGGGCTCCATTGATGATGGCTTTGTATAGTGGTCGCGCACGCGCTAAACTCAAGGTTAACATACTCAGAGTTGATTTACCTAATTCAGATCAGCTGTTCTAGAACCGGATACTCAGAGTTTCCCATCTCAGAGTAAGTCAACTCAGAGTTCTGGGTTAGACTCAGAGTTTGTTGAACCTCCTACCTTGAATACCCCCCAGGTCAGACATGCTGCTACTATGTCAATGTATATGGCAACAACGTTCAAGTTATGTCCAAAACATGGGATCCACTTGAGGTTTCCAAAGGCCTAACAGTTGTTTCCGGCACTGTCTGTCATGATTCCAACCATTTGGGACATATCCAGGTACCATGGTACAGTAACCATTTCTTCTTAGACTTAAGTCAGGTTCTCTGCAGTGTGGTCAGAATACACTGCAGTACAGTGTAAACACCAAGACTGCATCTCCCATGATAAACTGGGTGGTAACTAGGGTTGGTCCATGGTGGTGTCCATCGGCGATGCCTGACAGCCATCGCCGATGGACACCACAACGGCGATGTAGTGTGCAGAACTGATTTTTTCCACCCGTGTTAATATTTTTGGAGTTGAATATTTTGGGTTTTACTAACACCATTGACATTGTCTCAAATACTTTCCCATATGGCAGTTTTTTCCTGGTACATTCTTTTTTGTTATAACTCAATATATTTGTTAACCTCTTCCACTAGAATCTCTAATTACATGGGATCAAATAAAAGCTGAATACTGCTGTCTGCACCTGATTTCATTTACACAGTTATTCTTAGTAGATCACCCGCAAAACACACGCCAACTGAATGCGCAATCTATTGCACTGCCACACAATTTAGTACCCTTTATTTGGGATCTTAGTAAATCAGCCCTTAGTGTACTGACCATGACCTTTGACTGGCTGTTTGGTTTGATCCCTGACACAGTCGAAGAGGCTAATTCTCTGTTTTTTACCATTACACTTTTCAAAAAGTGTTCAATATCATAGCAAAAGGTTTAACTGTCATAGACTCATTTTTATTGGTTAACTGATTATGTTGTGTACTTGGGTTTATGTTCATGTATTTTATTGGACAGTTTGGACAGGTTGTATTTAGAGTATTGTGTTTTTTGGGTTTTGGTTTTCAGTTTGCTCTGAGATTCTCTTCTGCATTTTTCCCTCCGTAACTGCCCTGCAGCATGTTCATAAGCCCTGTCCTGCTCTGTGTTTTCCTCCTACCTGCTGTTACCTTCACACCTGTCTTGTATCAGTTTATCAGCTCTGCCCTGCCCCCAGCATTTTCCCAACCAATCAACTCCCAACTTGACCTTGTTTCTTGTCACCTGTTCCCCATTCTCTTATTAGTTCTGTTTGCTGTTCAGTTTTTTTGGATCCTCTGTTCAGTTCAGTCTGTTCTGCTCAGTTTGCCCAGGTTTGTTCAAGTCTTGTTCTACTTCTTTTCCCTGCTCATGTTGTTTAAACCCACTTTCAGATTTTTGAAATCTATGTTGAATATATATATATATATAATAGGTGATTTAACTGATATTTTTCCATCCAGGCCACATTAGACCAGGTCTAGATCAAGAAACCACTATACTAACTGGGCGTTCACACCAAAAGCACTGAACGCGATTTTGCTGCGCTATCGCTCGAGTTTCGACGCATGACCATTTTGTGACCATAATGTAAAATTTGCATCATCACGCAAGTAATTGCTCCTTCAATCATCAACCATGGCTGAGATCACTTACTCTTTTCTCTCATGTGTCCCTGAGGCTCCTAAGGCTCTTCCATTTCCTGCGACACATCAACTGACAAAAACACACGTAAATTCACTGTTGAATCTATGCCGGGAAAGCCAGCTATGCTAACAGGGGCTATACGTAGTGACATCAGGAGAACCTCAACGCTGATAGGCTGTCACGGCACGGCGTCACGCGATGTCGCCGCAAAAGTTCAAAATTTTCAACTTGCGCGTGAGCACCGTCTTCAGGGCAATGTTCCCTGACTCGGAATGTGCAAAAACATTTAGTTGTGGCAGGGACAAAACCTCTTATCTTGCTCGATTTGGACTTGCTCCGTACGTTAAAAGGTAACTTTTGTCAAGTGTGAATCAAGGCAGCTTCATTATCATGTTTGACGAAAGCATGAATAGGACCACCAAAAGCAAACAACTGGATTTGCATGTCAGGTATTGGGCGAATGACGAGAATGGTTCTCGAGTGCAGTCCCGGTATCTGGGATCACAGTATATGGGTCACTCCACTGCTGAAGACTTACTGGAAAAGTTCAAGGTAAGCCATTCAACAACCAGTGTTTAATGTTTGTAAATGGGATAGGCTAATAATAATTATTGGCAAGCAAATTTGCAACAGTTTGTTTTGGTTTGGGTCCTCTAGTGGATAAATGTGTGCAAAATCAGCTTTCCTACCCTGATGCTGGAAATAAGTCAGCTGGTTTTTAATTGAATAGTATATTCTTAAAGTTATTTTGAATGTTCCCCTGTTCTAATTAAGCAAACTCATGGATTCAAGGAGTTGTTATTGTCACCTACATAGAAATATTGTGTGTGCTGTGAGGGGGCTGCCTGGTGGAAGGCAGGGTGGGGGGCTGGTGCTGGGCATGTGTGTGTAGCATAAGGCAATTTTTTCTGTATGTTTATGTTTGAACACCTTATCTTATGGTAAACTAAACTTACTTGACAAACATATTTGACAGACATAGGCTATCTTAATAAAATGATCTTGGTATCATTGCTTTAGGAATAAGTTGGCAGTTTTTATAATGTTTGTGTTTTTCATAATTTTAGGAATATACAAAGGAACTAAATCTCAGGAATATGCTCTCCTTGTCAATGGATGGACCCGCAGTTAACTGGAAATTTGTGAATCTCCTGCAAAAAGAGCATGCTGAGCAATTTGCTGGGACACAAATTCAAATTGTCGGAAGCTGTGGTTTACACACCCTTCATAATGCGTTTAAGGGTGGTTTTGAATTGTGGATGGTGGAAAAAGTGCTTAAAGCACTTCATTTTCTCTTCCACTGCGCACCAGCCAGAAGAGAAGATTTCACTTCTGCAACAGCAACCTCAACATTCCCCTTGCCTTTCTGTGGGCATAGGTGGTTAGAAAATGTGCCTTCTGTTGAAAGAGCGTTAGAAGTCTGGCCCTCCATTGTGAAGTATGTGGACCTTGTGAAGTCAAAGAAGGTGAAGATCCCAGGGACATCTTCATTTGACAGCATTTGTGAAGCCCAAATGGATCCCCTTCTGCTGGCCAAATTCCATTTTTTCATGGCCATATCGCAAGCTTTTCAGCCATTTCTGGCGAAATATGATGCCCTTCCTTTGGGAGGACTTGGAAAATTTGATCCGGGTAATCATTCACAACAACAACAACAACAATAAATGTCAAACACACAAAAATTAACTGAATTGAATTTTATTTTCAGAATCTCCTTAAACGCTTTATCAAGCGAGATGCCGTGCCTCTCACTCCGTACAAACTTGTTAGGCTTGATGTTACGGATCAAAAACTCTGGCTGAGTCCAAAGGAAGTGGACATTGGAATGGGTGCAACAGCTGTCATCAAGGTGAGACTTCCTGTAAATTCATTGATATCTTTAGATAGAAATGTGTCAAACAAATGTGAATAACTTGGAGTGTGAGCTGTTTTGGTACAATTGATGTATTGTTAACCTTCTGCTTAGTGTTTGGAGAAATCATAGAAATATGACAAGCCATTTGTTGTCAGGCTCTGTCAGGGGCCAAAGGCAGAGTAAGTGATCTTGGTGTGCTTCAGTTCAGGAAAGACTGCCAGATTGTTCTTTCGAACATCTGCAAGAAGGCGCTGGATAAGTGCCCTCTGAAGTATTCAATTGTGCACAATATGATGTGTTTGGACCCAAAGAAAATGCACTCAAAGCCAGATGACTGTCTGGAGTAGATAAAATTACTCATCCAGAAGTTTGTGCTGGACAAACAGTTGGCAGGGGGGATATCTGCTGGTAAACTTTAGGAATAAGAAGAGATTAGAAAAGAATGGAATATTAAATTATGTTTTTCCATTTTGTTTTCAATATGAATATTTTTGAACACATGGATTTTAAAACCTTTTATCAACCAACCAACTCTTTTGGTTTGAAGTATTAGCCTGGGGTGTGTTCCCCAAAACCATAGTTGCTAACAAAGTTAGCAATTTCCCATTGCCGACCAACTAAATTGCTAACTGATTAGCAACTATGGATTTGGGAAAAGCACCCCAGATTAACATATACCCAAAGATTTTATAGCACATTTCTGGTATCATGGGATTATTGGGTTACAAGCTTATTTCTTATTAGGGCCCGAGCGGCGACTGCAAGTCGCCTGGCGAAAGCCCTATTGAAATTGTAATGTTTATTATTATTATTATTCTTCCGACATTTCGTGCCCCAATTTCGCCCCTTTCCCAAATGCGAAAATGCTTATACTTTTGCACGGACGTCCGGCCTCATCCGAAATTCGATATTTTTGGGTGGTCGCACATGGTTGACGCAGAATGGCGGAATAGGGCCCCCTACAAAGTCCAAAAATGCCCATAGGGAATTTTGCTAACTTTGTCCTATGCTCACAAAATTCGGTACACATATGTATTATACCCACATATGCAAAAAAGCCTCCTGACCTCATGACCTCAACCCAACAGGAAGTCGGCCATTTTGGTTTTGATTTTTCCCGCCTAAAAGTAACTCCTCCCACAGTGTTCGCCCGATCAAGTTCAAATTAGGTACGCAACATCTCCAGACCTAGCTGAGCTTAAGTTGTGCTCTGCGCATCCGTAGGTCAAAGGGCGTGTCTGCCAGGGCTCAACTAACTTTGGCGTGCTCGCCATGTACATACGAGTGGCTCTCACGCCCACATACTTCATCCAATCAGCTTCAAACTTGCTGGACATGATGATGGCTCCACCCTGAACGTCCCGATATATTAACTTCCCACGTAACTCATAGCGCCCCCCGGTGGTAACAGGAAGTTAACTAAGATTCATTAAAATTACATACTTTGCCCCATCAACTTCATTCAGAACCAGTTGGTGAAGCTACATTATGAAGACTGTGAAGCTACAGGGGTAGACAATAAGGCAAATTTGCCACTGGCCCTCCGGAAGATCACTGGCCCCACCATTGTGACCACTGGCCCAGGAATCGACCCCCATAATAACGAAAAAGAACAATTTGATTTAACAACATTCATTTTAATACTGCAGTACTGTTCAAAAAGTGCAAATACATGAATCAAACGTTCAAAGATATAAATCAAAAGTGCAAATACATACAGTATCAAAAGTGCAAACTGCGCTGCATTAGTCAAGCATAACCAGCTCTTCCTCCATCTCCTCCTCAGTTGGCTGGTTTTTGCGCCCCCCTACTGATGCCCAGGCAGTATAGCCTGGGCGTCGGCTTCTGGGCCCTGACTGCCACCAGGTCAAAACTGCCTTCTCGGCATTGAAGGCCTGCACATTTGGCCCCTCAATGGTGAGGTACATTAGACGATTTAGGCTTTGCGTTGACAGCTTTGACCGCCAGTCGCTTTTCACCCTCTTCATGCAAGAGAAGCCCCTCTCACATACAGCTGTGCTGATGGCCATCGTGAGATAGATCTGGGCAAAGATGGCAAGGTTGCTGAACTTCTCCTGTAGATCAGCTGTAAAATAAGAATAGCTGTTAATGGCAAAGCAGGGAGTAAACTTAGTAAAGAGAAATATGAGAAAAAAATTAGCCCTACATACCTCTCTGGAGCATTAACAGGAGTGTCTCTCTGAGGTTCCCGGTGCGGCTTCTTGCCCAAATTTTGTACAATCTGTACTCTCCCAGTACCTGATTGATTGAACACTTTGTTGAAAAAAGCACGGGAAAGTACAGTTCACTAGTGTACAGTAAATTAAGAGGATTACTGTAAAACCCAAGAAATCACTATGGCTTGTTTCTATTAGGGTCCTTATACCTCACTGGTTGTGGTCCCCTCACGCACAAGGATGCTGTCATAATGGTGGCACAGGGCCTCCATTTCTGCTCGTCCATGGAGGACAAAGGCTTCCTTGGAGTCATTAGTGCTGCCAGGTTTTGGCCACGTGTGGTGGTCCAGGGCAGAGAATTTTCCCACAATACTGTCAGCAGTCAGCAGGTCCCCCAGACGGCTCTCAATATGTTTGGTGACAATTTCTGAAAATACAATTTGCAATGTCAGCATCCATGTTTCAAGTGTTGTCAAAGGTGGCTTTAAAAATTGTCAAGGGTTGTCATTATTTATTAACCTGTAATTGTCTTCCTCTGAGGAGCAAGTGTGTTGTCTGTTGAGACGTTGGTGAGCTCCACCCCCCTGAAGGCAGTCTTTGCAGCAGCCAGCATTCTCCTGTGTTGCTCTCCTGGCTCCAAAGACAGCTCTGTAAGGCCATTGATGCAGGCCTCAGTGTACTGCACTGCCTCCCCTAGAAGAACAGATTGTCATTTACCCTGTAAGACCACATTCAGCATAAATAGAAAAATAAAATGCACAGTATTTACCTGGTGTCAGATTATCCTGCTGAAACTGGAGGCTCAGTGTCTTCAGAAACTCCAGCATATCTAGCAGGAAGTGCATGAACTGGACATTCACATAGCTTTTGAGGTATTGGAGAATGTTTTTTGCTCTTCCCACTACCGCAGGTGATGGTTGAGGTGTCCGCTCTGGGCTGACCTGATCCTCAAAGTGTGCCACAAACACAGCATATCCATTACACAGGATCTGGAGGAGAAATACAACATGGCATTTTTTATTTCATACCTTCTTAAATTGTTCTGAATTACATAAAATTTGGGATAGTGTCAATTGAACAACTACCTGTGTTGCCTTGTAGATGTAGGGCAACCACCTGGCCCCCTTCAGGTTTGTAGGCTTGAGGACCTTGTCCTCCAGTACATCTGCTAGCACCCTCAGTTCCCTGAGTGCCTTGGGGGAGTAGTGGTACTGCAAATACAAATAATGCAGTACGTCCTGCAGCTTTTTAATCCCTGGCTGTGCTTTAATGGCATCTAGCATCCCCAGCTCCAGCCTGTGGGCCACACAGTGGATGGAAAGCAGGTGTCCAATCTCTTCCTTGAGCTTTGCAGCCACACCGGTCTTCTTCCCCATATTGACGGCTGCACCATCAGCACAAAAGAAGACCACCTTCTCCTTCCACTTTTCCAGGCCTGCTTTCTCAAACACTTAAGGAAAAAATGCAATTATTCATTGGCCAGGAACAGCTTAACATGATCACTTTACTAAATAACCTATTTTTATTGGCTTACCTGACTGTACCGCAGAAAGCACACCAGCTGCATGTGCATGCTTCACATCCTCAATCCCCAGGAAGGACTGGACCACTCCCCTCTCCTTACTGAAGAATTTGACGTAAACAATTTCATTTTCCAGGGTCCCACAATCGGTTGCCCCATCAATCATCACGCTGATGAAGCGTGCATTCTTGATGTCGGACAGGAGTTGCTCCCTCTCCACATTGTATATGTCAATTGTGAATCTGGAGGGAAATAAGTGCCTTTTAGTAATAGTGAAGAATTTGAAATGGGTAAATATGTTGTTAGGAATTTAGTTGTAGTTCTCACCTTGCACATGCCTTATCTGACATGTAGCAGTCTGGCATGCTTGAGCCAGTCCTGGTGTTGAGCTGCACCAAGTCTGGGAAATCCGTAAATGGCTTCTCTTTCTTTACCACATAATACGCCGTGTGGAACATGTTTTCCATTTTCTTCTTGAACACTCCATCCATCTCATAGTTAACATGTACACCAGCTAACACAGCAGGTGGTTCACTCTCGGTTTTCTTCCTTTTCAGGCAAACCTGATGTGAAGTGCTCTTTTCATGAGGGTCAAACCCAGTAATCCTTTCTACCACTTGGCCCTTGTAGAGTGGAGAACTCCTCAAATAAACAAGAAAAAAACAAACTCACGACTCACATCTCCTGCCTACATACATCATAAATAAAAACTAGCTACTATAATTTCTGTAAAGCAAGTTATCATTAGAATATTAAAATAATATTATTTTACATAGAGTCTATGCTGTATCATAATAATTCCAAGTTATTAACTCGTTGAGTGCCACAAACATAATTTTCCTCTTTTTTTTCTTTCTTTTTTGTAAATTTAAATTATGAAAATAGACACTAACACACCATATGTGTGAATTTGGAACTCTACGACCAACAGAACTGAAATAGATGACGATCAAAAACTCATGACAACTCACGATCAGGAAGTTTTATCATAACTCGCTTTTTGCAAGCTGTTATAAATAAAT
The DNA here is from genome assembly GCF_963691925.1 of Scomber scombrus. NCBI lineage: Eukaryota > Metazoa > Chordata > Actinopteri > Scombriformes > Scombridae > Scomber > Scomber scombrus. The sequence goes on along the minus strand of NC_084977.1, from coordinate 17,415,618 downwards.
TGGGATATCAAGATAAGTAATAAAGGGGTAGGGTATTAGTTTTTTTATTCTACCTACTCCTTTTAGGACACTGTTCTTTGTTTGTATTCAGCTTTTTGTTTTTATTTGTATTATATTCGAAATAGGCTACATTCATTCATTCATTCATCAACACTGTGTTAATTTTAATTTTTTAAATGTTCTTGACCAACACAATATTTGATACATAGCTATAGATGAAATGATCTTTCCTGCCACTATGGTGATAAACTGTATTTAACTGTAGCCTACCTATGAAAACAATAAAACTCAGTAACCAAGCATGTTGTCCCTGTGTGATGTACAGGGGACACGTCAGGACAGTCTGAGGACAGAGAGCTCTGAGGTTGAAGTCCTATGAAAATGAAATGCACCTGTGACTGTGACAGGTCTGTAGCGTCTTGACCACATGTCACCCGCAGCAGAGGAAACTCCGCTGTTCTCCGCTTCATCGCAACGAGTGGTTTTTTTGTTGTTGTTTTTTTTGTTGTTGTTGTTGTTTTTAAATGAAGCTCCGATAGCGGCCGGATGAAATACAGGAGGATACCAGCGCGGATCCGGTGTTTATCAAAGCGTCACTGTGCTGAAGCACCGGTTCTGTTTGAGCTGAGTTCATGAAGTTAGAGGCGGTGTTTCTGACCTGCTTCGGCCGAGAGCCCATCACATAGCGCGGCAAGAGGCTGTGAACGGCACGGGGCTTCTGTTATTGTTTTTGCGGCACTCATGAGTTAATAATAGGCTAATAAAAAATAATAGCTAATTGTTCATACAACTTTTCTGTAACTTACTTGTCTGCATACGTGGGCATTGACCGGCATAGTTCACAATAGACTTCATTTTTTTCCTCATCATATCCAAGCCAATTCCAGCGGTCGCGCCACTGAGGCTGGAACTTTCTTGCCCTTTTCTTTTGTTCATAATCCCTCTCACTCTCTTTCAACTCCTCCGGTGTCTTTCTCTTCTTTTCTTTTTGTTTTTTGCCCGGCGTTTGGCCGGGTGCTGGCGGTTTTAGAAACATTATTGATGTCGGGAACAGTGAGAAACTCCCTGTCAACAGTCTGCAGCAGTTTGCGAGCGGAGCGGTACCTGTACGCGGGAAAGTGCGAGCTGTGCAGGTGGTGTGTTTACGTCCCAGGGACAGCTGGCTGTCTTTGATCGACGGAGTCACACACACACTCGTGTTCGCGGTAATAACCGAGACAGTTTCACAGATATCATTGCAAAAGACAACACCATGTGAATTTTTTGTTGTTTTTATTAACCAAAAAATTTTTTTCAAGGCATATTTTTCACTGGCCCCACCGGGCCAGTGCTTAGAGCGTTCTGGTGGCCCTGGCGGTTTTGAAAGTACGTCCGGGCCACCGGGCCATTTATATTGTCGACCCCTGCAGCTACGAGTAATGGCGTCCTTGTGGCGACGCGGCGACCATCAATTCCTCGCTATGAAAATACGTTTGGCTTTTTGATGGCTTTATTGAACTCGTATCATCATGAAAATTGGTACACAGGTCCAGGGTGCCGACCTCAACGTCTCCATTCGCTCATAGGCGATCTCACTCGTGTCGCCCCCTAGTGGAAACAGGAAGTGCCATATTTTACATCATCATTGTGCGATTTCCAGAAAACTTCACATGTGTAATCACTGTCCCACCCTGAACGCAACCGCTTGTGTTTTGTTACACTCTACTGCCCCCTGGTGGATGAACCATCAACCTCTCATAACTCCTTCATGCTTTGTCCAATTCACTCCAAACTTCACATGACTGATGAGTGGCCGCCCTGAACACACCAGACCACACCAGACCATATGTGTAACTACCTGTGACTGCCCCCTACTGGATGAACGAAACATTGCATTTTTAGCCTCCTTCCAGGTTTCTTCTCACTTTCTGCTTCACGCCACAGCCCCGCCATGCCTCAGGCCCCGCGGTGGCATGGGTGAGCGAGGGCCCGCCATCGCCGCTTGCGGCTTTAATTCTTATTGTGATTCTATGTGTTGACATTTTTCTTCTGCATCTAAATCAAAACGATGCTGACCAAATGGCAGAAAAAGCGGAGAATTCTGCTGGCACCAAAATGGCAACACTAATAACAAAGTCAAACACCCTGAGACGACGAGCTAAGGAAAAAAGAGCAGTTGGTGGTCCTAAATGCTGACATTGAAAAGAAAGCTACTGAACTGAGATGCTTAACATATCAATAGTAAAAATTGTGCAAGAATATTGGGGTTCTTTGCTGTTGTTTGGACTCTAATTCTCTTTTTTTACTCCGTCCATTTTCTGGACTGTGTTTAACTTTTCATTTGCAATTTGATTTGTTTACGCACTGTTTGTACGTTATTTACAGCAGTATTGTTGTAGTATTGAGAAGGCAGTTGCCTGACATGCACTTTATGTTGGTAAATATGCACTGACTATTTGCACTGTTGCTCAAATACAAATGTGCTTTGTTAAACTGAACAGCCAGTGTAGTTTTTAAATATATTTTTGCTGTGGTAATGGTCTTAATTTTTATTAGAGGTCTTAAAAAGGTCTTAAAAGTCATTAAATTTGTTGATCAAAAATGTGCAGATACCCTGCATGTGCTTACCATACAAAAGAAAGAACCGCCCAACTACTTCCTGTTTTATATTTATACACTGGTGATGTCAGTGGGTTGGACTAAGCATGGGGGATTTATTTTACTCAGTTAAAGGGCTGATTTCATGTCTGATTTATTCTTGTTTTGGCTTATGGAAATGTTGGGATTGATGGGTGGTAAACAGTGTTGACTGATACAAGTAGCATTGTTGAGTGCCAATTGGTAAGGGGGAGAGAACACCCCTGCAGTAGTAATGGTTCTGCCTAATTGAGTGGAGGGCCTATTTAAGGGAAGAGATGTAGGTTTAGAGAGGTCAGACGATGAGGGTGTTGCTGTGTGTACGTGTTCATGCCTTAGCTGAGTATCTTGAGTCAAACCAGTTAATTTTGAATGTCTGTATTCTTTTCATTTTTGGACACACGTTCTTTTAGTTGTTACGCCGGACTGAATAAATCAGTTTTTACTCACAGCCTGAGTCTGCCTGCCTACCACCTTCCTTGTTACTTGAGCTACACTACATCATACCCGGTTAAAAAGTTAACGCCCATACTGGATGCTCTGAGAAGTAAAGCAAGCGCACCCACATGTAGGTAGGGACAATTTCATTGGTCAACACTACACATGGTTAGGGAATTTTGACAGGGTTGATGCACAAACAATCCAAAAGCCGAGCAGAAATCTGAGAGCAGATCATGTCTCACTGGCATTCATAAGGAGCCTGAGTGCAAGAAGAGGGGCTAAAGCTGGAGCAGGGAATCTGTGCAAGCAACAGTATTTTTGAGAGCAAGCATATAGTTTGAGCAGAAGCAGAGCAAATCCAAGCAGGAGCTATTTGAGTGTGAGGACAGGGTTTTGAGGCAAAGAATTACACAATCTGAACGTAAATCAATAGACTATCCTTGCAAATTGAAAGGCTACACTCTTGAATAAAGATAGGAAAAAGAACCCCACAAGAATGCAGCTAGTTATGAAAAGAAAGAATGTGGATTGCAGGAGACATTGAACATCAACACTTAAAACATACCTTGCTGTCCAGGTTCCTCTCAGCACTGCACCTATCTCAGGATTGCTTTGCTTTCATTTGGAAACATTATGTGTGGAGGATGTGATGCATTCTTATGGTAATGTTTCATGGATTACTAGTAAAGGATTATTCACACAGAATCCCTTTATAAATTCTGAATAAAGCACTTGTTGGTTGCACATAATAAACATTCATTATTAACAGGCAGCATCTATGGTGACAGCATGATGGTCTGTTAGCAATAAGCCAAAGATAATAAATCCAAAGACTATAAATCTAATCAGATAAATCAGATATTGCAAAACATTATTGATCCACATGGAGAACTGGGGGCTTTGTAGCAGAAACTGTAATGAGATACATAACAGAAAAATACTGTATATGTCAAATGTTTGAGCATATCAAGAAAAAGAGTAAGATTAGTGTAAATAAACAGTACCGTTACAACAGCTGTCAATTGAATACAATAGCAGTCTAAGATGCAAAAGTCAATGAAATAATAATCCAGGTCCAAAATAAAGAGCAACATACTCTCATCCCCAACTCTGCTCCCTGTGTCTTCCCCAGCCAATCAGCTCCTTTCGTGTTCTCTTGTTGAACTTGCACCTCTTCCCCTGGTCAGTTTAGTTTCTGTTTAAGTCTTGATTTTCAGTTCAATCTTATTGGATCATTCTTGTTCTGCCTAGCTGTGGCTGCATGCCTGAATCATTAGAGATATTCTTCAGGTTTTAATGGCTGCTTTTTTTAATGGCTCCTGGATTTGGGTCCATCTCCTGCTCCCCTGACAACAACTTTCTGCAATTATGTCAACATATGACCACTGAGCGATTAGCAAACAATATAACGTCTGTCAACTAACACATCCCATAAACAGAACATAAACAAATAGAGAAAACAATGCTTTACCTTGATGCACAGAAAAAGCTTTCTATATGGTTCACCACTTGCCAGAAATACTACCTCTGGCTTTACAAACCAGTTTAATTACAGTATATTAGTGTTTGGATTACTTTCAGGGTAACCTTGTCACTTATGAGGAGATCCTTGGAAACTGGTGACAAAGGGGTGTATTCAATCTTGAATTTGATGCTTATTTAACTGATCTACTTAAGCCTGGCAGGTTGAGATGTGTTACTAATACTGGACATATTCAGAACAGCTAAAGGGTTGTATCACTTTTTACACCTAAATTAATATGGTACACAACCATTAACACAAAATAAATTTTAATTCTTGACCAAATGCAAACAAAAGGAAATATGCCTTTTCACATGAAATGTTCTTCCTTCAGTTTATCTGTTATACACGTCAAAAGAAACAATAGAGTTCCAGCATAGTGGAAGTTTTAGATATCCACTAACCTATTATTTGTCCTCTGTTATACTTAAGCAGTATTCACATTTTAGTGTGTGTGTGTGTGTGTGTGTGTGTGTGTACATAGGCATGTGCTGTAAAACACAAACAATTTAATCATGCCTGCAAACCCTAATGCAGTATTTCAGCACAGAAGCCGCACTAAGGCCTGCCTCGGGAGCCTAGACTTCCAACTGCGTCTCACATGAGCAGTCCAGTAAAATTAGTTGATGATTGATCCCACTCTAGTGGGAGTGGAATGTTTTTCTTTTTCTTACTTATAAATAGATATTGTATTCAAGTAGAAGAACAACCATTGACTTTGTATCCCCTGTGCAACAGTAGCTGACGAGCAGGGAAGTCAAATGTTGTATTTGTCTGTGCCACGCTTTTCTCCTTTGGTCCCTGCAGGCTTGACCATGAGATATAGTCTCACACATGCATTAATCAATAAATAGATTTTTTTTTTTTCAACTTGTCTAGTTGAGCTTGATACAAGGAGAGCACCAGTAACATGTCTTCCTACTCTCAAAAACAATTAAAATTTTAACAGTTGTTTAAGCTAGAGATATAAGCTCAAATGATTGTCCCATTTCTAACTGTTATATCTCAAGATCCTCTACACCAAGTCAATATTGAGTAAATGAAATGCAATCATTTGTGAATAAGGAGACAAACTGGAGTTTCATGCAAATGGGACTGACCAACAGCATTGTTGAACAAAATGAGTTGTGTGTCTGCATTTATCCACTGCCCCATGCCTTTTGAATGAGAAAAAATACTTGTGTTGTGAGACTTTAGCCTTTTTATTTCAATGTGCATTATGTGTTAACACATAAATTTGATTTTAGACATCTACTGCTGTCAGTGAACAATTATACCAGGTGGATAATAAAAGTGGGTAGATCATATTGAATGCTAGTGGAAAAAGGAGCTGACTGAGCTGAAGGTGTTATGTGAAGAGCCTCATGGGTTTTTAAAAAAGCCTGGTATTTTTAATTAAGCTGCTTCCACTTGCCCTCACCAGTGCCAGTCAACTTGTTGTCACAGTGATGTGCATACACACATTGAAATAAGTGAGTGAAGGGATATGAAGAAGTTTTAAAATGATTTGGGGAGTTGGGGGCAGATTAGTTTAAAGTCAGAGGAGGCCTGTCTTTATCCCGGTAAAAAAGTGACGAAGATTGAAATAATTCGATTTTCAACTGTTTTTATGTTCCCGCTTCACTGCAGATTTTTTTCCTTTCACTGTACAATCTTACATTTTGTATCCATCCATCTCTCCTCTGCGAAACTAATCATCTGAGAAGGACGTCACATTTTTTAAGTCTGAAAGGACGACATATCAGTTTCAGCCTCTCTGTTTTTTGCTGTCAGTGAACACTGCGTCCCCTCAAAAGCTCTTTTATAGGCCCTTCACCTTCTTCTTCTATCACCTTCCTTTTTTTCATTTTTCAGTGGGATTTTCACACCCTATGAAATGATGAAAATGCACTCACGTTCTTGTTTGTCCTATGGACAGGATTGCATGGCTTTTGCAACTACTAAGCCTGCACAAATAGAACAACGAAAAAAAGAAAAACATGTAATTCATAAAGCATCTGCACATTCCTAACTTCTCCGTGTTTTTTTGCTATTTGTATGTTTAATTTTGGTAATATGCATATATTTGGTGCAAAATTGCCCCCTTTCTATGCAAATGAGCATCATTGCAAAATCAGTCCAATTCACAAACACCAGCAAAAATAGCCCCACACAGTTGTGAAATTGTTAGTGTCTACAGAGAGTAACAGAAGAGCATTTCTAAGTGGTGTCATGACCAGACTTCCCAGTGATCATGGCAGCAGTGACTGTAGTCAGTCATCAAACCAGGCATGCTAGAAAGCGGATATTTCAAAGGAGAGAACCACTTTTTAATTTTACTGAGGCCAAAATTCAATTCAATTCAATTCAAACAACTTCATTTATCCCAGAGGGCAATTCAGTTATAGCAGTCCACCAAGACCATACATACTGTACATCAACAAATAACAAATAACAACAGACAGGGAGCATGCCGCCAGTCAATATTGGCTACAAGGTTTACAGCATTCAAATGAATATACTGAATAAAGCCAAGAACTACATAACCACTGTGGTTTACACAAGCAATTATGTAAAAGAACCGTTCATTGCCACCAATTATTGTCGAGATTTAACAACCTGATAGCAGATGGAATGAAGGACTAAGAATATCTGTTGGTTTTCCTGGACGGAGCTATGAGGCGCCGACCTGAAGGCATTATTGTGAATTCTGAGGACAGGACATGATCGTGTTGGTCAATTATGTTCTAGGCTTTTTGGACCACACGTCCTTTTGCTGAACTCCAATAATTTTGGACCAAACCTTCACAATACTGTTGTGGTATTATTATGTGGTAAAATAGTTACACTGGGTGTCTGTCCGGGGGCGGGGGGTGCGATCGGTCTAATAAGCGGCAACACAGAGTTATAAGGACGCTTTGCTCTCACACGCACTGCATTTATAGTCACACAACACACACATGCGCTGTCACTCTCTAGTGCACGCTCTTGCTCGTTCACTCCAGATTCCGGGAGAATACGTCTCATTTGCGGGCGTCATGGAGCACTATCAATATGCGGAACTTCCGGGAGAGTTGGGATGTCGTCTGACGCGAATTGAGCAGCAAGTCTACATAGAAAATCAATGTTAATGGCGCGATAATACGCAATTTCATATCAGGCGGCGCGAATGAAGCGTCTGAAGTGGAAAAATTGAACTTTTCAGGCGAAATCCAATCAGCAGCGAGTTTCTCCCGACGTCACATCCGTGACACAAGCATGAATGAAGCGACCAAAAATTGATATTTATGATCAAGCGGTGCGATGCAAGCGATTTCTTCGCATCTGACTCCGTCTCCATCTTTCAAAGTTATCTCCTATACATACCCTTGTTTTGTTTCCCAAATTGTCACGACGTATTTGACGTCATAAGGAACTTCTTTTGGTTTTGTAACATCAGACATTATCTGCAATGTTCCTAGCTGCAGCTCAGTGGCAACCTGGATGCTGAAACGCTACTGACTTCATGATTGATAGATAGGTGGTGGGTTGCGCATCAGGCCAAAACACAAAATGACAACATAAACATTACCTGTGGGCTGCCACTTAGCTTTTCAAATACGAATATTCTGGCTGGACTACTACTGTCAGTGATAACAGTGTTTGAAATTAACATGATTCCTTAATGTCTGGTGACATATCAGGACCATTTTATGATTACTTGGAATATATTTCTTACATACGGCTACTTTAACTGGGAGTCGAACACAGTTCCCAAGTATTTATAGGTGTCCACGATTTCATCCTCCTAATGGTGAATGAAGCTAGCTTTAGGATCATTACTCTGCCTAAAATCAGAGATAAGCTCCTTTGTTTTTCAACACATTAAGATCAAAGAAGTTATTGTCGCACCAGCTAACAAGAGCTGGGAGGGCACTACCATGGTCTGATTCAGGACCCTGAAGGAGTGACAGAAGTGCTGTATCGTCTGAAAATTGTACTCAGTAGCTACCCTTGTTGTCAGACCTGCAGCTGTATGTGTACATAATGAAGAGAAGAGGTGAAAGGACACGCCCCTGGGGTGAACCTGTGTTAGAGACTAGGATGTTTGACATAGCTCCATTTACTAAAACCTGCTGTCTCCTCTCTGTTAAGAAGTTTAAAAGCAACAGTGAGAGCTGGTCAGGTATGTTAAAATGTGCAGTTTTGTCAGCAAATAAAGCCTTGCATGTGATTTAGGTTTCTCCAAGTGCTTGTAGACCCTGTCAAGGATGAAGAGTTTAACATCCTCCACTCCTTTACCAGCCTGATAGGCAAACTGCAACGGATCTAACTTGTCCTGAACCAGGCAGACAACCTCATCTTTTACAATACTTTCAAATTTTTTCATAACGAATTATTTAAGATCATCATGTCTGAATTCACTTAGTTCTCTAGGATTTTTTATTTTAGGAATTGGAATTATGGTCGAAGTTTTCCAAATTGAAGATTGAACTGTCGGCACACAGCTGGAACAGTTTAGAAAAGACCCCACTGAGTTGGTCAGCACAGTGACGCAGAGTGCGCCCACAGATGGCGTCCAGGCCCGCAGCCATCCTTATATTTGTCTCAATAAGACTGTGACATGTTATTGAGATACATTGACTGAATTATGAGGTACCAGAGAATCGTTCAAGACAGAGACATTGTGAAGGAGGTCAGGCCTTTTCGAAACGAGAAAAAAAAGAATTAAAAGAATTAAAAGAATTTAGCAGGTCAGCATCCTGCACTCCGTTAATACTGAAGGTTTGTCTGGCCTCAGATGTGTGTTGGTTGATGGAGGCCATTGATTCCCCTTCAGGCTTCTCTGATGTTCCCCTTACCAAATTGCATTTCAATTTTATCTTTATACTTTGTTTTGACTTTCGCTATTTCACTCCTCAATTCTCTGGAGACGCAACGTAAATGCTGGTCATGTGATGATAACTATAATTAAATATATAATGCAATATTGTTGATTAATAAAAACGAGACTAAATGTGGTTTACAAAATAAAAACTCTGCTAAAATGTCTTCATTTTCGTTGACTAAAACGAAACGAGACGAAATATTATAACGTTATTTGGTCTCGTTTAGACGCGTTGTTATTATTATTTTGCAGTATTTCTGTTTCCTGTGTCTCACTTCAGGGGCTGCATCAGTTCACACTGCGCAGTCGCAGGCGACGTCACTTCCTCAATCCCCACTCGCGGCATTATTTAGAAGATGCAACTGCGGTAGGTTAGCGTTAACGACAGACAACTGATACAGAGAACAGGACCAATGGCCGGCCAGCCGGGGTTCGTCTTTGGGAGAAAAAGAAGAAATGACATTTGGACACATACGTTACCTAGAAGTGGAAAAGAAAACGGAATGTGTTCTGGAAAAAGATGGGGAGAAATGCGGCCACACAATCACAGGAAAAAACACCACGAATTTGAAGAGACATCTCAAGGCATTCCATAATGAAATCAAGGTAAGGTAAGTCAAGATATTAACATGACATTACTTTCTATTTTAGAAAGCTCATGCCAACTCATGAGGCTGTGGTTAATGTGCCACATTTTAACGTTAGCTTTAGACATTAGCCACTGGAGCTTAAAACGACTGAGACAAACGTGTGTGTAAAGTGGGTTCTTAGTTCCTACCTGACTGACTGACTCCATATACGTGTACTAAGCATCCCTTGGTGGCCAAATACTGTCGCTAGTTTTGTCATTCACATAGCAATCACACTGAACTGAATTTGGCATCAACAACATGACTTTGAGTACCTTATTCTAAACCCATACATACATTTAAACAAAAGGTATTTGAATTAACATAAAAAACATAAAAAATAACACTGTCTGTAAATACTGTTTGTAAATAATATGACGTTATTATTGTTAGAATTATTATTACTATAGAACTTTTCAACACTGAATGATTCACAAACAAAATCAAATAAATCAGTAAAACGAAACAATCAATACAACTCAATATCTCACTCTGAAATAGCAATTCACTAGCCTCATTGATTGATAAGCACAGTGGGCCTTATTTTGGCCTAAAGATTCTGAACCATGGACAACTCTGCTCAACTCATTTATTTTAATAGAGGATGCAGTGACAGGATGCAATTACAGTTGTGTCATGAAAAATAAATGAATAAAGCTACCCTACATTGTCATTTTTTGGGGGGAAAAACATAAGGAAAAAAACAAGAAAATTATACTTTTTATTTCATTTTCACCATAAGGTTATTATATATTACAATTTAGCAGTTATTTTATCCAAAGTTATGTACATCTGAGAGTTAATACAACACAAGCAAGGATCTTGTTAGCAGAGGACAACATGAGCAAGTGTCATACAGCCAACAGGCAATGCATATACTGCTTTTCTTTATTCCTTCATCCATCATGTGTGGAGGTGTTCACTAAAGAGGTGGGTCTTTAGCTTTGTCTTAAAGATTGAGAAGGACTCAGCAAATAGAATAAAGTTTGGTAGCTCATTCCACCACCGGAGACGTACAAAAGAAGAAGAGTCTGGCTAAGTGACTTAGGGCCCTGTTGTGGTAGTAGTACCAGGTGGCTTTCATTGGCAGAGTGTAGTGAGCAGGAGGAAGTGTAGACCTGAATGGGGGAGTTCAGGTAGGCAGAAGCAGTTTTAGTTGCTATTTTATTAGCATTTTAATATGGGCAGCAACTGGGAGCCAGAAAAGGAATATGAACATTGGGGCTGTTTTGGACTGGTTGAAGACCAGATGTGCCGCTGTATTCTGGATCATCTGCAGAGGTTTGAAAGTGAATACAGAGAGTTCTGCCAGAAAGTAGTAAATGTAGTATCAATGCAGGATATTACATGAGCCTGTACCAGGAGTTGTGCTGCATGCAGGTAGGGTCTAAACTTTCTGATTTCTAGTACACACAACACTACCAAGCAATTAGGCGACATAAACCTTAACAGTTAATTGTTCATCAATTATGACACTGAGGTTTCGGGCAGACTTTGTGGGCAAGAATTGGGTTGATTAGAACTGGATATTGATCTGTTGTTGTATATATAGATCAAGGACTGCTAAGTATGTGTACAAATCAAGGACTGCTGAGGGACTGGCTGGGATGATAAGGAGCTCAGTCTTACAGAAGTTAAGTTTCATCCATTCCGATATTGGCAATACATGATGAGATCTATGCCGAGACTGTGAGGTTTCCTGGTGGGAATGATAGGAAGAACTGGGTATCGTCAGCATAGCGGTGGTATGAGAAACCACTGGAGTGGACCATTCCACCAAGTTAGGTAGAAGGGGACAAAGCACTGACCCTTGAGGGACCCCTGTGGACAAGCCATGCAGTTTAGACATTTACCTCCAACCCCACCCCCTCCGGGATACTCCAAAAAATATTCCTGAGAAAAGACATGAACCAGCAGAGGGCAGCTCCTCGGATGCCTAGCTCAGTGAGTGTGGAGAGAAGGAATTAGTGGTTAACAGTGTCAAAAACAGCTCTAGCCAAACACAGAGATTCCATTACTGACAGGAGTGCAGTCTTGGAAGAGTGATCCCGCTTAAAGCCAGACTAATTCAGATCAAACAGGTTGCTCTCACGGAGGAATTCAGGGACTCGGTTAAAGACTATGCACTCAAGTATTTTCGATAGGATGGGTAGGAGTGAAACCAGTCGGTAGTTTTCAACCTGGGCTACATCATATATACAAATGATATAATTTATATATTAATTGTATATTCATTATGTAAACAAATATCAAATTATGTAATCTAATACAACTTCAAAGTGGATACCTTGACTTGTGTGTTAATGAAGAATGTAGCTACTTCAGAGAAGAAATACTGAAATGTTAATTGCAGGAAACACTTTCATCAACACTTTGGACGTACCTTGGGTCTCCAGATTCCTCTCGATGCAATGCCTATCTCAGGGTTGTTTTTCTATCATCTGGTAACATCTGCATTTCCACAGCTGAGATAGTTGCAGGTATCCATTGCCTCTTGACCAGCTTGGTGCAGACAATGTTGAATTAAACATTTGAGGATGGGTTTTGAAGCACGTTTTGGAACTTAACTTAATGTTCTAAGAATGAGGATGTGATGCATTCATATCTATTTATTAAGTTGTTGTTACCAGTGTAAGATTATTCACAGAATCCCCTATATAAATTCTGAATCTAATCTAATTTCACTTGCTTGTTGCACAGAATACATGTTCATCATTAACAGGCCACATATGTGGTGACAGCATGGTGGTCTGTTAATAATAAACTTAAGATTATAAATTGAATCAAATAAATCATATATTGCAATACATTATTGATCCAGAAGCAGAAAGTGTAATGATATACAAAACATAAAAATATTTTAGGAAAATATATATGGTCCCCCGTGACCAACCTTTCTAGTAGGCTACTGAAGAAATGTTATGAAGTTGCAGGAAAACCTGAATGTATGACGTCATTTGAATTAAGGTTTTACCCAACAGAGAATGTGTATTCTTCTTCTTTGTTGACTGGGATTTGTCACTCTGGTCAGTCTTGGTAATTAAGGCTCACTAAAAGTGCAATATTTTAAGCTTTTCATGGAATGGCCAATGGATTTTGGAGGTCTAACTAAGCCAACAACCTTCAATTAAAGAGGATTTCTATTATTCTGTCCACTTCCCTTGCATGACTTAAAACATTTAATGAGTCTTTTAAAGAGAAATATAGTACAGGGAAAGTCACAGTGGTACACTTTTCTATTACACTTCTCAAACTGAGGACAGTACATCATAAAATGTGGCCACCCTAATGTTACATGCACATTTATTTTGTCCTTCAGCAGACTAATAACCATTAGGCACTCACTTCAAGACTCTGTTTTTGGTTCCAATACTCATCATTTTTTAACAGTTTTTTACACTTAAATTAATATTGTAAACAACCATCAATAAAAAACACAAAATAAATCATAACCCCAAAAACGAAATAAAAATGATGAAAAAGAGGAAATGAATAAAATAAATAAAAGATTCCTGCACTGTGTAGGTATGCAAGTATAATATAAGTTATAACTTAAATCACAGTTTAACAGGTCTAGTGGGTTACAGACATTTTTTGGACTTAAAGGCTGAGTAAGTTTGTAGTCAGCTCATAAGACTGTTTTAAAGTTGAGGTAATCCACCAGAAACTGTCAAAATGGGAAGTAATCTCTTCCTTATTATTCCCAGGGACGAACTTTTCATCAGTTGCATTTCATCTTTAACTCTACATTTACCTGTAGAAATGCAGATCAAAACTGACTAGACCAAATGCTAACCATAATTTAACAAAAAACTTTAAGAGTAAAATGAGAATGAATAAATAAATAAATGCATGTATCTATATCTATATATATATATATATATATATATATATATATATATATATATATATATATATATATATATATATATATATATATATATATATATATATATATATATATAGACAGACAGTAGAGCTGTCATGTTTTATTTTTTATATTGTAGTGTTAAGTTTGATTTTTGATTCAGAATTCTGATATACAGTAGTTCTAGGCATAAGAATTAAAGAGCAAATGCAAGGGTTTATGCCATTGCCGAGTAAAGTATACTGTATTGTACTGCATGTGTTTACTTCAATGCAAATCACAGAACTACTAACAGCTCTGAATCATTAGCTTGATGTGTGGTTTTTGAATATGACACTGTGTCATCCAATGCGCCTGAGTAGCAAATGTCATGGCTTTTGTCTGTGTCTGTGTGTATTTAAATATGTGTGTATATGAGGTAGCAAGGAATACGCGTCGGCATCTGAGACACTCTGTGGGTCCATCGAAGTGTCAAGCCGCTCACTGTTGCTGGCATAATTGACTGGAAAGATTTCATTTTCACTGTAAGATAGAGCAAGACAAGCAACTCATACACCTTGTGGAGTCAAATGTTGCATGGACAACTTTAGTTCACATTTTATCATGCCCCAATGAAATACACACGCAATCATTTCTAGTGACTGGCTTGATTTCTGTGGAAAACACAACGGTTTTCCTATCTCCAAATGTTAATTTAGAGCTATAACGTTGGATACAAGATTTAAGTACTCTGAGTGGAGAGAACGTGTTGGGTCCATTGGAGGGAAAGAATATGAGAGTATTGGAGTGACATTCTGACCCAACATGTAGAAGCAAGGAACAAGAAAAAAGTTGGCAGCAGGTATTATCAGCTCCCCCTGGGGAGAAAACATTGTGAGGTGTTCTTCTACTGTAGGCACTATCTGATGCTGCCTCTGGTGAGAGAGATAGATTGTGAGGAGAATCCTTGAACAACTGGCAGGTTAAGATTTTTTTTTCTGCCATATTTCTTTCAAACATTCCTTTTGTCATTTGTAACATGAAATGCAGATGCGTTCTTAAAAATAATTCTTAAATCTCTTGAAAACTTTTAATGATTTTACATTTTTGCAAAGGTTTGCTAAATAACTACTTGCTTTATTTAAGCATCATTCATATTTTATTCTTATTATTATGTGTGTTTGTGTGTATGTGTATACATAGGCATACACTGTAAAACCCAAACAGTTTAATCATGCCTGCAAACCCCTAATGCAGCATTTCAGAGCAGCAGCCCAGTGCACTAAGGCTTGTCTGGGGAGCCTAGACTCCCAACTGCGTCTCACATGAGCAGTCCAGTAAAATTAGTTGATGATTGATCCCACTCTAGTGGGAGTGGAATGTTTTTTCTTTTTCTTACTTCTAAATAGATATTGTATTCAAATAGAAGAACAACCATTGACTTTGTAATCCCTGTGCATCAGTAGCTGACGAGGAGCAAAAGTCAAGTGTTGTATTTGTCTGTGTGCCACGCTTATCTCCTTTGGTCCCTGCAGGCCTGGCTTGTCAGTGTCTGTAGCTTCAAGCTACGCTTAGCTGTCTCTGATATTAAAGAGCACTATCTCTGAGGTGGCCATTTGGGGTATCTTTTCATTCCAACAAAGACACTCTTTGACTTTAAAATATCCTTCATTGTAGCTGTATGTAATATATTGAATTGCAGTATTTTATTGTACTCTTAATATTTTAACTCTTAAAATACATAAAAAATTATATATTTATAAAATGTGTAATAAAATAAAAGGTACATTCTTAGAATAATATCCTGATTATAATTAGTCCAAGGCTGAAAAGGATTTTAATGAAAGGTTATAATAATTTTGAAATGAAAAAGTTGTTTCAGTCTTTACAAATCCTGCATTAAAATCAGCTGCCCTGCATGCACCAATTAAGCGGTAATTACAAAAGCATCCAGTTTTATCTCTACTGTCGTGAGTCCGGTGGTCTGTTATGTGCTTATTAAAGTGAATTATCTCTGATAATCATTCTAATCGGGGTTCAGCTCATGTTAGCAGGCTTCCTGCTGGGTGCTAATGTCTAATTACAGTGGAGCACGTCTTGATGGGAAGGGTGCCCCGCAGCCCTCCAGCTTCATGTTCTGCTATGCCTCTCTATCCTTGTCTAATCACACACTGGACTGTCAAGTACATATCATGGCCAATCACTAATGATAAGCAGCTGATCAAAGCAACCAGAAAGAACCTGATCAAAAAGACTATGAGATGTGGAGAGGGAGTACATTCCATGAGATCATATTATTCCCCTGAAGATGACCTTGATACCCTGAAGATGAGTCATCCATGCTCTGTGCTGCTGCTACTAGTGTGTGTGTGTGTGTGTGTGTGTGTGTGTGTGTGTGTGTGTGTGTGTGTGTGTGTGTGTGTGTGTGTGTGTGTGTGTGTGTGTGTGTGTGTGTGTGTGACTCAAACCTTGCATATGTCTCCATGTGTGTCCATTCATGTTTGTGCACACAGAAAGAATAGGCCTCTTTATATATACACGGTCGCCCATAAAGTTGGAATACATTTTTTTTACCTCTTTCCATGAAATGATTGTGAAAATGTGATTTATTCTTGATAGATAAACTGTATATATTCTCAAAATTGTATTGATCAATCTCATTGCACCTGGTCAAAGGTAATTACTGATGTGTATAAATACAAAAATAAAAAGAGGAATGTGTCTGAAAACAAAAATATTCCAACTTTATGGGCGACCGTGTATGTTCTTAAAAGTAGTGAACATTGCAAAAAACAGTTTACCTTTTATATTTGAGGCAATCTATCATCACCAAGACAGGTGGTGTACATATAGTCTGCATATTAAAAATATGAACCTTCATATAAAAACCTTTTGTCGAGGACAGAGATGTATCTCCTATACTGTTGTCTTTCATGAAAATAAATTGAGTGGAAATCCGCTTTCAAGGTTGGTCATTACCATGGGTAGGTAGAGTGATTTCATGGCAGCAGATTGGAAAATGGCCCTTTGTAGCAACTCAATTTACATAGAGAAATGCTGATGGTTCACAATAACAAATGTGCCGTAGTCGACAGAGCTTCTCTGCCTGTTGTCTTTCACTGACACTTGATAGTAGTGCATGTACAATTATGCATAATGCACTAATGGTGGTTTCTCATAACTGTCAGAGAAGCTGTGGGTAAAGTGTTTCCTTTGCAGACAACTTGATGCTAGGTCTACCGCCAGCACGTTTTGATTTTTGCTGACGCCAGTACCCTTGACAACAAAATAGCATTGTATCAGCTGAACATCTACCTAGGCCATCCTTGCAAAGTTATTGAAAAAAAAGTTTGAAATTGCTAATTGAGAATGGACGAATCACAAGTTTTTTGTGCTTATTTCTCAGAAAAAGAAAATCTCAATAGTAAGAATATAACACAGATTACTGTCTGGATGTGTTTGCAATTATTCAACATTATTTTAATTTACAGGAGGTTAAAACATTTTATTTGACAAACTTAAAGGATGATGTTTCTAGAACTGTAAGGAGTGAAGCAGACTTCAGCACAACATTAAAGTATTTATGGAAATATATATTTCATGCTGACTGGTCCATAAGGATTACAGCGGGACACATTAATGGGGAGAAGCAACCATTACAACAACAAGCTGATGAAAAATTGATTATGTTTTCTTGTTTAACTCTGTTAACTATGTCAGAGGGTAATTAGCGACACCAGCAGTTATACTTTAAATTAAACTGAATTGTTCAGAGTTCATGTCAACCATTGAAATATGAGCTCTCCTAAAGGCCTTTTTTCTTTGTAGTACAATTAAAGTTATAAATTGGAAATTTTGTGACTATTTTTAGAGATGCGTTTTGAAATATCAATTGCACATTTAAAATGTATCAGTAAATACAGTATGTTA
The DNA here is from genome assembly GCF_963691925.1 of Scomber scombrus. Lineage (NCBI taxonomy): Eukaryota > Metazoa > Chordata > Actinopteri > Scombriformes > Scombridae > Scomber > Scomber scombrus. The sequence goes on along the minus strand of NC_084977.1, from coordinate 17,397,787 downwards.
CTGATCCTAAATGTACTTCTTAAAACAAACAACTTCAAACCCAGTGGGAATAGAGATATTTCGAACAATGAATTCACAGTTTGAAAGAAGGAACGAAAGCATATTACTATGCCTACAGTGTTATTTGCAATTAGAGAATTTTATTTGAAACGGTAAAGTAAGGAAAACGTATAAAGTTACAGGTATAATATTGGTGTCATTTATGATTTTTCATGCTTCCTGGGTAAGCAACAATTTAGATATCTGAGATTTACAAAGGATGATACTTATTTTATAGCTTTTATTTTCCCGTTTACTTATTGTCACTCTTAAGAAAATTAAATTCAGTTCTGTATTCTATGAGTCAATATCGAAGCAATTTGTAGGTCAAACAGCCTTGAACTCTATTGTCAGTCCTTACCCACTAGTTTTGCCTTGCTGAATCTGAAACTTCGAAGGCAACATCAATGTATGTAAAGGCAAGTCTTTTGAATCAAGTCAAGGGTTTGAGTTTCCCCTTCAAAGCTATGTTATAAGACCAGCTCTGCTTTTCCACAACCTCTTTTTGTACTCAATGAAATGGAAAAAAGAAAAAAATGTTTTGAGTGTTAAGGAATGCATGTGGCAATCCAAAGGTTTTAATCATTGCCACAGGAAGAGCACTCTGAGTGTCACTGCCACAAAATCAATGAATTAGAAAGAGTGTTCCACACACTGTAGTCCTTAGAAGAAAATGTTATTTATTTATTCTGGGCCTCCCCTCGAGTCCATCTCCAAAATCATGCAGCAAAACTCTGGGGGTGTGATGTTTCTCAATAGTTTCCACTCCACTGTTCGCAGTTCAAACGAATTTCTCTGAAGATTTATTCTTCACAGCTAATCACTTGTTACTTGGATCGAATGAGTATAGTAAGTCACACTTGCTTGCACTTTACAGAAAAAGAAAATAACCACGACTGAATCATTGCATGGCGTGAGGTGATTCTCTCCAAAGTGATTGAATTTCAGAGAACCTCCCCAAATGTATAAGCACCTCATTGCTTTTTAATTTAAGATTAACTTCACTTTCTCTGTCTAACTCCAAAGACAAGGGTTTAGTTTGTACTCCCTTTCTCGGCTAGCTGTCTCTCTTGCTCTATCCCTAATATGTTTTGCTCGTTCGGTGCCATCAGTTAGACGTCTGCCAAGCATCACACGTCGTCAACTTGCTCCCAATGACATCCCACTGTTCTGACCATTGATTGGCAGGTCAAGCAGCGAGCGCAAGCAGAAAATCAATAGCAGAGGACCTCTAGACAGTACAGGGGGAGTCTTCAAGGAACTGGCCCGCTGGTCACTGCCAATCACCAACCACAAAATGTAAGGCCAGCCAGCCATGAACAAAAGCTATCTCCAGGCAGAAACACCAGCTTGGATAGTAGATGGATTTATGTTTAGGGAGAAGTTTCTCCGATATTCTGAGAGGAGGAGAGAAGAACAGGCAAAGTTTTCTGGAAATATATTTGCATTACTTATGCTCATTCATATGCTAAAACTCAAGTGGGATCTAGGACCTTTGGGATTTGGCATTACCAAATGTAGGCTCTTTATCTTAACATGCAGTTGCACCAGGTCTGACAGTCTAAGCATGACAGAGCAAGCTTATTAGCATCTAGTCAGCCATTTCCAACCAGTGAAAGACATAGGAGATGCAAGCGGAGAATACACAGCTATATTCACCCTCTAGCCTCCTTAAAATATGGCCTGAGGGACCCTTGAGGCTTAGTGGAGTTATGCTTTGTCCTCCTTGGTGATGCTTTTCCCATTTTTTCCTCAGACACACTGTTGGATGCTGTTGGCGTATCACCAAAACAAACACTCAACTGACACTGGTGAAAATAATTCTGGGGCAAGTTCGGAAATTAAACCAGAAAAGGAAATGGGAAGACTGTAAACTGAGCACTGACACTCAGGTCTTCTTCCTCACCAGAAACAATAGGCTCTTAGAGGACATAGAAGATTTTTTTTTTTTTTTTTTTTGCCCAGACAGCCAACACTTCTCTTGGAGACATATCTTCATAACCGTGTGCTGTTAAAGCCAAGTTCACTTTGTGCTTCTTTTTATTGTCCTTCAGTTTCTGAGGGCTAGTTGTGTTCCACAACCATTGCAGTTTTATCCTCACACACATGCCTCACAATCGATGACCTTTGAACCCAGTCATTTATCTCACCGGTCAAAATATATTGAGATGATTCATTGTGCACAATGTTCAAGGGTATGAACATAGAGAATCAATGACACAAAGAACTACAGTTTACCAGGTTTTTTATGTTTACTCTAATCGTGATTTTCTTTCAATTTCTGTAGTTGTCAAGTTGATGGTGTCACTAGAAGCTTCATTACTGACCAAAATATTGTGTTTTTCATATATTTTAGTATTCAAATATCTAAAACAATAATTTCAAGATTCTACATCATTTTACAGTTGAAGGGTCTCAGAAGTTTGTTTTGAAGTCCATTCCATCAGAAAATAGAAATACTATGACCTTGCTTTTAAACTATGGCAGTTGGTGAAAAATTTGAACGTGTTTCAACTACTGTTACCTTGGGTCCCTGCCATGCATCTGCCTTTCACAGTGCTGATGAAAAAATACCCTGCATTTCCATGGAAACCACTGAAATTAAAAATGCATCAAAACTTTCCAGTGCAAAAGAAGAATGGCAGGAAATAGAAGCAATGAGAGCAGGCAATAGCGTGTTCTCTGAATCCTGACAGAAATGTACCACATTACGCCAATGTACAAATCAACCTCTTCCTCACATGCATGCACCAATGTACTAACAATCACATACACATACCCTCACCCTCACCTCACCTGCGCACAGAACAATGAAACTGCGCTCAGCAATAATTCTACTGTTGCTGACAATGGCTTCTCGCCAGCCTCTGCCCATCTTTTTTTGATGTCTTGTATCTACAGTACATTCCTAATGCTCTGTGGATAGATGTTGTACTCTGAGCTCTTGCCTTGACACTATATTTCAAATGTGAATGTTTGTGAAATGAACTGGAATGAAATGGAAAAATGAACCTGTGTCTTATTTCCACCTCTCACCATCTCATGCTCTCACTTCAGTTTCATTTGCTGCTCTCACTCTCTCCCTGGTGATTAATGATAAAATATCCAGCATTTGAATTGGTGCCTTCTCTTCACCCTCAATGACTGCTCAAGACAGGGTGATAATAACAACCACTGAAATGAGTCAATTATACTGAGGACTGAGGCAATGTGGTCTGACTTGGACTCAGGAAGCATTGTAGCCATTGCTCAGGCCAGTTACAAGGCATTAAGTGGAGTGGCTGCAAGTCTCAATTTATTCCTGGACTCTTGAGTTTCAGTTAAACTTGATTCTCGCTTTGGATTCTTTGTCCAGTATTTCCATCTTTTGTAGTTATTCTTTTGGTTTGGTGGTGTCAACATCCCTAAAGAGCAACACACCAGTGGTACATGACATCTGTCAAAACACCTGTGCCAAAAGTCTTCAGTTGGCGTCATTGTGGGTTGATCCATGTCACTGTCTCAAGATATGCCACTGTCTTATCTTTACCATGCATCAATGCTCCAAAGAGGCAATGATTTTATCCCATTTGGTCCTTAGTTGGGAACATTCCAGGTATTGTACCACAATTGCTCATTCTGTCTGTATGTGATATTCATGATTCAGTGTCGATTCAGTGTAATTCTTGATTCAGTTACATCAGATATTAATTTTACAAAAAGGCCATTAATTTCTTAAAAATGACACATGGACTGTACCAGCTATCTCACTTAGTCCAGTGCTTCCACTTGAATAATTACTTGGAGCACAGACAGAAAAAGTTAAAGTCTGCTCATTAATTCATCTGCACTGTCTGTATTTACTGTCAACGAGACACCTGCAAATAGCTGCTAGCTAGTGTTAGCTCGCTGTAGAGACAGACTGGGTACAGTAGAATCTGCACACTGTTCAGCCAACTTCCATGGCCTCACATATTGTAGTCAGAGATAATATCTTGTTAACATACACAAAACAAGAGCTCAGATCAGTGTTTTTTTTGTCAATCTGTTCCTCTCTCGTATATGTGATCTCTAGAACCGCTACCAGATAGTCAGAGTCATCCGACCATCCTGAATCATGATTGTCTCGTAAATTGCGAAGGGGCCATTGGATTGACTGGTTGACAATTTAGGTCACGGTTTATGGACTATCATGACTCAAGAAGGCTCTCATAGTTGCCATAATCTGCATTACTTTTGAACTCAAGATTTTTGCGCACACTGTAATAACTCGACTTTCACAACAGAAATATTTTACTCATCATGCAGCTCTAACTGAAACATTTACAACAATGAGTTAATACTGCATAAACACAACATAGAGTACATGTGTACATGTTTACTGAGTAAAGGCACAAATGCAAATGATCATTCAAAGAAGAATCATTAATCAGAAAATCTTTTGTGTTGCCCTCATGAATGACCATACTGTGACATTAACAGTGGCTGCACACTGCTCCTGCCGATGCATGCATGGTTTTTACATTTACAAGCATGAAAGCTGCTGTGGTGATTTGCTGCATAAGCTTTTCATATTTCTCACAATGGATTTTTTTGTTTTGGTTTTGTTTTTTTGTTTTTTAATTATCACAAAACTGCTGGCTTTTGAAAATATCAAAGTACAAAAATGTTTTATACCTATGTGAAGATGTAAGCTAATTGAAAAATAGCTATACAGTAGCATCAACATTTCTGTATTTAGGTATGAACCATTTCCAACAGCAAAAACAATAGCTGTTTAAAGATGGATGTGTTCTGGTGGGCAATGTCTTTATGGAAGCAATGTCCTGATCCACCCTATCCGGGCAGATTCTATTAAAATAAACCTTATCAAATGCCTATCCTGTCTATACTGTTGTGTACTGTGTTTTTGTATTTTTCTGAGCACTGCCTTTTGAAACAATTAAATCATTTGTCAAGAGTTCCTGTCGCATGATTTGTCTGTCATGTGCAAGATTATATGTGACACAGCTTGAAATGATGCATTGCATAAACCCAGATATCCGTATAATCAAGCTTATTGATTCCAAATGCTTTTTGTATTAACATGTTTCATGTGTAAACAGTAATTGAATTGTTTCCACTATTCAAAATAAATCAAAATAGGTAAATTAATAAAAGACTAAGACATACTGTAGCAATTATCCTCTGAGAATTAATCATAACAATCTTTGCTGGTGTACCATCTTTGTTGGTTACAGATTTCACACATTTGTAAAATATTACATGTCACTAATCAGCTTAATTTACCTTTAATTGGGGTTTTTATTTCTGAGAGCAAATGGCAGCTGTGTAATCAAAACCACTGCATGCACAGAAATGCTATGTTGTAAATTTAACTAAACCCTTCTAACTGGAGCTTCTTAAAAAAAAACTTTATAGAGTACACGCATTACAGCTCATAGCATACATAGAGAACTGGAAGAAAAGGACAGTTGTACATACAATACAAAACATTTTTTCATTGTCCTTTCAGTATTAAGGTATGATTTCAAACATAACCAACAACATTGATTTTCTTATTTTCTCATGCATTTAAGCACATCATCCTTAAAAACAAGACAACTGACAATAGGATTGGTATTTCAGTTATAGTGGTAACAGTATTATATACAGCCACCACTGCAACCCAGTTTATATTTGAATGCAACCAAAACTGAAAATCAGTGAGCACATCTTGAATATTTGAAAACTGCTTTAGACGCCAGACAAGGAAACAATGTCTGTTTCTATGGCTCAGGGTCAGAAGATCACCCGACAAAAAAACAGTCATTCCTCATCTCCTTTACAAGGGAGGCAACATCATCAACTCCCAAACTCCATGTTGACAAGCCAGGGACTTCTCAGACAACCAGTGTGCTGACAGGCTAGTGTTTTTGCGGTCTGGTCAAGAGACATCCCTCCTCTTTACCTTCGCTTCAGCGTGGGAGCTGCATGTCATGGGTCAAGCAGAAGAAAATTCTTAACTGCTTGTTATTCCTCTCTTCTGCCACTCGAAAAGGATCTGGTGAAAGACAGATGAGCCCGTCTCCCTGAATAGAGAGACAGACGGTTTATAAAGTACTTCAGCCTTTGCCAGTACCTGTGTTTGTTTACCGCTACTCTTTGCCTTGGGGACACAACTTGAAAATATTAAATGACTGAGTATAAAGTTACAGCTCATGGACAAACATTCCCAGGAGCACAACAGAATAGCAAAACACTAACATTCATCTTCTTGTCCCCGCCTGCCTGAAATGATTTGATCACCTTACCAACAAAACTAAAGAAGCGTCAGTCTACTAAGAAGTTTCACATCATTAAAATCATGAAACATTTAATGATACCCTCGATCTTTGACCCTTAAATTCTACTTTGTAATTTAAATTTATATGGGCTGCAACTATCAATTATTTTCCTTATCAATTAACCCACTGAACATCTTCTCTATTCATCACTTTCCTATAAGTGTCAGAAAATAATGAAAAATATCCATCACAATTTTCCAGAGTCCATGTTGGCGTCCTCAAATTGTGTTTTGGATTGTTGATTGGACAAAACAACTGCAACAATATTTGATTTACTATTACATATAATTAAGAAAAGTATCAAATCGCCATATTTGTCTGGGTGTGTCAGTCAAATACAGTTTCTTTCGATTAATCAGCAAATAGTTTCAGCTTTAAAAGTTATTAGGGGGAGAAAAAAAACCCGGAAGGCTGAAACATATGCCTAAATGCATTAGTATTAATATACTATTAATACTGTTCAACATTGTCATTATTCTAATAAAAATGATTAACTATTATGTAATGATATTATGTGATTATATTGTGTTAAGATGTGTCACAACAATTGCAAAGCTAGTACACTGTTAAAGAGCAACTTGATTAAAAGTGTTGGCAAATAGTTTCTGCAACTTAATTGGCCATGTTTATTAATAAGTAAGTCAAAAAGCATTGATTTTGACAGTGGAGGGTGAGCTTCTTGCTGTGTGATAGCTAGACCTCTTGCTGTTTCCTGCAAGCAGGACTCTTGCTGTGTAGAAGTGATTGCAACATATCCTTCTGATTACTGTCACTGAATGTTATTAGGTGTTTCCTGATTGGGCTTGCATCGGCTGCAGGGTTCACTCTACAGGTTTCATGGGAATATGCAAAGTGCTTTGGCAAGTAAACCTCCATCTTCAATACGAATCCGCCATTGCTACTGCTTTTGTGGGTATAATTTGACACAGATGCTGGGTCTGTCACAAAGGCAGTGGAAAACACATTAGTGATGGAAAAGCCAGCATGTCCCTTCGCCCAAAGACAAAGCTGTTTGAGGATTGTGGTTTAACCACCAAAGGATGCCACTTGATTTTTCTCAATACTGCTGGTCTGAAAGCATATGCTGTTAGACACTCTTTAATCATATGGATTTTGGAAATTCATGTTCTTTTTTTCTTTTTCTTTTTTTCTTTTTTTTTTTTTTTGGGGGGGGGGGGGTCTTGGTGTTAATCTCCTTCTCAAGCCCCAGGAGGTTCCCCAACTACAAAAAAGCAAAATCCAGTTTCCCTTCCCTCTCCTCCGCATTACTGAGCAATCGAATACTACCATCCACTCTACATTTGCAGCTTTCATATCACTATATCTTTAGCAATAAGGCAAGTCGAGAAGGGGGATGTACAGTATCATCCCAGTCTGCCTCTCCAATGTTGTTCTTCATCTACAATTCTCAGGGGATTATATGTACACTGAAGTATACATGAAGCCTTCAGCAGATATTTTCATTCCTTTGTACTGTGTGTGTGTGTGTGTGTGTGTGTGTGTGTGTGTGTGTGTGTGTGTGTGTGTGTGTGTGTGTGTGTGTGTGTGTGGGTGTATTTCATGTCCAGATGCAACATTCACACATTAAAGAGGATTGGTATGCTGCATGTTGGCATTATCAGTGCTTGGTAAACAATCAGAATTTTACCTGTACTGTAATGGTATTACACGGGATATTATTGCACTAACAAATTGGAATACATGTCTACACCATCATCTCATCTATCCAGTTTCTTTTCACTTCCTAGCCGTAATGCTGGTCATTCAATCTGAAAGCAATTTAGTCCATTAGCTTGACGTTTAGAAGGCCAACTACACCATATGCATCTACTCTCTAGCCTTCATACGGAACTAATTTGTTTGTTAATAATGTGGGCAGTGTTTCTCGATATTGGAAACAGAGCATTTATTACAATAATGCAAACAACAACAGGATGCATGGAGGGATTGGGTAAATGCTCATTGAGCAGAAGGAAGCATTTACAGAGATCTCCACAAGGTTAATTGGCCGGGTTATATTCAACACTGTAAGCTATTTAATTAGTAAGGTACTTACTCTGTTGAGCTATTGTTTTAAGATACCACGAACTTCATCAGTGGTGTATGCAGTTAAAAGACTTTACTCAAATACAGAAATTCTTTGAAACAACCACTCCGTGAGCATGTTTTTTAAACTTTTGCGCTGAGAGTTTAAAGAGCAACATAGATAAAGTGTTTTTCCTCCCACTGTGGAGTATTGCAATGGTTCCCAACCTTTTTCGCTTAAAGCACAGAGATTGCTTCAGTGTGGACACATGTGATTCTTTCATTTCAGTGCTTTTCAAAAGCCAGAAGAGGGGGAAAAAAAGCAGAAATCAGAGAAAATTTAAACAACAACTGACATGTTTTATCTTGAGATGTCTTGGTGATTCTGGGCCCACATATTGGAAACCACTACATTAGTAGATTAAGTTTGTGTTTTTTCACTTTTAATAATTGACGGTCCATTTCTACACGCTCATAGCACATAGCAATATAATACAATTTAAATATCTTGTTCTCATCTTCTAACATCTGAAGTAGCCATCATCATACACCATTCAAAATGAAAGTGTAAAAACATACAAAAAGCCAGAAAACTTCTTAAGGTGATTTGAAGCAAAGAAAGGATGGAATTAATTGGCAAGTCTGCTAAATTAGCATCTAGTAATTGGCATAGCCCCAGTGATTGGCGTTTGTCATTAGGGTTATGGTCTTGTCTTCCCAAGAAAACATCCTGTTTCATTTTATTTAATCAGTGAAAATCATCAAAATATTTTTGCCAACCACTGCTTACACCACAGTCAGTGAACATTTTAATGACTTCATGCTAGCTTAATGAAAACTGATCCCAATTATTACACTTTTGATTTGAGACCTCCCATACTCAGGGGTTATTAAACTGAAGTGTTTTCTTGCCAGTTTATCCACTTAACAGTCTCAGTGAACCAGTGTGTATGGATTTTTTATGATCATCTCTTTTAAATATTGGACTTTGATAAAGTTGAAAAAAAGGGATTTTCAACATGCCTTAAGTGACCAGAAGATTGTGTTATTGTGGAATTAACAACATGGATGTTGCATTTAAGTTGTAAAAAGACTGTACAGTATATATTTCTTCTCTAATTTACCCACAAAATCCATTATCAAACAATCAAACAATGTCAAGCCTCAATATCTGCATATGATCTATGGGCTCTGCCCTTAATGTGAAGTGTTTCTGTACTAGACACATGAAGCTTTCAGGTAAGGAGTCATTAATCACTGGCCCACTTCTGACATTAACTTTTTTGTCAATGCCACTGTCTCCAGTTTGTCTGCAGACTGAAAGATCTGAGAGGCACTCTTTATTTGCACGCTTTTAACTCCGCCCAGCTGGGGTAATGGAGCTGGTTGTGTGCAAGCAATTAATGCAACCACAATGCCAAAAGTGGTGATTTGTCATACACCGGTGATACATAATCATTATATGGAATGTAACACTCCTAAACTGCCCAGCCTCGGTTAATGTTGTGATTCTGTCTGTCCTTGGATTTCTATGGTCTTGCCCGGTACTCCCATTTTCACATGCACAGTCAAAGACACAGACCGACACAAGCAGAAAATGCAAACACTGTTTCCTGGAATTTGTGTATCTGTTTTATCACTTTCTATTAGCTGTTATTTCATCTATGGTTACTTTTGTGTAAAGCAATATGGCATAAAAATGGCCCTTCACAAACATGCTTAACCTCTTTGACTCTCTGTCAAAGACAGCTAGTACTTCCATGTAACTGCACATTATGTTGTGTAGTTTCCACTTGTCATTTGTTTTCACTTTAAAAAAAACAATGAAGCAATTTTATCCTACCTCTAATTGTAACTCCCTGGACTCTCTACCCCCTGTCTGCTCTTGCCCTTAATACGAAGGCATTTCAATAGGAATGAAGCCCCTAGGCTGACAGCCATGAGATTAGTATGAATGTATTACCCCCTTGGGTGCCATAGCCTGTAATAAGTTCTCCATTAATCGTATCCGTTGGGGAAAATTTGTTTAGGCCTTAATTACATATCATTAAAATTAGTCTTGATTCTCTGAGATTTAAGCTCAGAATTAGACTGCATATGTTGTGCTTTCTTTGCCTTTGGCCAATCTGCAAATGTATGTTACTTTGCCTCTTCTACCAGAGGCTTATGGCCTCAATGATTGCTCAGTGTTTTCCTGTTCTTTAAGACACACTTGTTTTGTCTTGACTTTGTTTGTGTCTGTATTTTGCATGAAGTGGTGTGTATGTTATGCTTCTTTTGTCTCTCTCTCCAAAGCCCTTTGTATGGTTATGAAATGTGCTACATAAACAGTGTACTTACTGTAGATACTGTAGGAACACTTTCAGCAATAAAAGCTAAATTCTTGTTTCAAATGCAAGATTATCATTCACCATAGAATAGTGAGGTTTGTCAAGCCCAGTTAGTCTGCACAGCTACAAAACATATCTTGAATGGAAGCTTAAATTTCATACTGTTTTCTTCAGGGAGGATTTCTGTTTACACTATTGGAGCTTTCAGCTGAATCGTGGTTGTCTTTAAATCCCTTTCCTTGACTTGCCAAAGCACTTTGAAGTCAGCTGCCAGCAATGGAGTTCACATCTGACTTTTGCTAAAATGTGCAGTTGAAGGGCTGGTGACCTCTAACAGTTTTGTATGACTGCTAATCCATATCAAATGATATCCAGAATATTCTGCTTGGAAAAACCTCCAGTATTGTGGAGTTCTATTATGGTTTTTCTGTGTTTACAAAAGAAAGAAGAAACCAATCTGAGTGCAAAAGCTTGTATAGTGAAATATTATAACAATGTTTGAAATAAATGATTTGTCTTTTGATTACAATAATTGGATATCAAAATGGTTAAACTAGTCAGACTTACTTTTAAGGTTTTAAGACTTTTTAGTACTTTTAGTACTTTTCAGAACAAAAACAAGACTAGATCTAAATGAGAAGTTATCTAGAGAATTATGATGAAATGTATTCAATTTACATTACATTACAATGAACAAAAACTGTGATAAATGGACAAATTAATTCATTCATTCATTAATGTGTTCATGCAAAGTCTTATTCAATGTCCTGCATGCATCTGTAGCTCCTGATCAGTAAAACAATATCCTGCGCCACCCCAAAAACATCTCATGATCAGAGTTTAATTTTACTGCTTGAGCTGTTGCACTACTGTTAAAAAGAAGCATCTTGCATTCAGTTATGTTAGGTCTCAGTCTAATGCCCATTCAAGCTGTGGGGGAATGTGCCCCACCAGTTTTTAAAATGATGTCATTATTGTATGTATTACTATTATTTTTTTGACAATATGTAGTTATGATCATTTTACATTGTGAGTCAACATAAATCATACCTCAAAAGTCAAACACCCCCTTTCCCTGTGGTATTGGTTTCTTCCGAAAATAACAATTGAGATAGGCATCATTTGCTTGGCAAGATAGTTAGCTAGTACCAGCTAAAGTTAGTAGCCATCCCTCAATCCAGTTGTTTGGCCTTCTGGCTCACTAGCTAGTCATAACTTTTGAGACCATACTGCGGACCACAATGTTACATAAAATATTTCCGATCAGATGGTTATTGCAGAGAGGGGCCAGGAATTGAACTTGGAGAGTGTTAGGGCTTTCTCTTGGCATCATGCAGGCAGGTGTTAAGGTAGCATGAAAATCTTTCACTTGGCTATTATTGCTTCCCCCTGCTCTCTCTCTAGGTACATAGGCTAGTGGTGATTATTGGTCTTTCAAGGAGGCTGAGCACTTTGGAAAATAGGTGACTACTGCTCAGTCTAAGCTTATATTGGCAGTGGAGCAGACACTGCTATGTGATGTAAGCACAGTCTCATTTGTACTCATGCTGCTTCCCATGCATTGTGCTTGAAAACACAGCTATTACCATTTTGGCAGGTGCCTTTCATCTGCGGCTTTATTAGTAGAAGTGTAGAAGTGAGTGAATAAGTGAGTGTAATTTTCAGTAACCATAACAGGACAAATAATTGTCATGAATTCCTCAAAACAATATATTCAGTATTTACTCAAATATAAAACTGGAGATTACTGAACTAAAAACATGATTTAGTGAAGTTTTACAATAATCCCCCCAAAGTCTTTGAATATATAGGGCAAATTGCAGAACATTGCATCATTATTTTCTTTTCTTTTTTTTTTTTTTCTGAGGAAAGACCCCCATACCCGCTGCTCTAATTGTGCCCCTGTAGGATTTTGGCTTGTTCGACGCCCCTGTCTCTGTCAGTCATATTGTCTGACATTACCGGTTCTGGGAGAAACAGATGCCTGATTAAATTAGACAACTCTCCCCTTACTACGTAAACATGCAGTAACCCAACTTTTTTTAAACTAATGTAATATTATGAAGCACTGTGGATGTGGATGTGTTAATATTACTTTCGTGGGTATTACTATCAGAATAAATGACTAAATTCCAATATTAATGTTGGCAGTCAACCATCTAAATATTTCAGATGTTCACCAAAGAAAAACACTGCGTTATCCAATGTTGTTGCTTCCTTCTCTAAAGCTAAACCCAAAAATTAATTTTAGTAAACATTACAAGTGAGTGAATCCAGCGTCAGAATGATCAGCTGCTCTGCAGAAAAGGTGTCATAGCTATGGTAATGCTAGTTGAGAAAGAGCAACAGTTGGATGTAGGAGAGTTACTGAGTTATAGGTGTTGATGAGTAATAATAAAACCTATAATCATGGAAAATGCACACAACAAATATGGTAACAAAATGTAACTAAAATGTCTTTAATTTTAGTTGGACTTAAACTAACAAAATTCAAATAACTAAAATCTGACAAAAATTAATATACAGTACATTGTTTTCAAAAGACTCAAACTTAAACTAAACCAAAATCAGTTGTCACAGTCAACACTGCTACTAATAGGACGATTTGGTTACTGACAAGGCTACACGTGTGAAAATGGGATTCCAGGATTTTAAGTCCCTGAAAGTAATTAGAGCAAAGTGCCTCTAGAAATGGTGATGATTCAGTGTTTGTTTATAACTTGTAACTTAATCAAATCTGCATGACAAAATCATGTCCACTCAGAAGATTGTCAAGTAAGTGACTCATAATATGCTCTCTCTATATGTAGACATTATCAGGCAGTCTTAACTGGGCTTCTCATTTGTAGCTTGTTTCTGGCTGGAAGCGTGATAATGAATGAATCATGAACATCAAGTTTTGCATGCCCATTCACAAGGTGTATATGTTCTTTTTAGTTCTTTACCTAAACCAGCAAGTGGTTAGGGTTAGCACACATGGTGACTCCAACACCATGTGTTAGCATCATAACTAACTTAGAAATTCATTCTTATCATTAGAGAGTTTAATTTTATGTAATGAATAATTACATATGTCCTGTTAGAAATTATTATTTTTGATTTCCATTTACAAATGTTCTGTTTTAACTTAGAAATGAGGTGTTGTGTGTCAGATTTAAGTTTTCAGGCATTGAGTTTTCTGATTTTTTATATTCAGACATCAGCAGCAGCAGCAGCATCATCATCAAGAAAGATGTTGATTTAATCAAAGTCCTGCTGGGTCACAAATCAAATCTCTATTGTTCTAATGTCAACAGTACAGTGACGCTGTATCCGTACATGTAATGATAGCTTTGGTCAAGCTCTCAGAGGATTTTGTTTTTAAAACATTTCATGCAAAGAGAACATTTTTGTTAGTAATGGCATTAGCAATGGTAACCAGTTGTAGTCATTGATATAAAATAGATTTAGAAAATTGACAGGCATTCGCTTTAGCAAAAATGTTGTTGAAAACATCTGTATGTATTGGGATATAATGAACTTGCTTTCTTCAGACCAAAATATATAGTTTTACATTAAAGTTTCATAAATGAAATGTATCTAGTGTACTTTTGTTAAATATGGTGTTCTGTGGCAGAAAAAGATAATCAGTTTAGGTAGGTCTTATTTAAAATAAACATATTCCCTACAAAGCAACATTCAAGTTTTAGGATATTAAAATGCTATTTTAATTAAATAGATATTAAAATAAATATATGAAATAAACATTAAAATAAATGCTCAGTATTTCATTGTGTTGACTTGTTTGAGTTTTAAATATTCCCTGATTAACAGATAACTTGATTGGATAAAAACAAAAGGTGTTCCAAAATCAGGGAATCAGTATCTTGAGTTAGATTTTTCATCCCACATGTTGATACCCAGAGTGAAAATTAAACGTTTTTGTCTATGGCCAGATTGCTAATGAATGTTTTATATTTTGCCAGCCACTCAATGGATTATTATTTTTGGCTGGTGAGTGAAGCAGACTTACCAGCAACTTGTATATTTTACCAGCATCTGGCTGGTGGTTGGTGCTAATTTTGTGCCCTTTAATATATATGTGATGGAACAAATAACTTTTACCTTGAAATACAAGTAACTTTAATCAAGATTATAGTAGCAATGTATCTTAATTGTTACCTATGGCAACATGGATGCCTAGTTACATAGTATCAAAGGTGCATATAAACAGTTTAACTCATTAAAGAAGCAGACTATGGCCAAGGGATTTGTTACTCCATCCATTTAAATGTAGCCAATAACAACACCTGCAATGCCTGCATCACATAATGTTTACATTTCTTGATAGCATTTAGCATGAGAGGAGCCCTCAGACAGGAAGGCTGTTCAAATAACGAGCTGTCAGCTGCAACCTTTTCACAGCTTCATTCCCCCACACAGACCACCTGTAGAGCAGTTGATGTTTTCATGGTAATGTATTGTGCTTGATTAAAGATTCAGCGCTGAGCCATTGTGCCTATTATTTGGTTGTATAGATGTCTTTTTCTCTGCAAAAAGACACAGTGTTTCAAGCTGAGAATGTTTCAGAAGTCTACAAAAAGAAGGGCAAAAATTTGACTTTTTAAATGTGACCTGGACATGATGAAGGGTTATTGGCCTGCTACATGGTCTGCTTCTCTAGTTAGAAACCTGGGAATGGCAACAGTTCATTGGTGCAATCTGACTCGATATGCTGATGATTTATCAGACCACTGGGACCATTTGGGTTTGTAAAACATGAGGTGAAGCCAAGACCATTAAGCTATGTTAATCAGCCATGGTCAGCCTGATATAACACTCCCTACTTCAATACATTTACGGTCCGAGGACCAAAGCACATACTTGTTGGTTGTTACTACTGCTCTTCAATGTTTTCTTACTGTTTGTCTGAGAAATTATTTCCTCTTTTCAAAGGCTTGGTGTATGCCCCATTGGTACAAATTGAGCATGTGTGGGAACCAAAAAGTTCTTCACAAAGCACTTTTTTAATGCATTTCCTCTCATTGGATTTAATGGGGTTGTTTCAGTGTAATAACACAGCACAAGAGACATTGTATGTCTAAGCAGCATTATGTTTGCCACATGCGATTTGCTCCACATACTCCTGCTTGAAAAAAACATTATCTTCTCCAATAACAACAGCTAAATACACCTTCTAAATTACTCCTTAGCTTCCATCAGAGCTAAACACTTGAAAATCGGTTCACTGGTTCAGGCTTAGTTATTATTCACATGGACTGGTTCACCAGTATAAGAGGCTCTTCCACAAATTATTTTCCGAGACGGATTGTATTTACTGATTTTCCTTAATGATGCCTCTCAGGGAGACTGTCGTATTTGTAAGCAGCTAAAGGGGAGACATTTCAGTGTAGCCATGAGTTTTTTTAGGGTTCATTACAGCAACATAATGGTTTAACTTTTGTGGAGAAACGTCAGGGCAACAGTAATTTGTCAAATAAGTTTTCATCTTGCCATACAAGATTAATTTCCACATCCCATAGTATTTCCCTAAAGGCTTTTCTTTTTAGTAAGCAAGCTGTAGGTCATAAAGGTATCCAGCTTGACATAAAAAAAGAAAAACCTGAAGCACAGACCATACCTGTATACAGTATGACACACTCAGAAATGTCCTTCCCGACAACTTCTATAGAACTGCTTACATTTTGTTCACAGGAAACATTTTGAAAAAAGTAGGTCTTCAACAAAGTTTCACCATTTGCATTTGATACATACACTTGGCAATCCTTATTAGCTTATCTTTTACTGTAATACTGATCCTACAACCCTGAAATTAAATGTACACATACTGCTTATTCCCACAAGAGTATTACACTTGGCGTATTTGTTTATATACACATGACAAAAGAAGTTGTGTTAATGCTCAAATATACATTTACACTACAACTGTAAAACATGGCCCACTACGTCGTCTGTATAGACAGCTGTATTAATTAAAATAGAGCCATATCTGTTCTGTAAGAAGCACATCAGATGGACCACAAAAAGTGTGTAAACAAGACTAGTCTTTCAGTTGGAGTGTGTGCATCTTTTGAAAACTAGACAATAAGTTGACAGTATGATGGGAGTTACAAGACCTGAACATTTCTCTATTTTATATCTTTTAAAAATGTCTATAAAACTAACAGTTAGTGTGGTAATTGTAGAATACATACTGTATATTGACTTTTATATGTCAGGTACATTCCCAAAAACTGCAATTTTAAGGCGTTACTACCAAAACCAGGATTTCTTTATCAAAAAATCAAAGCATGACGAATGAAAAAAAAAAAAAAAAAAAAAAAAAAATATATATATATATATATATATATATATATATATATATATATATGTATATATCATCAGTTTAAAGGGAGTTTCATTGCCCCTCTTCCCAGATTTCTGCTCTTTTAATACAATAACTATTGTTTGTTTAGCGAGTTTTGGATGTGCGACTGACTCATTCGTTCAACCACAAGTTCACATGTAAGCAATGGATTTTATAAACCCCAAGGTAGAGTACGTTTGTAAAAGGCTGAGATTTGAGGTCACATCTGTGCAATACATCAGTTTTAAAGCCAATATGGTAAGAGAGTGTATAAAGGATCAGGGGCAGAGGCATGAATGTGGAATCTCAGTATCCCCCCACACCTCCCTTCTTCTCTGAATTAACAATTAACTTGAAATAATTATTATACAAGCGCAGACGGGACCTTTAATTCAAAAGAAACATAGGAACTACAATGTAATGCAATTCAGCTTAACAGCTCTGTAATCAATTTTTTTTTTTTACTTTTTCAGACGACACTAAAGTGTCTTTAAAATATTATAAAGGCCTTAATTTATTATGCAGTCCAATACAACACCATCACAGAAATTTCATTCAAAACATTAACTGCCTTTTTCACGTACTGTACTCTTAAGCAGCGGATATGACAAGATTCTAAGAAATAGTTTCACTTGACTTGTAGCTACACGCCTGCGTCTGTATTGTACTCACAAGAAGGCAGCTCACCTACTGTGAACCTCTCCATCCTTTCCTTTCCCAGAATTCCTCGCTGTATTTCAGCCGTCTACTGGTCTTCTCATTTCTCTGTGGGAGGTGGGAGAGCAGAGGAAGGAAGCCTTTTGTGGTTCACTTGAACTACAGTGCTATCCAAGACCTTATCAGCATGCGGCTGCCTCAGACAATGGGAAGTACATGTGTTGCAAGTCAGTTCATGTCCAGCATCAACACGCCCCTGAGTTCCTGCCCTCCATCTTCTCTCTGAGGAACCTGCAATCATCCTCTCTTTCTTATGGACCAAAAATATGGTAACACAATAAATTCATAGTCATCATCATGTGTTTCTATTAATTCCGTGGCGTTCACCCAGTTCACAGGCTTCTGCATTTAATGTTTAGCTAAAGCTGCAATGATTAGTCAATAATCGATTGACAGAAAAATTTGAAAAATTGGTTGGCTTCAGCCTCTCACTGCTTACTATTTTTTGACATTTTATAGACCAAATGGTTAATCTATAATAAAAAAATAATTGCTAGTTGTAACAAATACCACACGTTACTGATACAATTTCTAACAAACTACTCAATTCTTACACTCTAATCTATTTTATATTTCTCCACCTACAATAAAGCATTGTATTGGACAAGGTATTTTGTACAGTAAGATTTTGTTTGACTGGGCTTAGAGCTGCAGCAGTGCTTGTACTGCAGGGGTTTTGTGATATTAAGACATGCCTGTTGCACAATGTGCAGCACAGGCCCTCTGGAAGAGACTCTCCTCTCTGTGCGTCTTTGAACTGGAGCCACATGGTCTGCAGTAACCATGTGCAGCGGGAGGCTGCTCTGTTGTGGAAGTCAATGGCCTCCTCTGAGAGGAGAAACAAGTGAGCTACCAAGACGGAAATCACATTCCACCTACCCATTTTGAGATATATAAGTGAATATGTCAGTCTCAAGATGTGAAAGCACAAACCTTTTGATGCCAGACAACAAGTGTGAAGGCATGTATTTGTGTTTAGCATTACTTATCTCTGCAGGAGGAGAATATCAGAAATATAAATAATACCATATTACTATATATTCAAGTAATTACAGCTCTTCTATGCCTCAGTTATGCAATCAGAAAATATCTAACAATAGAAACAAGTATTCTAAGATACATTCATGTTAACTATGTATTTAATAAATACATGTGTACATATTGGTTGTCCCATTTGGTTTAAAGTTATGGATTATGGGAAACTATTTAAAAATACATTATTTTTAAAAATCCTTTTCATAAGATGAAGTTAGGTCTACAAATTATTGTGTGTACTATTGCAAATATTTCAAGTTACCAAAAAATGTAAAATTCAAAAAACGTTTTAATTTTTTAACAGACATGAGAGGATGTTAGGGTTGTTCATTCAAAATGCACATTAATCAAGAAGGCTGCATAAATAATACCAACAAGCTCAAGATGTCACATAAAACCAAATATGGTTTGTGTTGCTAGTAGACATCGTTTGCTGGTGCACTGCCATACACTGTATTTATTGTACTGTACTTTATTTATTTTAGAGCTAGAAGTCCCCCTCAGCACAAAAAGCAAGTCAATGTTAAATTTGTGTGTGAACACTGAAGGAGCAAAAAGTCACCTGTTGTTGAGATTTGCACAATGCCAACAATTAAACTCAGTCCTGTGCTTTGTTTACCAGGCCCATTCAGTGCTACTAGTTTTGTATTGACTGCTGGCTGAAATGCACACTGACATTTTTTTTGCCAAATAATATACTGGTAAACATTTGCTGAGTGAATGTCAGTAGCTGATTACAGATAGTGGTGCTGTAGTAGTGGAACTTAGTTAATTTGCGATCTGTACGGAAATTAAATGTCTCATTGGAGACAAAGTAAACAAACTGCTGTAGCTACATGTCATGAACAGACATTTATAGAGCAACAACCAAACCAGCACCTAACAGGTCTGAAGTGACATTTGCAGATATGTTAACACACTGTTTAGTCACTAATTAATGTTAATGTGCACTTTTCTTCAGTAAATGTTCGTTTGGTGGCTCCTTCCACAAGCTAAGGTGCAGGACAAGACGTATGTTCATGTTTGTAAATTATCAAGTTTTGATGATGTGGACAGAGGCTATTTTTGACTAACTACTATAATTGTGTGCTTCATATTGCACTTTAATTTAACAATTGAGTATTGAATATTTTATATATTTTAAAATTGTATTTAAACATTGACCATCTTGAATGTTGTTGCTACTGGCAAAAGTCCATTGCTTTGAGTGTTTTACTTTTATTTGTCTGCCCTTTTTTTGTTTAGTTTTGTTATCTGGCTTATCTGAATGATCCAATCCTTGACTCAAAACCGATCCTAACCATGAGTTTTGTGATCTGTTGCACCTCTAGTTACAGGCACACATCTCACATGGTATTCAATGTAACATAATAAACTTGCCAATCATAAAATGTGAGGAAACAGGAGCAGCAGTCCAAAATTTGAAAACTCACTATTGATAAATTAACTGTCAGCTGTTTAGAGTTGCCTCCTGGTACTATGAAATGAAAAAGTTGATGACAAGATCAACAAAACAAGTAACACATATTTAATCACAAAGTCACATAATCACAAAGTATGAAAACTCATCTTAGTTTTATTCTTTGCCCTTCTTACTGCTTACGTTTTGCTGTTGAAGGAATGCAGTGCCTCCTGCTTATGCGTAATTGTCAGTATTCAAAGTTAAATGCAGTTGTTTGTGTAAGAGAAATAGTATTATCTGATGTTCTTATTCTGGCGCCAGTGCCTAGCTTTAAATCCTCCTTAGAACTTGTGGTACTTTCTTGTGGGATAATGTTTCATCCATCTTGTCGAGACAAAAGTCACACTCACTCTATTATAGTCTTCAGGATCTCTCGTCACATTCTTCCCGTCTCTGTGAAAGCAAACGTGCTAATGAGTGAAATCCCACAGATGGACGGTGATTGTTAAAATGCTTAAGCAGTCATATGAAGTCTTTAACCCTGACTTACCACATGACATGGGTGGGTCTGTCATTTGAAGTCATCAGAGAGAGCAAGATATGGAACCCTGGGAAATTAAGGCACATAATAAGGCCATTGTTCTGTGCAGAGTTGCTGTGCCCTTTGGTTTTTCCCACTGTAAGCGTAATGAGTGAAGCCCTAAATGGCCAAAACAACTAAGAGAATACTGGACTGGAATAATTATTTTATGCAGCGGTGGAATTCATATTGTGACAGTGACACATTTACTACACTGCAAACCTTTGATTCAGCTCATTTGTAATTTCTGTTTGCAGTATTCAGTGAAAGTTTGCTGTTCTAGTAGTTAATGATGTAGTAGTGGAGGGAATAAGTTGGGTCCACACTCTCCTTTATTCAGCTTTTTACTTTGCTATGCCTCATTTTCAATAGAAAGATGTGCATAACACAGTAGTTGATGAAAAGAGAGAAAAAAGACCAGCTAGCAGGTTTTATTTATGGATTCTCAGAGACTTTTTTTTCTTTTTTTGTACCAAGCCCAGCTATGGGCATTCTGGCCACCAGTGAATTTATTCCACACTCTCTAAAATGATGACATACACCAGGCTTTGTTGTTGGGGGAGTGTGTTTACTGTGAGGTGGTAAGCTTCCCTGTGCAGTTGTTTGGGCTGACCTCTCCTCCCCGTCAGTGACATACCATTAACTACTACACATGCTTCTCTGTGCACCTACCATCCCTCGTCAGCGCAGGCAATATATTTTGTTTGTCTTTTCCAAAGGTGGCACTGCTGGTGCTACACTCCCAGCTGCTTGTTTGGCTCCACTGCTTACCATACAGTATGTTAATGGCCCATACAGATGTCCTTCAAAGGATGGGGAGAAAGGAGTGTATTTTGTAGTCATGTCACATTACTGTTCTTTCAGAACTGATGTTAGCTGCTGACAGTTGCAATTAAGTGTAAAATAACATGCTGTTCCTTTCCTGTCAAAGCAAGGAGCTTGGTCAGAATGCCTTCACCCGAAAATGGCCAGAGGGATAACTCTTCTACAGCCCCATTAAATGGAGATGGTGGAGTGTGCCGGTATGCTGGTAAAATGGAACTGGGTTGCTAGTTTAATTTTTTTTTGCCTTTTTTTTCTGCTGTGACATCTATACAGTCTCTCTCACTCCTCATTTTCTTCTCTGCACTGTCTTGCTGTGTCAGGAGAGCACTGGAAGCTCATCTGACACTCAAGCTGAGATTTAATGTAAAAGTGTAATAAGAGCTTTGAAAAGAGTCAGCTCCCCTCTAAAGCGCAGTCCCTTCAGATTTCAGTGTTTTCGGAGGGTATTGTTATGGGTCGTTGAGGCACCAGTGCTTTTCTCCGGTGAGAGTGGCGTCCAACATATTGGCCTGTCGTCCTTGCTGATAATGGAGCCCATATTTATAGGAGTTGCGTTCTAAGTGAAACTGAGAGGTGTTCCTGCAAAATGGGAGATAGAGTGGGCGTGGGGTCACAGTGATGGCCCTTTTATTCCCAGCTACCAATTTCAACTTTGATATAAGTGTTTGGGTTCCCATGTAATCAAGGAGAGACAAATGACATTTCAGGATGCAGATGAGAGACAGTTACACAGTTCATACTGTGGCACTGTAGCTGACATTTGTGGCAAAGTGGAAAATGAGAGACAAGTAGTAGTTTGGTGGTTCTACAGCTGATACCCACATCATTTATTTATATTTTCATTATATGCATCTGCATTAGGGAATATGTTAAAATACTACAAATTAGGGATTCCTTGTGGTTGGAGGCGCTCTCTATACTCCACTGCTGTCAAGCATCATCACCCCAGTAAATTTTCGCTCATGCTACCTGTAAATACATTCAATAGCAAACAAAGTTAATAGAGTAAACTTGGTTTTATGCTTAAAACATTTGTCATAAATGTGTGATTACAGTCAACAAATGAATTTCAATGCTGTTGTTTTATTTTTGCAGCCATTTTCTTTCCTAGATTTAGTGTTCACATTTAAAACCTGTGTATTGTAGAAAGAAATGAATGGCCCGGGCTATCTTTTAATTAGGTTTTTTTTTGCATTCCACTGTTGCTCAAAAAATGGCAAGACAGAAGGGTCAAGGTCAGACCAAATTAATTACATTTTCATATCAATACAGGAAGTAAAATATTTTGTGAAAAGTATTGTGCATCAGGATCTGGGGTGGGGGGTGGGAAGGGGAGAAAGTGAAGAGCTCATCAGAATGCCAATTTCTCCTGCAAAATGTAAATAAATTAAGCACATTTTCAAGTGTCATGCATATTGCTGAAACAGGTAAAAAATGTGTGTTTTTCATCTCTGACAGTGCTGCCTTAAAAGTGTGTAATCTGGATCCGTTTTCACTTCCTATATGACAGAAAAATGTGCATCGTACTGGCCCATTGGAGGTGAAAAACTGTTTGATTTGAATCTCATTTGAATTGAGTACCAGAGATTCTTGGCAAGTTTGAATTTTTATTCTAATATTCAAAGTGAAAATGATTTTTCATAGCTATTCTTATTACTCATTAGTGCTGAAATGACAAGTTGAAGAATTGATTATTGATTGGAATTTATTTGGATAAATAATTTGAGCATTTTTTCAAGCAAAAATGTCAACTATTTCCTGGCTCTGGCTTCTCAAATGTGAGAATTTGCTGCTTGTTTTTGTCTCTCTGTCTTGACTGTAAACTAAATATCTGGTCAGACAAAACAAGCAATTTTAAGATGTCACGCTGGGTTTTGGGGAAGTCTGACATTTTACAGACAAAACAATTAATCAAAGTATAATGATTGATATCAGAACTTGTGTGCTAACATAAATGTGTGCTTTTGTGTATGTATTAGGTTTAAATACCACTGGAACCTTATGTCTTTATGTTTTTTCTCATGCAAATACCTCTTTTATTTGTTTCATGTCATTCTTATGTCAGGATGACACTTACTTCATCAGTCAGTGGGGGTGGGGTCAACAATCATGATTGGTTCTGTACCTTGGCAGAGACCTAGACAAAGAGTATCAAGTTAGACCCATATATTGTATGTAAACTTGTCACTGGTCTGCTCATTCTGAAACCAAGCTGTTGCAGATATTCTAAGAAACATTTTGATGGAAGACCATCACTGAGTCCAAAATGTTTAGGGGTCCTGTGGAAAGATTAGGAGATCCTACTGTAGCACCAGTGCCAGGTTCAGGACTCCAGTTCAAGATAGGCTACAGACACCTAAGCCAAGCTTTTAAAGTAATATTGTTAAAATGTCTTGTAACTATGAAGTTAATGTTGCTCTAGTTTTAGTGTGCACAGACATGGTGTGAATAAAAGTCACTATGTTCATTGTAGCTAGCCTGAAATGTGACATGAAACATTAACACATAATTCATCGGTTATTCTTACAGCAACACATTGTTAACATTAAGTCACTTGCACTTAGGACAAAAAAAAAGATTAGTCCTGTGGCGACTTTGTGATAGATGTGAGGTTGTTAATGATATTTGCTATAAAGAAATAAAGCTTAAAAATGGCAGCACTCTCTGTAAATTTTACACACCGAGGCCCCAGTCTGTGAAATTAAGAACCTTCTTAATACATAAAGAATAGATAGGAAGTTTTAAAATAATAAACAGATAATGATTTGTTTCAGTAGATATTATTAATTAAAGTTAAGGAAATACTTTTTTTTTTAATGTTTTGTTCATATATTTTATAACTTTTTTTTTTTTTATCAATTAATGAATTAAAATATCTATTTTATTAGTGTGATTATGACCCATCTGGTCTTTGTTAGCTTTCAGTACTGATGTTTTCTTTTGGTGTGTGTGTGTGTGTGTGTGTGTGTGTGTGTGTGTGTGTGTGTGTGTGTGTGTGTGTGTGTGTGTGTGTGTGTGTGTGTGTGTGTGTGTGTGTGTGTGTGTCTGTGTCTGTGTCTGTGTGTGTGTTTGTACCTGTGCATGCATGATCAACTGTGCGCCAACAACAAGCTGAGTGAGTTGGGGTAGCTGAGCAGCACCAAGCTGCGTCAGCCCTAATCTGTCTCTTGACAGTCCAGCCTTATTTTGAGCAGAATACTCATATTGATCTGTGCTCCTGTTACACAAATAAATAAATAAGTCAACTACACTGCACCTGAGTTCACAACCTGCCCTTGACAATACTCTGATCGTGTGCAGAGAGAGACGGGGTGGAGGGGTGGAGGGGTTGCTGTTGTGCAGCAGGGGAGCAGAGAGTCAGAAAGGGTTCTGCATTGTTGATCCAGTATGACATTGATAGACAGCAGCTGAAGGAAAGCTGATAGCCATGTTTGGCGTGCTGGTTTTTAAAGGACGGACGTGACTGCCGATCCAAAGTTGACTGAGCATGAATTCAGCAGGCGATCGCCCCAAGTGGTTGTGCCGAAGAGAGGTGAGGAAGGAAACTTTCACATATGACTTGCTTGACTTTCCATCTTTTCCACTATTATTATTCTCCCCTTGAACTACTGGTTTCTGCCAGGGTCGTTTTTACATGAGCCTGCTCCTCTTTGATTTAACACAGCAAAACGTGTTTGTGTCTCTCTGCTCCACCGCAGGCAGGATGTCAATTTTTTCTGTCAAATCTGATCTATGGCCTCATGGATCGTTCACATTAAGTGAAAATGTCTCTCATAATCTTTAAATTGTCTAGTCAATGCTGATGGTGTCTGCAGGTCTGTAAAAACAACCATACCCTAACCTAACCCTAACCCTTATTCACGGTGATAGACAGACATAAAGGCTACCCAAGTCTTTATGCTATCTGTAGTGGACTCTCAAAGTGCTTTTAAGTGATACAAGGAATATAAAAGGATGAATAATAAGGCTGACAGCAGCTACACCTGGTGCATGACCTTACACATGACTTTCAGTCAGGTAAGTGACATTCATGATAGTGCCATTGATGCAAAAACATTTTGGTTGAGAATGAACTCAAAGGCTTCACTGACAATATACACTCTCTTGAGCTTCTTCACTCTGCACAATGCAAGAAACTTTACCAAGAAGCCCAGAGAGTCTCTGGGAGTACTTAGCATTGTGTCGAATCCTAACAAAAACAATATCCTATACTGTTAGCTATCTCGCTACAGTAGGTTTCTGGTTAGCCTCACTTTTCAAAGTGCCATTTGACACTCTTTTGGGGGACTTGCAGCAGCTGCTGCTCCAAAAAAAATAGTGTAAGGCCAGCTAAAAACCCAACTTAAAGACCCTGACAAATTGATATTAAATGGGGACTGAAGTTTAGCAAAGCAACTGTTGTAGAGTTTGTGAGGTGCTCTTGGCTGCCTCTCCTCTTTCCATTCAGCTGGTTGTGTTCACCTCTACACACACTTAACACCTCAAAATGGGTTTTATGAGGATTCATAATGCTAAAACATGTATCATATTTTTGAAAAACAGAAGCTAATTGAACAAGGTTGCATTCTTCCATTTTTTCAGGCATGGGTCACATAAAAATATTATGGAGAAGAGGTTGTTTGTGTTATTTTTTAAAGTGAACTGTAGTACATAAACTGTGAACATGATAAAGCTTTAGACTTTGTATCATTGAGCTGTTTGGTGTTGGCATGGGATATGTCTTTGCTGGCACTCCTCTCAATACTTCTCAAGTTTGGTTGTTTCTTTGTTAGTATGCAGTTAGCTGTGCCTAAGACTAATAACTTGTGCTATTATGACTTAGTTTAAAAAAAAAGAAAAAAACAATACATCCTCTGCAGGAAAAGCTGACTAAATATTTGACAGTGCTATGGTGAATGGTCCCTCCTTCTGTTTTTGTCTATTGGCTGACATTTTCGAAAGATGGAGCAATTCACATGTAATGGAAGGCTACTGTGTTACATTGTCAAATAACATTGCCTGCAGTACTGCTGTGCTCTCTGGGGAGTTTTTATAAAGGAAAGCCAATGGGCAGATTGATGATGGTGCACCATGCAGTTATGTCTGCAGTGGGTGAGGATGTGATGTTAAGTTAAAAAACAACATAAAATAAGAGACATGCCAGCACGACTTGCTAAGTGAGTTGTGTTTCCTCACATTTGCTGAGCCCTGAGTTGTTGAAGACTAATTAATTCAAGAACAAACGTCCCCAAAGGCTGCAATTAATGATAAACTTATTAGACATGATGGTGCCCATGAGGTCTGGATCTCATCGTGGTGTCCACGCTCCTGGTGGTGTTACTTACCCAGCTGTCACTTCAAATAAAGTAAGAAAGGGTATGTTGTGCACGCACACATGTATGTGTGTGTGTGTGTGTGTGTGTGTGTGTGTGTGTGTGTGTGTGTGTGTGTGCGCACGCATGTGGGCGCGCATGTGTGTGAACTTGTGTAAGTATGTTCAAGCTTTATAATTTCATTTTTCAAGACACAGTCAGCCTTCGTATAACCCCTCAATCTCGTTCTATCACTTGACATTTGACATGACTCTGTTAAGGTTTTATTGACACCATGGCCAGCATTGTGGAGAAAAGATATAAATGTAACATATAGACAAGTGGTGAGTGTGCTTTCTAATGAGTCTGTCAAAACTGAATTCTCAGTAGAATGGACGTCTTCCACACTGCCTTACAGAGACTGTCAGTGCTGAAGAATGAGGGGTGATTCAATGACCTCCTTTCTTGCTAACTCTATCAGACTACAACAGCTGCACCCGGGCCATTTACAATTTAGTTAAAATGTCCCCCTGAGCACAGTCACCCTACCTTGCCATACTAAACAGAAAAGTGCAGTGAATGTGTATGTGTATGTGAAAGAGAGAAGGAGAGAGAGTGCCTGAGAAAAATAAGAAATTAATCTCAAGTCAGGCAGGCTGCGTTCAGGGTAACCTCACGCCTCACCAGTTTCACTTCAGTTTTACATCCCCAGGGGTTAATACCTCTCAGTACACTGCCCCGCTCCACTCTAACGATGCCAAGTGACGTCAGAGATGTAGAAGCAGTGTCAACAGATGTAAACGCTGTTTGTGTAGTACTTAAGACTGGTGATGACTTTTGAGTCCCAATAATTCCCTGTGCCATTCTCGCACACATGCCATTATTACACCCGCTGAATTACCAAAAGAAAGTAAAACCTTTATTGAATTAATTTAAACTAACATCAAAGTTTCACCTAGTGGTTTTAAGTAATTGTACGTATCCCTTTGTGAATCCAAGAGTGTAGCAACACAGGCAGCCAGAGACTTTCAAAACAACATATGGTTAACGAGCAAATGTGAGTCAAACATTAACATGAGCTCTTAATTTGGTGCTGATTCTATGCTACAGGAAATGTATAGGAGGATGATTGCAAATGTAATCCCCCCATCGATCAGTCCCACTGCCAAAATGACAAGTGTGATGTAACCGGTTGGTAACAGGACAGACACAGAGCAACGCCAGTAATGTGTTGGTGACATATGATGCATTTTTCAGGTTTGGTTCTAAGAGCTTGGAATCTAAGCAATACCCTGCTCTGCACTGACACAAATAAACCCTCAATAAACTTGAACAATCTAATGAGGACTTTGCTTTAACAATGTTTCAAGTCCCCTTTCACTCTCAAGCTTTCTTTTTTCACTCTTTACACAACTACTTCTGTCACTTTTGGTCTGTACAGCTGAGTGCGACACCATGAAAGACAGCAAAAACAGTCTGAGAGTGTGAATACTTATTATATACTTAATGTGTATGATTCATTACATTGTAACTAAGAAGATGACGGCTGTGGCTGTAGAGCGGGTAGTTCACTAATCTCAGGGTTGGCAGTTTCATCTCCAGCTCCTCCTGTCTGCATTTTCTTGCTCCTAACACCTTGCATAGTAGCTTGCTGCTATTGGTGTGTGAGTGTATGTGTATGAATAGGTGACTGTAAAGCACATTGGATAAAATCACTAGATGAAAGCAGCTATTTAAGATTTACGCAAAAGACAGATGTCTTAGAGAGAGATCAGGGAAGTAAGTGGGATACAGCCAGGAGGAGACTGTGACAGCAGGCTTATTTCCTCTCTTTCAAACATGGCCATTCACAACAGGTACAGACACTTTTTTCCATTAGACGTACTCAGACAATGGGTTACACAATCTTATCTGCTGGCTCAAGCGCAGCTCAATGGTATAACGGAGGAGCAGCTGCTTTAGGCCACCACTGCCCTGAATTTGATAAACATCAGCCATCTGGACACTAGCATGCTGGAGTAAACTTCTTGAAAGACTGCCAATTTCTCTTAATCTTTATATGTGGTGCGGTGCTATTTTTTTTCCATTTTACAGAGCTGTCTAAATGTGGAAAGCCAAATGTATAAAAGTCAAGTTGGCAGACATCATGGCAGGTGAACTAAAGAACAAAGTAGAAGTGCACTTTACTGCATGTTTATACTCTCCTCTTTGTCCTGTCTTGGTGTGTGCGTCTATGTGACATCCTTCAGCGACTCTGAGTCTCTCCCAGTAGTTTCAACCAGACCGAATGAGCTTTTCAAAAGTGCAAAGATTTTAATCCAACTTCCAGATCCTCTAACCTACCGTATGACATTCCTCCTTGCTTCCTGCCTTGGAAACAGAGTCTGCATGGGGGAGTCTATGTCTCACTGTTAAAGCCAGCTAAATTAGGAGTTAGACTAGTTGTGGGCGAGGGGGATGTGGTTGTGGTGGGTTGTGCTGTTGCCAAAGGGTGTGTCGGGGCAATTTATTAGCTTGCTATGCATGCATGTGTATGAGTGTGTGTGCCAGAGTGTGTTCCCAGCCCTTGGCAGCTAAGCGCACTCAATGACTGAGGCACAGCTGTACCACTATTCTAATATGGAGTCATTATAGCCATCTTTAGTGTGCCTCCAGTTAATTCACAAATTTGACCATCACACACCAACTTTTTCAAAAATGTGTATGACAATCTTGTGGTCCGTCCTTTTCCAAGTTACATGAACCTGAAGCTATGGTGCAGTTTTGCCACACTCACTGGTTTGTGTGTACCACTCAGACTATGCAATACATGCACAGTAGGTAACAGGTGTTCAACATAGAAACATAGATTGGTCCCTCTGGGAGGGGGAGTTTGAGTATATGCTGCCAGTGCTCAGGTTTTCTCTGTCTGTGTGTGTGTGTGTGTGTGTGTGTGTGTGTGTGTGTGTGTGTGTGTGTGTGTGTGTGTGTGTGTGTGTGTGTGTGTGTGTGTGTGTGTGTGTGTGTGAATATGTAGTTGTTTGTAATTACATGTTAATGACCCCCCCCCCCCCCCGTATTCAGCTGTGTTGCGAGTAGAGTAGCAGCCGTCCGATCAAGGATCAGACAGCAGAGGAATACAGTGATAAGGTTTACATACTGCCAGCACCTGCTCTGCTCCCAATTCCCTTCAGCTTTTGTCAGAGGCTAAAACAGATGCTAAGGGACACTTAGCCTGCAAAATCCAATCTGCAAGTCTTGTTCATTGTGTTTTGGGAGCAAAAAACGAAGTGAAACAAAAAAGTACAAATAACGCTGCTATCAGAGTCTGTAAGCACCTGCAGATCTTGCTCACATTGGAACATTTTAATTGACCAAGCAAAAAAGTCACAGAGACAGGGGAAACGCTTATACGAGTATCCCCACCTAATCTGAACAAACGGCTGTTTTCAAAGCCCCATCAGCAATCCTTTACTGTAATGAGGGAGGTTTGGGGAAATTGGGAAATTGTGTCAGTTTACCATCTCTGAGCTGTGGGTCCTGCTGTCCAAAATATGGGATAGAGGGAGAAAGGTGCTGTCAAAACACGATAGGCGCAGACATCAGCACAAAGTTAGAGAGATGGAGTCAAAGTCCCCATGCCTAGACTTGCAGTTCTTTTGAGCGCCACACAAATGAAGTCTCTCGACTATTATGAACCAGAACACACACACTTACTGTGTCAGTTACAAAAGCAACACAAGCTATTTTAGTTTGGCTTGTTGATTAACTACATTTTACAACAAAGGACCACACCACCATCAACAAAGGAACCAAAGCCCCTTGCTTGACATTTATTTTAAGAACAATCATTGCTTACCCTGGCACAGTGAAGGTAATAAATATTTATACCTCTTTTTGGAAATGTAAGCCATATAAATTTTTACCAACATTTGCTTTGAGAGTGACTGCCCTTGATGATAACAGTATAATTTAAATGTATTTTCCTCATTTCGCTTGTTGTCCCTCTCCCATTATCTCTCTCCTGTTCACTCTGTTTTCCCCCACCACTATGTTAACAAGCTCCTTTTCTGCCCTATCTGGTATAGGTGAGACAGCTCCACAAAATGACAGGTGAGAGGGTGCCTGTGTGGGCTTTTTTTGTGTGTATTGTGTGTCTGTATCTGTCCCTGTGTGTCTGCATTTGTGTGTAGGTTTGTGGCTTTGCTTGCACTGTGCGTCATGTGTGACCACCAACCACTGTCAGGGCTCATGTTGCCCCCGATGGTAACAATAATCATGGGATTTGATTGCCAGTTCCCTTACCCTCCATAATTGATGAGTCCAATATTTACTCTGTTACCTGTGTGTTGTAAACATTCATTATGGGGTTCCTTCCCAGATAGGTGAGCAGGAGAAGAGAATAGGACAAGTCCAGCCTGCAGGGACCAGCTGTCAGTTTGACTAATGACAGAAATGAATAAAATCTCATAATTACTTTAGAAAAAAAGGACAGTCTCCACCTTATCTCGGGCCAAATATGCATTTTAAAAAATTTTGGCGGGTTTATTAAATTCCAAGCCACCCCCACCACCTCCACCACCCAGCCCCACCATAATACATTACAGACAGAGGCAAGTTCTCAAATTTCAAATTTAATTTTCTACTCACCATACACACACAGGCTGCATAATCAGATTGGGACATTATTGTGTTTCTATTGACATTAGCATTGTTATTATTTTGTACTGTGTAAATATCAGTAACCGGAGCACGCCTGGTTGCTTTGCCAGGAAGGGATTATTTTGTGTATTTATTTTGTTCTAATGCTCTCAAAAATATCCTTTCAAGATGATATCCAATGCATTCCATTATCAAGAGATGCCGTCTCTGGATGTTGTGATGCAGTATTATTTTAATGTAGAGCTCTGCACAGTTAAATTAAAGTGGCTACCTGGAGTTTTTATGTCTGCTTTATTGTGACACCCCATACATGTTACATAGCAACTACAGGGACCCAGCTGTACGCTACAGGGCCCCCGAAATAGGATATCAATGAGACACATCAGATTTTCTATTAGACAGAAAGCCACCACAGGTCAGTCCATGCTTTTAGAGCTTCTTGTTGTGTGCGTGTGTATGTGTGTATAATTGGATAAGTCTTCAATAGTGTGTATGTGTTTTTAAGTTAGTGCATGTGGTTCGCAGTGCACCAAGTCTCAGGAATAGGCTGTAGCATAGTGAAGTGCAAAGCTCTCAGCCAAATCAGGTATTCAAGATAGAGGGATGGAGGGATAGATTAATGGCAGTAGGAATGGAGGGAGATTAGAGGGGAGGGAGGCACAGATATGGGGAGAGACAGCTCAGTGATATACAGTAGGCTCTACTTAGACAAGTCGACTCCTCTGTGCCATTAGGCCTAACAGAGGGCAGACTGTGGGAGAGCCATAGGGTAGAAGTAAAAGAGAGTACTGCTATCAAATAAACAGGAACATCTGCCACAATCTATGTCCAGTGCATGTTTGTACTTGAATTTGTTCATGTGTGAGTGTTTGTACAAATAATTTGCATTCATTTGTAGCCTCTTTAGTTCTGTGTTGTTCTTTCAAACTCTAAATATCAGACAAAACTCAACTTGATTCCATTTGAGTGGCTATTCTCTAATGTCATTTTTTGCCGAGTGGAATCCCACATAGAAGCGTGTAATACGGCATATTTGTGTCTCATGGAGGCAGACAGCTGATCGTGTCCATTTGTCATGCTGTCAAGTTAATTACTAGATTGAAAAGGAGAATGAGATTACCCCCTCCCCTTCCAACGGACACTCACACCTCCGCACTTGCAACACACCCGCACACACAGAAACACACACACTCAAGTGTCACAAAGAAATTTTCAGTGTGCCATTGTAACAACTTACTGGAGTCGAGTGAACAACAAGCAGAAGTAAAGTGAAGAAATTACACAAGGTCAGGCTAATGTCTTCAACTGCGAGTGTGTGTATCTGGGTATGTGTGTGTGTGTGTGTGTGTGTGTGTGTGTGTGTGTGTGTGTGTGTGTGTGTGTGTGTGTGTGTGTGTGTGTGTGTGTGTGTGTGTGTGTGTGTGTGTGTGTGTGTGTGTGTGTGTGTGGCAGTGAGTGACGCAGCATGCAAGCTTTGCATATTTTACTTTATCTCCGTCACAGGAAAAGAAGAAATCTTTTGGCTCTTTTGAAGGTCTTGTTAAAAATGTGCTTCACTTCTGCTTTCATGAGTCCTGCCCACTGAGAAACTAGCTCTTAGCTAGTTAAGTGAAACGTAATTCTTATGTGCTTGAACTGTGTTTTGTGCAAAGAAGTTTGTGTCCATACTTCCGCAATCAAATAGGAAACTTTGAAAAAGCAGACAGATCATTAGTGCATAATGAGCTGAAGTACTTTGGGCAGTAAGGAGGATTTCCTCTATAAGTGATGGCTTAAGGAGATGGACACAAGAGGGTGGAAATCAAATTCTCTCTGCTGCAGACAACCTTTCTTCTCACCAGGTGAGTCCTCTACCTCTGTGTATGTTTGAAGTTGAGCGCAACTCAAACAAGCCGGCTAAGAGAATTAACAAAGCCTTTTGACACCCTGACAATCATGTCTCCAGGTCTTGCAGTAGATCCATTCTATTATGAGGATGCATGCATGGAGATCTGAGTTATACATTCACCAGACTCCAGGCATGTGAGGACAGCACCTACAAAGGGTCTCATCCCCAGCAATATTCTGGGATGAAAAACACCCAGTTTTTTGTCAGGCACTGACAAACATGAGTATCATAGGGAAGAGGAAGAGGCTTTGATGTGGTTATAGTGGTATTGAATGAATTACAACACAGGACAGAAGCGGGTTTGTAGCAAACTTGGACCATTTGGGAGCCAAGACAAAGAGTACAGGGATATCAAACAAGTGATAAAAGGGAGGTGATTCACCCTTGTGTATGTGTGGTGCGTACTTATTCATTAAAACCTTGATTAAATGCCAACTCTTCCTCTTTCTCTCACCTTGACAACCAGGAGTTTTATCCAGGAGATAGTAATTTGTTTACCAGTTTCAGAGCAGACCTTCTAATGCAACTATTGTCAATATGCATGCTGATCATGTAACAAACCAGCTCTATTAATATCACACCCCCCCATGGGGTTTTAAAGAGTCATGGACTGCTTAGTTGAGATGTGATGGGGCTCTGTGACAGCACCCAGCTGGCCAAAGTTCAGCAAGGGTGTCCTTTGTGACATCACTGCAAGTGGGGCGTGAAAAACCGCCAGCACACCAGTCGCGACCCACGAAATAATCTCCGACAGACGAGGACAAGGGCCATCTTTGCTCGCACTCCCACCTGTTGCCACTTTACCCCATCCTCCAACAGCACAAGAGAAAGGCTGGTGCTTTCGGAAAGGTGTCAAATGCGCAGCGTGTATCGCAAAAAGGGAAGTTGCTTCCTGTCAGGTGATGACAAGTAAGTGGCAGGGGAGGAAAAATTAAACACACCACCAAGCTCCCCCCACCCCCCATCCCTACTTTCTCATGCTGTCAATTAGTCTCAATCAATCCCAGTCGTTTCTGTTTAGAGTTGTTATGGCAACTCCAGTCTGTCTTCCTATCCATCAATGCATAATAAATACGCTCTACAATATATGTTATCTCAACACTTCTGTCAACCGTTGGCAGCAGCAGCCCTCCCTAATTGTGCTGCCACACTGGACAAAATGAGTGTTGCTTTATTTGAACGCATCTGGGGGGAAATACGAAAACAAATGAAACCTCAGACTTGTTTTGGATTGTCAGGACATGTTGCCCCCTCTAGCCGCTCCGAAACACAATCGCTTCAGAGTCTTCTGATCGTAGATGTGAGACAGAACTGGGAAAAAGTGAATGCGAAAGTCATCTCCTCAAATGAGAAGACGTGATTGGCCTCTAACGACTCTCCTTTTGGCAATATTTGAGTGTGAGGTGAAGCGGTACTTATCAATAGCGTAAGTCTGCCGCAATGTATTATTAACAGGCTATGGCGTGCAGGGTTTGCTTGGCTAAAAAGGACTTAAGTGATGTGGGAGCAACACTGTCAATCTTAGCCTTCCTCTGAGAGTCAATTAGGAGATAAACAGGGCTACATGTCTTTGGTAGTGGGGAGAAGGCTGATAGGCTGTCCCATGGATGTCCTGGGGCAAGGTAAACTGACAGTACAGCTTTGCCGTCAGGAATGGAGGCAGAAATAACAATATGCGACTGCCCATGCCACTTGAGAGAGTAGGCTCTGTATGTTTTTTATGTCGGCATGCATGTCTGTGGCTGTGCAATACGTGCTGGATTTTTTTCTGTTTGTGTTTGTGTTTGTCCAAACACCTGACTGAGCTGAAGAAACTGAATGTGGTTATGATACTTTTCCAAGAAAAGTTCATGTGGAAGGTGAAATGATGATGAGGATAAGTTGTGACAATGACAGTAAATATTGTCATTGTTCTAAAAACACACATTTGTATTTTCTTCTCCAAATGTATACATTTATGTAAAATGAATGTCAAGTCAGATCAGTTTTTTATTCATATACCAGGAGAACAGGAGTATGTTTAAATATTTGCATACGCATGTGTGAATACTTTCAGAATGGGTGTTTGTAAGAAAAACATACAGATGGAGAAGTAGTATTTACTATCTTCCTGTATGCAATATTCATTCTGTATATAACAAAATGTGTGTGCCTAATACAGAAAACTGCTTTTCACATGGTTTATATTTAGTGTGTGCTAGGAAGTCACAAAGTAGGTCTCTCTCAAAAGCACAATTACATGCTCATTAAGTATGTAGATCCTCAGGTTATACAATGTAACCCTTTTCATAAGAATACATTACATAAGCAGTATACTGCACGTTATCTATACTGCATTGTGTGTATTCCGAGAAGGCAATGTATATTTAACCAGAAAGTCACAATGTGGCTCAGTTGAGGATATTATTACATGCTCATTAAGTATATAGATATTCAGGTCTTTACACCAACAGTGGTGTTTTTCATATAATTAAGCGTGTCAATATAATGAGATAATTTTCCAATATCTTCTTTCTCCATGTCATTTAATTCATGCTGTACACTAAGCTGAAAAAAAGCTCGACAGATGAATTTTAATCAGTGGTGTGCCATTATTACCCTCATTATTTTCCAATTAGCAAACTGTACACCACATCAGCACAGCACACAAAAGACCAACTACTGTACCATACAATAAATACATCTACTCTCTTATCTGTAAATAACAAGAAACTCAATACGAGGCAGTAAAAGACTCCACAAAGGATAGATCATTGCAAGTGCACTGCATATGGAACAATTCCATCGAGCTGGGACAAAATGTACTAAAGATAATGAAGGCTATGGTAGCCCATACCAAGAGCCAACCAGGGCTAGGAATACAGATACAAAATAACAGAATTAGAGGCATTAATTCTGCAACATGACAGAAAAACTGAATGGAGGGGAAGGAAACAGAAAACTGACCCTGCATGTGTTTTATCTTTGTAATGGCAACAAGCTGGTTAGTCTTGTCACAGTGAATTAGCAAAGGAATGTGTTTGTGGTTTAAACGGAGAAATCTAAGTTCAGGCTCACAAGTCTGAGGCGTGGGTCAGACACAAGGATGGTACAGAGTTACAAATAATTGACTCACCAGAAAAAATACAAACAAAGAAATGCCAATACTGAGCTGCAAAGCCTGGAAGTTATTTAAAATGACGGTATATATATATGTTTGATATAGTATTTTGACAATAGTGTTTATCACAATTATGACTAATATATCTCTAAAAGTGTTCATATGGCTATAGATCTTTGTTTGTATATTGGAGTATTGATTTCAACAATAAAATGGACTATTATTATTTCAGGAATGACGCAATTAGCGCCTTCCTGCAGTCCAGAACCAGAAGGAGGTAAGTATAGTAAGGGCGCCACCCTTCTGTGCTCCATGCTATTGCTCCCTCTATTCTGATGAACACGCCCTCCATAGCAGCCATTTTCAGATGAACCACATCTGCGTAGTGTTTGACCTATTTTCTGCGGGCTTGCCTTATATGCGTAAAAGAAAAAAAAATACAAACGGTGTCACTGTATTTCAGTCAGCTCAGTTATTTTGGGGCGAAAAAGAGCCGTCTTCGGGCGCATATGTAGCGTGAAATCCAAGTGGCGGACGAGTGACACTGTCAGCTCGTTTTCTCCACC
Source organism: Scomber scombrus (assembly GCF_963691925.1). Classification (NCBI taxonomy): domain Eukaryota; kingdom Metazoa; phylum Chordata; class Actinopteri; order Scombriformes; family Scombridae; genus Scomber; species Scomber scombrus. Next base: position 17,360,697 of record NC_084977.1, on the reverse strand, counting down.
TTGTCTTTTGGTCGCGCAGCATAAGAGCTGGTTGGCTAGACAGGCGGGGGCTATGTGGTCATTGTGTGTGTATGGAGAGATGTGCTGGGTGAATAACCTTCCCCGGTAACAGCTGTCAGATCCACCAGAGCAGAGCAGAGGACAGAAGAGCAGGCCCAGTCAGGCCCAAACCAGACACAAGGCTGATAGGGGTGGATTGCAGAGGGGTGGGCGTGGGCTGCACTGTTTGCAGTCCTCAAATGCTGAGCTCAAGGGTTTTGATGGGTGGCCACACCGAGCCTCTTGACGGGGGTCTTAGCACCCAGGCAGCTTATTGTTTAACACAGTGCTCATCTCTTTTATTCCCCCCAATACAGATTCCATGCACAGCAGTGCAGAGCACACAGCCCCAACGGCGGCCTGGGACGCTGCCTTTGTCGAGGTGTCAGTCGCCAACGCAGTGTCTCAGCATGGTTCACCACTGGGCATGACAGGGGATGCAGACCCCATGAAGGGGGATTAGTATTGCACCTATTGTCTGAGGGCACAGTGGTGCTGGATTTGGCTACATGGCTATTCAACGACTGTATTTCTATTCTCTGACACTTGACAGGGACGCTCAGTGGCCCCACTTTTGTTCCGCTGCAGTTTCAGAATGTGTTCATGTCATGCCCCCAGCCGAGGCCCTTATTATCTCAGTTGACATGACGAGGAAAGGTGCGATGGTGGATTCTGTTATTGCTGTCTGCCGCTGACCTGCAGGTTAGGGTGTTTTTAATGGGTTAGGTAGAAGCTTGTTTCTCATGTATAATTTACTGTTGATTCTGTTAATGCTGAAAGGAGAGCATGTTGACCGAGACTTAACCTATGAGGGTTTGGCTGAATTTGATGTTATGAATACAAAATTAAGGGATTTTTTTGTGGTGTTGTTGGTTTTGTTTTATTTGCACTCTTTTATAATTCAAATCAAATCTCATCCATTTTGTTTCACATGGAATGCTTTGAATAAATCCCTTCATATGCAACTGGCAAATGATTGCTGTGCAATCATGTACAGTCACAGGAAAAATGTGACCATACATGACATGAGAGAAAATTTGTCCTAAATTTAACTTCTAAATATCTAAATATTATTACATTAACAGCATGATTTTTAAGAAACCGGTTGTTAAAATATATTAAGTTAATTTATTTCATCTAAAAACAAAATTCCACATCAATCTCCTATTCAGCAGAGAACAATACAATAATAGACGTTTTAGTATATCTCACCATGCACAGTTGCTCAGAGGCCAAAAACCTATTGTCAACCCCACAGTACTCATTTCTATGTTAAGAGAGCAGTTTGGGCGGTAAAGCACTGTGGAAAATAGTGATGGATGGCTCCTTGGTCGCTCATAGAATAGAGAGGCAGTGGAAGTTTTTTTTATTCCTTTTTTTTTTTTTTTTAGATTAAGGCTGCAGCTGAAGTAGATACTGGTTTAGAGTAATGTATTTTTTCACTGCTGTACTGTCTGAAAAAGCTTTCACCTTCAGCTTCAACATTTGTTACATTTTTGGCATTTTGGGTCAACCTCATACAAACTCAAAGTCCATTAGAACAACACATTCATTCCATTCAACGCATCCGTTGCATCTTAAAAGATAAAACAGGGGTGCCCCAAAAATCTTCCTCAGCTCTTGAGTAATTTTTTCAGATAGTAAACAATTCATTATTTGTAAAATTCCCCCTGCTCAGATACAGAAAAACACTTTCACATGTAAACAAATTATGTGATGTGATTGTTCTGCAGTTGTGCAAGCATTGCCAAAGCATGCTCCAATGTTGATGATACAGTAAACAAAACGCCATTGTGACTTCATCCGGACTTAAAACTGAATTGCAGACATATGCTGCACTGTACACTATCCTGGTCTGAATTTTAGTTTCCCCCCTCAGCTCTGTTTATCAAAAGATTTTCCACATACCTTTCCAGGAGATGTTGAAATAAAGAGACGAGAAAATCCTGCTCAACATAGTTCACCAGTCCTTTTTGCCAAGTAGCAATCCCCTGACAAAAGAAGCCCCATACCTCAGAGGTACCACAAATGTTGAAATGGATATTTCTATTACCAGCTATTACTAACACACTTGCCTTAACACAGCTTCTCATTTATGGGGATGAGAGGGAAACACTCAGAGAAGAGTGTATCATCTTTATTTTTATTTTTATTCCTCATCTTCTCTCTTATCGTAGTGTTGATGTCACTGGATGGTGAGCAACTGGGTCATGGTTAGCTCAGAGGTGGCTGAGGTTTTACTGGCCTTGATCCCTGTCAGGCAACTATAATGAGGAGGTTCCGCTTTCCCCATCAGTTGGGAGTAATGGCCGCCATAAAGACCTTGATTGCAGCTGCTGCAGAACACTCCTCCACATGGCAGAATGACTCTTGAACTCCTTCAATCATCTGTCTGACTCATATACAACCTGTCATCCCCTCAGACCATTTCGTCAATGTATATCACTTGTGGCCCCACTACTCCATACACATGCCATGTTAAACTATAATGTAAAGCACTTCCCTCATCACACAGGGTAACCAGTTTTCTGAGCTGTCACATCAAGAATTGCTAATGTTATTTCACCTCATGGAAATTATTTACGAAATATACATTATATACAAATATTGCATTCTTTTTATTTCAATATAATGAAAATTACTTAAATTTTTCTGTTGCTTGTAATTTGTTGCCCATTATAATTTTGCCAAGAGAATATATTCAACTAATTCAATGCAGTACAGAAAGAAATGAGAAGAATCACACAAAGGTGAGACAGGCCCTAAGGTTGTGCCTGAATCTGTACAGTCAGCCTGCTTAACATTAATCTCTCTCTAAAAAGGGTGCAAAAATACTGCGCTCGTTTACCTGTTAGACAGAACGTCATGTTGTCTTGTTAAAGCCCCAGTCCATGACAGCAGGGTGGCTCCCCCTGTTGAAACAATGTCACTTCAACACAGCATGTATCACCTACAGTGATTTACTGGGTTAAAAATATAGTTTTTTTTTCCCCCACTCTTCTTTATTCTCTATGCTTTCATCCAAATTACAGTGCCTTTCTGCAAAACATGAATTTTATAAATATTTTAGGATGTGTTCATAATCATTATCAATGGATACATTAAATTAGAATTTAACACTTTTAAGTAAAACCTTTCACTGTATATAATTATTTTTAAAGTTTAGATGGGAAAATAAATTCTAACTTGCCATAAGAGGTTAAAATAAGCGTGATAAAGGGGGCCACGCAGGAGAACAACGTCATTTGGGCTGTCACAACAGAGTGTGGGCGGTGACCAGACATAGCAGAAATCTGGAAGAGGTGTCCCACTTTGTATAGGTCACTTCCAATTCACTGGATCACCATGTTCATTCACAATCAGACCCGTAATTAAGGGGTACCAACCCAGAAATTATCAATCAGTTAATTACTGGGATGCTGCAAAACAAATCCAGCTCCTGATTGAAGCCCACTGGCTGCTCTGACGAGATGCTGCCGTCATCCAAATGAAACCAGAAAGTGAACTGACCAACCAACATAAAACAAATGTCCATTTATCTATCAAAGTGGAAACACAATGTGTAGCAGTTATTTAAAAATATTTTTTTTATTTAATGTTTAAGGACCAATATTTTACTGGGGCTCAGATTTAGCATAGGCTTGGCATTTTAAGCATTAGAAGTATTCATAGGTTGAGGTAAAATTTTAATTCACATTTAATTTACTGCGTTGTATCAGTGGTTTGGCAACTCTTCATGTTAAAGTGCTTGTGTTTTTTTGTTTGTTTGTTTGTTTGTTGTTTTTTTCAGTTGTGCAGCCAGTGGCACAATACATATGTCGCATATAACATGTAACCAACTATTAAATCCCCAATGGCAAGGAAACAGAGATGTAATTCAATTGCAGAGTGTCATGTTAATTGTTTTCCTTGTGCTTGAAAATGTACAGCAGGAAAATGTTTTATGATTTTAAAAAGCAGATCATCTCAAGGCTTGATTGGGAAAAGTTAGCATTTATTTAATTTTAGTGTTGGATGGAAAAAATGTGATGCAAAAAAACACACTGCATTCACAGACATGCAGTGTCAGTGGTGTGAGACTACATTTTCCCTCAAAATCTCATTCTGTGAATATATTAAATAAAAGCACCATCATTCCTCATTAATTATTTTCCTACAGCTTTTTATTAACACATAGCTCCCAAAATAATTACCATTTTATGCATTTTTCATTTCAGACTTAATATGTATTCTATGTATCCAAAGCAAGCTTTTGTAAACAATCCTGACCAAAAAATGCAGAGAGGCTCCAGCTGGAAACTGCACACCCAGTGCTTATTGTGATTCACTTAACTCTTTTCCCATATGGGAAAGAAAAGGACCTATAAATTGCTTGACTCAGGACCTCCATTTTCCATCAATACATTTCCTCTGCTCCCTCTAGGCATTTGAGCATCAAAATGCATAAAAATCCCCTGATAGTGTCAGCAACCTATGGCTCATCTCTAAAGTAAATGCTGGCCAGATAGAATTAAAGAGGAGGTCCTGTGTTTTTCTTGGCAAAAACATTTTCATGATTTCTCTGTTAAAGAGATGTCATCACCAGAGACAAAAACAAAAAGGAAAAAATGCAGCTTGGCAGTCCAGAAGATGACAGCACATCAGGAAACTACTATATGTGAAAATACTGGAGCCTGTAGATAGGATCATGTGTAATAATACATCGTGAATAAAAGACAGTCCCTAACAATATGGCCACCTCCACCTATGATGAAACCTTTCATTACAAATGGATGAATTTGTCCTCATATTGGCTCTAGATTCAATATTGCTTTGATAGTCTTTCTTCGATTCTTTTTTACTGCTGTTCTCTTCAGTCATTTCTTGTCATTGGTTTCCTCGTGGATTCTCTGAGCGAAATGCAGATTGCACAGAGCCACAGATCTGAGCTTGTTCTGACTTGTATGAAATGACCCCATACACTAGTACCCGGTGACTTCAAGATGTTTCTGGGAGCTGCATCCAAACAGGGATGCAGAGGGAATGAGCTCCAGTGTTGGTGGCAGGCGGTGGGTGGGGTGGGGTAGTTGGAATGAGACTCAAGAGGCCAAAAGACCGAATCTGGGCCCAGGGTTTTTTGGCAGGCAGCAGAGTGTGAAATTTACAGAATTTCTTATGTTGGTGGTACAGCTGCCTCTGTTCTTACACCAAGGTAGCCTATTGTCAGACAGCACATCTGAGAGAGGACTAAAAGGCTGGACAGAGGGATTTCAAGAATTTGAGGTTTTGCCAGCGTTTGTACAAAAGACTACAATGCAGATAAGATGGCACTATTGGTAGGTTACATTCATTTTTCTACGAATAATAATAATAATTCAACAGCTGAAATTTTGGCTGCTTAAATTGTTTTTGTCCTTTTTAGTCCTCTGAATTACTTCTGCAATTCTCTTGGTGCAGCTAAGTGTAGGGGACAGTTTGTAACACTATTAAAGTCAGTGATTCATCCAACATTTGGAGTAGCAAGAATCAAAGACTAGCCCAAACAAAAACTAAAAAATAGCTGCGCTTCACTGTTTATTTCTTTGCTCCTTTTTTTTTTTTTTAACCCTGTTTTTCTTTTCTGTCTCCTCGTCTGAGCCCAAAGCCACTTATATTTACATGGCAGTGAGGTGGAAGTACTGCAGCATGCCTAATTTGCAGCAGGCCCCATGTTTTCTTTTCAAATTGCAGTCACATATAATTTAGTTTCCTTTTATTTTTGCAAAGAAAAACAATCAGAAAACCTCAAATGGGGGCCATCGTACACTGGTCTCATCCCTGGCTTCGCTTTCCCTCCCAGTTCATCTCACTAACTGTCTCTGCCTCTGCCAGGATTTGCTGGAACAGATGCCTTCTTATTTTGACGGCCTGCTGCTTGCCTCAGTCAGTTGGGCAGCAGGTCACAAATGCTCACATACCCATGAGGACACATGAGCACACACACATACATGTACGCTGTGATGACTGTGAAGCATATGTGTTTAACTTACTGGTTGTTTAAGTAAGCTGAGAAGAATCCCTTCAGGTGATTAGTTCATTTGCAAGTCTCCGGCTGTTGAGGCTAGCACAGGCCTGCTGCCCCACCCTTTCTGTGTCTTTCTCTGTTTAGCCCCTTACTCTCTTTCAGCCTTATTTTTTCACGACCGGCCTTGCTTGCTCTATCGGCGTGCTCTTTTCCCCCTCTGTTCTGCTGTTGTTTCTCTGGACTCTGAGGAAGGAAACAGAGATAGAGAGCAAAAAAAAAGGGGGAAAAAAACTAAGAGAGAAATGTTAAGTCGGCTCGAGTAATAGCATCGGTCTTTGTCCTGCACTCATTATTTTCGCTTTGATTACAATCTGGAGTAGCTCAAGTTACCCTAATTCGGCCGGCTGAGGCTCTGGCTAAAATTGTGCTGTGCTGAGTGATGGTTGAATTGAAGCTGCCAGGGGGGTCAGCGCTGGATCGGGTGTGGAAAGGAAAAAAACCCATCATAATAATAAACTAAATAAATAAATAAAAGTGAAAACAAAGGGAGTATCGACGGTAATAATGTGACAAACGCTCAGAATCATAATAAACACAATCTCCGGGTAAATATCAGACTCATCCAGCATAGAGGAGATGTAAACGATGAGACCAACCGTGTAATTCCTTCTGGGACGCTTTCATGCCAACAGGACGTCTTGTTTATGTCAGAATGAGAATGTTAAGAAATGGTCTTGGTGTTGCGCAGCGCTGAATGGATGGAAGAGCAGGCAGGCATGCTGGGATTCTCTGGCCAGTGACGGTGGTACCATAGGAGGGGAATGAGTGGTGAGGACGCCGCCTCAGGGGCCAACCACCACTAGACACTAAGCTCTGCAGAAGCCTGGTCCCCATGTAGCACTAATCACAACCCCCTGCTCCTTCCATCTGTTCTCTATCAGCAGCCTTACAGTACTACTCCACCCTTTACCTCTATCCACCTTCTATTCTCTCCCCTTCTGGCTATCGCTCTCACTATCTCTTAACCTACTGAAGCTTCACTCTTTTTCCCAGGACAGCATTTCTTTACTTGCTACTTGGAGGTTTGCAGGATTTGTTACAGCTGTTGTCTGAGGGCAGACGCTTGACCGTTTTCATCCTGAATATTGGTCTCTGTTTTCAGAAGTGTAAGCTTTTTTCTCCTTCAGCTAAACTTAAATACCTCCACAGAATACAACACACTAACCCTGCTGAATGCTTTCATGAAGTCTTGTCTTTGTCACCCTTTTATTTTCCCAATGTTTTTCCCAATGTTTCTTGATTAACGTCACTTTTTTGCCTTCTGGTCACAGCACGTAATCTGGTAGAGATGGCAGAAAGCGTCATCAGACAGATGTTACTTTTCTTACCATGTCACTGCTATCACTTCAATTACTAGCCTGGTTCACAGTTGTATTATAGCTATGCTGCCCTTAATGATCAGATTAGAGTAACTAATTAAAAAAGAAAAAAGAAAAAAAAAACAATATTACAAGCTGCCCTAACGCTTCTCTGGGTGGTGATGAGTGAGGGCAAAGTTATTATTCTTTTGAACTCCTGCCGTGTGGGGGAATGACGGCAGACATTCAAAGCAGCATGACGTTTGGTGTTTGTTATTTCTTTTTCAATTTTTTTAATGCCTGGGCCAGTGATTTATGGCTCGATAAGTGCCTCGAACCTTTCTTTTTTTTTTTCAAATGGGGATCATTTAAACACCTCACAAGCACACAGAGCTTTTTTTCCCCTTTTCTTTCTGTTCATCTGTTTCTTTCAGTCTTGCTCTGTTTTTTCTATTCTCCTTTTATTTCTGTCTGTCTGACTTTTTCTCTGTTATCTGCACCACAGTGGACGTGGTATGTTTTTCCTATTGGGATTTTCTGTAAACTCAACATTATTTAATGCAATTCAACCTCCTATGTTGGAAAAAGAAATGCATGATATGACCACTTGTGTCGTATTTAAACTTTTAAGTCATGTCCATAAGCTCATGTATTTGCACCCACGAATTGTGCCACGCTTGACTATAGCACACAAATGCTGTGTGGAGAGAGAACAGTAAATAAAATATGTCTGAGGCCAAGAAAATGACCCACATACAAAGACGCTCTCTTGTGCTGCTCATTTAATCAATTTCATCCACTTGCCTCAGATTTTAATAACTCTATCAGAAGTTTTTGCCCTTTTCTTCTTTCCAGAGCAAGTGTGAGAAAAAAACTGACTGACTTATGGATGTAGGTCAGAAAAATTTGGATTGAATATATTATAGTTTTCACAGATTTTCCAAACCATACCGTCCCAACCAAGGGCTTCTTACGTTGGTGCCCAAAAGCTAGCAGCATACGGCACTTCCTCATTCAGCCATTACATCATTTATTTCTATTTCCTGTCAAGCGTGACTGCTCGACAGCTCATCCGTATAATTAAAATGCCCTTTAAGCAATTTGCTGTTGAGTTTCTAATATTTTTAGCCTGGTCATTATTCCCAATGCACAGATGTGGCATGTCAAGGAGGGAACATGGGCCTGACAGCATCTTGCTCCCTATTGTTCATTTGGGGGGAGTGGGGTGTATAGGTAGTCAGGTCGGTGATGGAGCTATTGCCCAATTTATTCATTCAAGTGTCAGTTATACAGACAGATATGTGTAGTGCCAATGTGGTCCTGAATTTTGGAGCTGTTACAACCTGTCAACATAGTGACAGCGCAGTCATTAATCACCATACATTTGATCAGAATGCAGCAAACCTCTACTGTTTCCTGTGATGGAAGGACAATGGAAGGCTGTGTTAGATCTTATTCCGCTAATTGGGTTAGTCCAGCTAATGGCCATTTAGATGGCGGATAACAGGGAGGCATTTTACTGCACAAATGTGATGATGGAAGCAGACACTATTATGTATTTGAATTATACTCAATACAAAAACAGCTCACAATTTTCGGTAGTGCTTGCTTCGGACTTGCTTTGGATTATAGTGTGAATGTAGTTTGGTAAATTCTACCTTCAAACTGTGACTTGGTTGCCGGTTAATCTTTAAAGTGGGCTTTGCCACAGCATAAAAATGCTCTACAGGTATTTATTTCATTATTTCTTTTATTCTCATAATCCATGTGTGATACATTTGTAGATACGTTATGCATTGCAGTGTGTTGAGTGGACTTCAAAAATGGTTTCTGATTTGACCAAAATGCTTTCTGAAATCACATCACCGGCTTCTCTGTATCCCTCGTAGTTTCAGCACACAGAGCATTTTCCAGGAAATGTTACTTCAAACTCATTTGAGAAGAACAACAGCCCACTGTACAGGGATGTGGAATTAAGAGGGGAATTAAAATTACAATACCTGCATGCCCAGCTGCCCAACTCAAATTGCTTGGCTGTTATATGCTTCTCTATGCAATATCCTGCCATTGAGCTCTGTTCAAGGCATGGTAATAATGAAGCTGTCTCTGGTGTAGGGATTTCCATGTGCAGGTCAGGAAAATTGGAAAAGAGGGGATAGATATGTGACTGTACTGACCTAAATGGGCTAGGGGGCTTGCTATTCCCCAACCAAAGTCACTGCTACTGTTTGTGGTGTGTCCTGTGGAAATGACTTCCCAGTTGCTGTTGAACACGTGGCCAGGTTGAAACTACTCAAAACAACTCAAAAAGTGAAATAAACTCAATAATATCTGAAGATGTCTACGCAGCTCTTTTAGTGTTACAAAAAAAAGAAACAAAAAGAAACAAAAAACAAAGACTGGCTGACGTCCTTGGTTGAGTGTAGCTCTGGGCACAATTTCTGTCCGACTGCCAGCGCAGTTTCTGGCACCGTTATTTCCTTCCAAATGAGAAAGAAATGTTGTTTGTCCCCACCATGAGCAAGCGGCTGCTTAGATGAGAAATAAGCTCACTGCTTCACACAGACTAACGTGACAGCCTGCATGACATCACTTAGCCAAAATGGATTGCCACTTCAAAATGGGACAGTTCTGCCCAGTGTTAGTAGGGCTCTCACTGGAAGAAAATAATTGACTCTGAAACGTATTCAATGTATTTTCATTTAGTTTTAGTTCTGGCAGTGGTATTGTTTTTCTGTGGGTGGCAAAGATTAGTTGGCAGTGTTTGGTATCTTCAGCTTGGATTTGTGTGGGAAAAAATGAATTAAAGAATTAAAACACTCTAATTAGAGCCGTTGACAGCACTTCACGACGTCCTATGGTGTGTTTAATAACTTATGTTCAGCTGTATTTCCCAGGTATGATATTTAGTTAGTGAAGATCACCTTGGTGACTCCCACAGACTAAATTTAGGGAAATCATATTGGCTGAAAATCTTAAATATTACAGACCCTGAGGAGACCCATAGAAAAATTTTGATGGGCAGACCAAAGACTGCCAGTGTTATTTTTATTCTAAGTAAAATAATTAACGTAATTGTCTTCTGATTTGCAACATGTTAAAAAGGATTTGTTCATCCGAATCACAAAATGTTTCTCCAATAGTAAGCAATGGAAATAGTTGGTAGTAGTAGGTTGTATTTGTTTGGGTTTTAGATATTGGCTGCTTAATCATCTGCTGCCACCCTACTGAAGAAATACATCTTTCAGGAAAAAAAACATCCTGTTAACTCCAGACGTTGTTGTCAACAGTTATTATCAGGATCTATTTTCCAGGTTTCTCAGCGGGTGAAATCTCAAAACTTTGGCAAAGTAAACTGAAAATAACTTCCAAGTTGCTTTTTTTTTCTAATTTATGTTTTCCTCACTTTGTTATTTTTTTTCCTGAATACAAATCAAGGTCATCCAGCCTGCAACTCTTGTAGGGAGGTTCACATTAGTCAAATAAAATGTTCTATGCACATAGCTGTTTTCCCATGAGTGTGTAGGAGTGTGTGTGATCCTCCCACCCCACCTCCACTTTCTCTTAGGTGACCTGTGCACCACTAAGGCCCTGGGGGCTCAGGCACACACACATGGCCTGATCCGCTGCTCCTGAACACTTTAAATTTCACTCAATCCACAGAATACACATATACACATTTATTCTCACAGCACAAGCACATCTGGTTTCCAGGATGACTCTCATGAATGCAGACCTTTTAGCTGCCAGTATAGGCAGGCTGCTGGTGTTAATGACTGGGGCATTCCTCGGCTCCCAGGATGAAAATGGGGTGAGATGCAAAACAGAGGCAGCCATCGCTTCTAAGGAGTAACACAATCCATCCTACTACATGTGTGTGTGTGTGTGTGTGTGTGTGTGTGTGTGTGTGTGTGTGTGTGTGTGTGTGTGTGTGTGTGTGTGTGTGTTTGTGTTTGTGTGTGCGTGTGTGTGTGTGCGTACATGCGTGCGTGTGTGTGTTTGTGTGTGTGCGCGTGTGTGTGTGTGTGCGTGTGTGCGTGTGTGCGTGTGTGTGTGTGTGTGTGTGTGTGTGTGTGTGTGTGTGTGTGTGTGTGTGTGTGTGTGTGTGTGTGTGTGTGAATAAATGGCCGAAGGGGGTAGGCCAGCAAAAGGTCCTTGGGGTCAGCACAGGCTGCCACAGCACCCCGGTGCATATGTGCCAGGTCTGGCTTCCTCCCAAAAACACAGAGAGGTCACAGCAATTTCCCCAAGTCAGGAGTGGGTGAGGGTCCCACTTCCCTTACGCATCAGTCACTGAAGGATGAGGAGCCGAGCGCAAGGCATGGTCTTTGTAGAGTTACGTTCCCTAATCCCCAGAGTGTCAGGACTGGGAGGAAAGTATGCTGTTGTTTGGCAAGGCATGAGTTTATGTGAGGGGTAATGTGAAAGAGACTTTATTTTTCAGTCTGCAACTTAAAATGTAATTATTCCATTCATAATTGGTGGGGAATTTCCACACAGGTGTCATTATCTTTCTGGTTATTGGCACAGTCCCACAACTGTGGCATTCAGTTAAGTTGTTCTTTAACGTCACCTCATGTCACTTGGCAGCAGTAAGTAAACAGGGGTGCTTTGCTCAGAGCTGAAAGTGAATACATTAAGGGTGGAAGTAAAACGTTGCCCCTGAAAAGAGCTCAATAATGATTTAAGTAGCTTGCGGTAGAAGGGATTATTTGACTGATTTTTTTTCTCTTCTTCGTTTTTTTTCTCTGAGAAGTTTTTCCTTGACCCAAATAGCGGGCTTCTCTCTGTCTCTCCTCACTTGCTCTCCCACGTATCGCTTTTGAATCCCCAAAGAAAGGTTGCAGTCCAAACATACTCCATATTCACTGATGCGTGGTCATTTAGCAGGTTGCTTTGAATACATCTTCCCCCCCAAAAAAACTCCACCTGTGTGAAGTTAATAGGCCAGCACTGCTCACCCAAAACCAGCCATGGGCGACGTCGGGGGACTTAATTTAACAGACTTAGGACTAATACCATCAATACATTAAGCAGCTTGATCCCTGAATTTTCTGGCTCTTGACAAATGCAAAATGTATTTGGGTTAGGGGAGCTTTCTGCTCAGCACACATTTCTGTAGATTGCGGTGATTATTAACCGTCATGAAAATCTAAATCCCTCCCTAAGTATGACTCGGACAGCCCCAAAAAGTTGCTCAAGGGCAATGAAAGCCGATATTGGCTTGACAATCTAGGCTCCCAGTGATGCCTAATATGAACTGAGAAACCTATTGGTGCAGAAAGGAATGCAACACCATGTGAGAATTCACATATCCTATAGGCCTTCTTCTGGCCCAAGACAGCTCAGACAATAGTTGGGCCTGTGAACCCCTATAGGGGGAAGTAGTGACGTTTTTATGCAAAATGAAGTTATCCAAGGGCAGAAGAAAAACATCAGTCCTGAACTCCCCTTTGTTATTTCTTCTTTCTGTTTATTTCTCAATTTTAATGTTCTGGCTGCAACCTTAAGGCTTTGCCATGCACACACCCACCCCATGTCATTAACAATTAAGGAGTATTTATTGGCAAATATAAAAAGCAATAAACATGTGTCAAGGGATGGTTACATGGTTGTCCGCCTCGGGAGCCTGCTGCCCTGCAAAGATCAAAACTCATCAGAGCAGTGTCCTTTCCAGTTGCATGAATGTGTTTTATTTTTTTTAAATTAGCACAATGCTGCCCACTTTCTTAAAAATGCTAATCCTACAGAATAGGTGCAAAAAATCTGAGAAAAATTTAAATTGTCAGCGCTTCTACATTTTTTTTCAGAGCTAAATAAAATATAAAATAAATACAAAAAAATTGGAAAAATAATTTAATAGCCTCTCTCTTTCTCCCACTGTCCCTGTTGCAATAACATATTTCAATGGATGCATGATTAACTTTGCATCTGAAAGCACGAGTCAGTCACCCGGACACTATAGCAAACAGGCTGCCTGCGTGCTACTCGAGCTGTTGATAACAAAAGCCATCACCCTGCACTGCTAAGCAGTTACCACATGATTTTATGAGGGCCGTGCTCATTTATGAGTGCAATCAGTTGCAACCCAATGCCCCATAGGATGTCAGTGTTAGCGCCCCTCTTTGTCCTATGATGATGGACTGTCGGTTCAATGGCGTTATTGTAGCTCTAGTGGCCATCCAGGGAGTAATACATTGATAACAATATCAGCTCATGAAGATGGGCTGTTGGAAAAAAGGTCACTCCCTTTTCTAGTCCATACTGTATCTCTCTTTCCGCCTCCCTCTGTCTCATGATACCTCCCCGGATCCTCCGTCACTCCCACCTTCTCTCTCTTCCTGTGTCTGTGTCTCTCTATCTCGCTCGCTGAGGGTGACGACGGCTGCCCCTCGGTGTGTAAGGAAGCTGGAATGTCACGTTTTAACTGGAGTTAGAGGTATGTTGACAGGCCAGACAGAGGGAACAGATGGCAGCGTGACATGCCCAAGGTCATCTGGCATGCCGCTGTCGGGCGCGCTGGATTTGAAACCTAACACTTTTTTGCCTGCTTCCCTTTTCTTTCTTTAGGGTTTCTCCTCTCCATTTCCCTTCCTCCCTTCCTCCCTCCATCGTTCATACTTTCTTTCACCTCTCTCTCTCACCTCTTATCACTTTCTCTAACCCTTCCCCTCTCTCCCTTGCGTGCACTGTGTATGTTACTTCTTTTTTTCTGTTTATCATTCATTCCCACCTCAATGTAGGTCACAAAGCCCTCCTGTACAGGCTGCTGCCTATCTCTGCTTAAACACACTGCCCCCTAAACTCTCCTGACTTCACTATTCACACACACATACACACATATTCACTTCATTCAGCATCCATATTCTTTCCTGCTGCCTTTCCTCTTTCTCTTCTACACATGCTCAGTTGGAGTCCCATCTGCCCTGAGCCCCATAAAAATGTGCCAAGCTACCTTTGTCTCCTAAAGTCTTGCCCCGAACAGTCCTGTCAGCAGAGAAAGAATCCAAATGAGTTTTAATTACCTGTGCAGCCATGCCTGGAAGGTCGTGCACCGGAAATCCCAACCATACCGGTACAATAAGCATGCCATGTTGCAACACATGGCTTCTTTGTCTTCCAGCTAATTTCCAACAAAAGCATAAAGTGCAAAAAAAAAAAAAAAAAAAAAATGGGCAAAGGAGGGATATAGAGAGAGGAGGCAAAAAAGGGAGAAAACCGCTGTTGCTGCTGCTTTACCATCTGAATGTTTTTGATGGCTTGTAGCTAAATCCCAAGCAGAGCAGGGCACAGCACAATGTCCTCACCTTACCCAAACCTTGTCAGAAGTGTTTGTTTCAGCAGAGCCGTTTCTCCAAAACAGCATTGGCTTTTTCCCCCCTTTTGCTGTGATAAAGAAAACATTTTAGTGGTGATGCAAAAAGCAAGTTGGGAGGGTAAAAAGTCAAGGGATGAGCGCAAAAAAAAAAATGTATTCGTAATTTACATTTTGTAGCCAGCTGCATGCAGCTTGTGTGAGATTTGCTTGTTTATCAAGCATGTCAGTCGGCGCATGTCCATCCGGCCAAGAACTGGTAACCTCTCGTTATATTTTTAATGTTCCCCTGTGAGACTCCTACTGGTGCTTTAGCAGCATTTGCAGCTTTCACAGGTTGCTCTCAGCCACACAGAGAGTGGCCCATACAAATCCTAACGAGGGGAGAATGACACCACGGCAGCCTCCCAAGGTGACATTTCCTCTACATGAGTCGCACCAACAAATAAATACACAAATTTGTTTTTGAGAGACCTCATTTAGCTAGGTCTGCCTTTTCCTCCCTCAGATCACTGACTCAAAACTGTCTGTGTTGTGTTTATTAGCATGTGTTTACAGTTGGTATTTGTAGTCATTGGGGCTGTGTTTGTCGTTGCTGTTGCTCAGGCCCTCTGATTATGCCTGTCGTTTTTTTTGGCAGAGGGTTGTCTGAATATTAACAACATAACAATGCTAGGGCTGATTAGTCTTGAATGCCACATAGATGGCAGATCTCTATCTGGGGTGATACAGCAGTAAAATCATGCTGAGAAAGAGAGAGAGAGGAAGCACAGACGAAGGAGAGAAGGCAGGAGGAAGGGAGGGAAAAACTGTTTCAAATCTTCTCATCTACAAAGGTTATTTTCTGAATAGTAAGTCTTTCAGCATAAAACCGCATGTTTTTCCTTGAATAGAAATATGCGTAGCCACAAACAGAGAGCATATGGATGTATTTATGGCTCTGCTTTGTTCTTGCAGTGTTGAATGTGTAATGTTGAGACTTTAAAAAACCTCTTTTCATCTCTTGTTTTTTCCTACTTTGCCCCCACTTTTTTAAAACTCCATTTTACTCTGCGAGAATGGAATTACAAGGTATATTACAAGTAAACGCTAGTATAATTTGTCGCAATTACACCTTATAAACCAAGTTGTTGCTCGATATGTCTGGTACTCTTGTAGCTTTCTTGTGGTTGTGGGAATGTGGAACATTTGCTTTTTTTAAGTCTGAAGTTTTTGAGCAAATAAAAAGGGCTAAGTTTGAAAAAGGGCAGTCAAAGTTGGGGTCTGGATTGACATTTCAGTGAGAAATTTGATTTTGTGAACAACTCCAAAGTTGTTTCTTCGGCCATTAATCATCTGTCCCCGGAGAAGGGAACTCAGTGGAGCAACGACAGACTGAAAGCCAAACCCAGCTTTCTTGAACAATAGATGCCCCAACATGACACCATTTTGCTATAGTGTGCGAGTGCATGTGTGTGTGTGTGTGGGGCAAGATGGATTCTTGAAAGTATAGTGACACCTAAAGGCCTAATCCTACAGGCCCTCTCTCTCTCTCTCTCTCTCTCTCTCTCTCTCTCTCTCTCTCTCTCTCTCTCTCTCTCTCTCTCTCTCTCTCTCTCTCTTTCTCCCCCTCTTTCTCTCTCTCTCTTACACTTAAGTTAAGGACATGTTGAAATTTTGGGGAAAACTGATGAGTTTTCACTTTTGCTGCACTTGATAGTTCCAAGTGCTTGTGCGGGGCATCAAATTCCTCTCCTAATGACATGCCTGGGGCTGCCTGCAGGAAAAGTGGCATTTTCATCTTCCAACCTGAGCATTTGATTGGACATTGGGTGGTAGAGCCCAAAAAGTCGGATGCAGTGCGTTTTTAAAGTGTTGGAAGTGTTGGTAGACTTGGAATTTATTTCTGTGCCCTCAAACCAGTATTTCCTTTTTTTCTTGATTTGTTTTGTTTCATTTATGTAGTTTTTTTTCTTCTTCTTTTAGTTCTTTTAAACAATCCCAAGAATAACTTATGAGTATTTAGAAAGAATAAGTTTTACAGTACAATGGGTTTTTTGTTTTGTTTTGTTTTGTTTTGTTTTGTTTTGTTTTGTTTTGTTTTGTTTTGTTTTGTTTTGTTTTGTTTTGTTTTGTTTTTGCTTTTTGGGTTTTTGGGTTTTTTTAGTTTGTTTTTAGTTTTCTTTTGTCGACAATACAAACAGGAATGGACAGAAATATAGACCCAGCCAAGCAGTTCATCTATAAATGTATAATTAGAATATAATTTACTTACTGATCTGATGATATAAATTGATAGTTAAATAGCAGCAAATGAACATAAATATAATGTAGATCATTAAAGCTATTTATGTATTTTTTATATTATTTTTTTTATTTAACCATGTATCTAAATTTGGTATAACTCACAATCATATTTAAGCTATGAATTTATTTCCTACTCATACAGTGCTATTTTGTATTTTAACTGTTTCTATGTTACTGTACAGAGCCGCTCACAGCACACACACACTTACACACACATTCCCCAGCTGAACAGTGCCACTGTAGTGGTGAGATCCTCACTGGGCAGCCCTTTGATCTTGACTCCTCTCTTGTGTCTGCTTTCACGGCCAGCTCTGCATGCAGAGCCAGTTTTTAATATGGCAGCGCACCCAGGGTCCCAGACTAACAATAAACTTTACCTTCAACTGTCAGCAGGTCTTAATCACTGGGATTACTGCAGCACTAAATGTTGGATTCCTGTTCATATTCCTGCTGGTGAAAAAGGTAAACAGACCCAAAGAGATAAATATCGTCCACCCCTCAACAGAAATATCCTTTGGAGTTCACAATCTCATTTTCATCACTTGCAAATATGGCATGGAAGTCAAAAAGGCGGATAGAATAAGACTCAGTTTCAGTGAATGTGGACAATCACAATGGAATTCTTTTTCGGCGATGGGCTTTCTCCCACAAATGTACAATCGGTCATTCTCAAAGAGCCTTCAGTGGCGCTGTTATTTGCTGTCCCATGAGGCACCACGAGGCACCAGGGCTGAAGCTCACCAAAGCAACTAATGGAGCTTCAGAGGCCCGCAAATTGCAGGTAATAGATTTAGATCTCCATTAAGGTTAGCTTCGCTGCACAATGAAAAGAAAACAACAAAGATATTAAAGAAATTATTATTATTATTATTATTATTATTATTATTATTATTATTATTATTATTATTATTATTAATAATAATAATAATAATAATAATAATAATATTAGACTGTGGTTCACTGGTTGCAGTATTTTAGAATAAATTGCAATAATAGTAAAAATATGATTACACTTTTTTCCTGCTGATGTGAATTATAAAGTATTATTATAGCACTTAAAGCTATGTTTTTATTATACTGTATGCAGTCTTTGACAAAGCACAGAATCATTTACCAGCAATGTTGTGTGACTATTATTTTTGTTTTATGTTTGTCAACAGTTTCAGTTTCAAAATTGTATCTCATTGTGCACAATTATTTGCACTCTCCCTAACAGGCAAAATATTTTAAATGAACACATACCCAATTTGACAAAAGTCAGTGTCATCCATATATTCAGACACCCTAAAAATGTCATATAGTGGAGTGAAGCGTGCTGTTTCAGAAACCAAATCCGGGCTTCGCTGGCTACAAATATTTTACCATAGCTTAGCTGCTCCACTAGAATCTGCACTTGTGTGCACTCCATTGCCCCTTCATCTTGCTTTGAAAACACCACTGGATTAGAGGCCGTTGTCTCAGGACTCAGGCGGCTTGACTCCTCCGCGACACGGGTCTCATGCCTGTGTCATGTTGTGGGAATAGTCGACAGACAGAGAGAGAGAGAGAAAGAGAGAGAGAAAGAGAGAGAGAGAGAGAGAGAGAGAGAGAGAGAGAGAGAGAGAGAGAGAGAGAGAGAGAGAGAGAGAGAGAGAGAGAGAGAGAGAGAGAGAGAGAGAGAGAGAGATTTTTAGACAATTCAAGAGTACAGTTTCTTCAGGGAAGAGCCACTGCAGGCTTTGAAAGGTTGGGCCTGTGAACAAGTGTTCATGCATTTTCATCAACAGTGATATCATTCAAAGGGAATGCAATTCAGGTTGGTTTGAATGAATACATTAAGTAACAAAGGGCAGACATTTATTTAGATTGTGCTGTATAGTCAATGTTTAGGCTGTGCATGGCTGAGCAAAATGGCTGTGTGCATTTGGGGGTTTTTTTGGGGGGGGGACTTTTTCCATCCTCATTCACTCAATTGTATTCCATGTAAGTGACCCTACCTCTTTTTTTTGTAGTACTCTAAAACAAATTTGAATGTATGAATAAACCCACCCAATCACATGCCTGCAAGATCCCCAAAACTAGAACCACATGAATATTTTTATAAAAAACTTGTGTTTTCAGATGAAAAGCAGGGTTTTCTCACACATCAATTGTCTTTGGTTTTTTGACGCAAAGCTTGGCGAGTAAAGGGAATATTATCAGGCAGAGACGTTTCCATCACCCTATTCCTTTTAGCTAATTAAATTGCTATGAATCCTGCTATCACAGTGTTAGCACCACAGATATATGGTGGCAGTCTTTATTGAAATGATTTCCATGGGTGTTTGTCTCACTCCTGGCTCTGTTTCAGGCTTTTAGGAGGAGAGATGGAGAGAAAGAGGCGGGGAGAGTCAGAGGGGTGTGGAGGGGGTGCATGGGGGAAAGAGAATATGAAATTGATTAGTGAGCTGGGATGGAAAATAAAGACTTCATCAGGATCACTCTGTGCAGTCCTCACAATCAGCTGTGAAACAAGGCAGCCTCCCTAATGAGGACAGAGAGACAGGGACTTTGTGTGCATCTGTGTAGCTGCATGATATTTGTGTTTTGCTGTGTTGTGCCACTGAAATGAAAGTGAAAGGGATCAGAAAGAGAGAGTGTGCATTGAAAGAGTTTGTGCCACATTCACTCAAATCTTACAAATTTTCCACAAGAGTTTTTAAAATCAGAAAGTCGGCCACGCCATTCCACAAATCTTCAGGCAAAGAACCAAATGAATCTCCTTTTCAATTCTCAACTTGAGTATTGTTGAATTGAAGTTTTCAAAGTCTCATCAAAGATTAGAAATGTAATTATTGTGAACATTTTATGAGGAGGACAGCGGAAGTGGAGCCCTTGTGGGTGATGTATATAATTGACACAAAAATATCAAGTATAAACTGCTGTTAAAAATATAGACTGACAATGCAAACATAGTAGAAATAGTAGTGTCAACCTGTTTTTAAATTCAACTAATTTTACTTTTTACATTTCATGAATAGAAATTTTTTTAATTAATTAATTACATTTAGTTATTTATAATTTTGGAAATTAATATAATTGTAATCAACAGTGAATTAAATATTTGATGTTTACAAGAGCTTTCACTTCCCAAGCTTATATGAATTTATGGTGACTTGTAGACGTGGCCTTGCCGTAGTTGTATGCATGACACAATTTAAAAAATATAATTTATTTAGTATCTGTATATTTTGGTAAGGAAACAAATATTTAAAGATGAATCAGTTCTCAATGAGCTATTAGCAGAACTGGTTTTACACAGAAAACTGCGGAAATTATATTTTTATTTTAGCCTGATGTGTGACAAGCAGTACTTTTGGTACGGTTGAAGGTTTTACAAAAATTTCAGACTATTTCTTTTTCTCTTATTAAATGTACTTATTTTCCTCTACCGTGCCTTCATCGAGCATAACAGCAGAATTCTTTTTTTTATGCATTTAAGGAACTCTGTCAATCTTTACTCGTCTATTAGGGATTTTTTTTTGTGTCTTGTAAGATTTTGTAGCAATTGATTGCTTTTTTTTTAAATTTGTGTTTTGCACCAGTACTGTTTGATATACATCAGACAATAATATCACACTAATCAGAGAATAACCAGTGTAAACTATACAGATGCAATGAAATTTTTGGGACCATGTTGGATACAAGTGTTTTAAATTTAACATTATTCCTTCGATTTGTGTGTATGCGTCTGTGTGTGTGTGTGTGTGTGTGTGTGTGTGTGTGTGTGTGTGTGTGTGCGTGTGTGTGTGTGTGTGTGTGTGTGTGTGTGTGTGTGTGTGTGTGTGTATGTGTGTGTGTGTGTGAATCAATAAATGAGGTTCTCACTTAAACAATTATTTTTTGAGATGAACAGAAAAGCAGCAGGTGGTTGATGTTCATCCTCCAACTCATGACACCTTGACGTGTATTCAGCCGTGTAGTTGCTGCTAGAGGAACATTACCCACCCCGACCTGCTCCATACACCTGAAAACCCACTGAGATGCATTCAATAAAACTGCAGTGGAGGCTTGACAGAGATGCTCAACAAATACAAAAACAGCAAATACTGAAGCAATTATTGGCACACACATTTTTAAACAGAAAAAAATTGTCTTGCAATGCAAATGGTAATAAAATCAAATAAATTTACACAGCAATCACAACTGAAAAAAAGAATACAATATTATCAATTTTCTAAATTTGCTTCTCTTTTAGAGCCTCTTTAGCTCACCACCAGGGTGCCAATACCTCTGTGAGGCACGATATTTATAACACTTCAATACACAAGACCATCATTTAAAGTCTAATTTTGAAGTTCTTATTATCGACACCATGGACAGTTGTAAGATTCATTAAACTCAAGTCTCCAACTGTGAGGGAAAGATACGCACCAAACTGGGGCACATTTCAACAGCCAATCAAGACTGAGCACCATCAGGCAGGCGCCCTATCAGAAGGCTGCTTTAGGTCGAGCTGATGAATCACTCAAAACTTTTTTTTCCCCTTCTTCATTTTCCTCTCCTTCCTTATCTCTATGCTGGTAGAGTATTCTGACTGAATGTGAGAATGGCTGTATTGCCACAGTGTTGCTCTCACACTGTCCCCTCCCTTAGTTATTTTGGTACGGTAGAGAAACTGTGGCTGACTCCTGGAAGAAACCCTCTGGCGACTGCTATTTATAGGGAAGAGACACAGTCACATTTGCATCTGGAGCTTATGAGAGAGGAAAAGACAGAGAGAGAATGAGAGAGATGCATGAAGGATACAGTCAATTTTTGAAATAATTAATTTATCCTGTAACCTAAGTCATTTCTTTCCAGGACAAATAAGAGAAGAAAGGGAGAAGAGGATCGGAGTGTAAGAGAGACTTTGTCCAGATTCTCTTTTCCTGCACAAAAGTGAAAAAAACCCACCTTGAAATAAGACAGGCTGACCCAAATTGAATTTAATCGATTTGGGTTCTCCTGAGCCTGCTTTTTCCACAGTGTACAAAGTATTATCCTCCATTTCCTGTGACAGTGTCATGAGCAGTATGCATTACTCAGCTCCTTATAAAAATACTCAGGACCAACGCTATCGATTCTTGCGCTTCAATAATTGAGCTGCCAATGCAGAACAATGACATCCCTATTGTTCCCATTTGTGCCGCTGGAAGTGCATCTCCTTTAAGGCCTGCTTATAGGGAAGAAGCCCTGGCCTGTAAGCACAAAGTGAACGAATGATGTTCACCATGAGATCCAATTCAGACAGAGTACAGTGCTGATTAAAACCTTGATATATTCAGGATTCAAGTTTCATTCCGTAGAAAGAAAATGGTGAAAAGAAAAAGAGAGAAAAAAAAATGTCTTGATGGCTTAAACACATTTTCTGCCTGTGTGCGTTTGTACTGTTTGAAGTTGTGTGTGGAGCTCGGATGTGATCGGCATGAAGCTCAAAGTGTGCAGCTCCTTCAACATGAGATGGAGCACAAAAACGCACCACTCTCTACGTCAGTGAGAGAATCATAGAGAATTGCAGCAGGTCCTTTTAAACAGATCACAGCACCTTAATCTCTCACTCCACAGACATACACACCATGAGAGACTGAGCGTGTGTGTGTGTGTGTGTGTGTGTGTGTGTGTGTGTGTGTGTGTGTGTGTGTGTGTGTGTGTGTGTGTGCACATGACCCCTCTCTATGACGACCACGACAGCCAGAGCGTCCAAGTGACCATTTCTGGATCAGACTTTCAGTCGTGTGTAGGTTCAGCAACACATTAAGACGGCATAATTAAAGAGCAGCGTTGAAGTGTGAAAGGAGTTGTGTTCTCGAGGCTTTCAAATGAGTCCATTTACATTGTCGTTGTTGTCACAATTTTTTCGGATGGGGGCTTAAGATATAAATATGTTAATGCGTGTTTACCCC
Organism: Scomber scombrus; assembly: GCF_963691925.1. NCBI lineage: Eukaryota > Metazoa > Chordata > Actinopteri > Scombriformes > Scombridae > Scomber > Scomber scombrus. Next base: position 17,337,813 of record NC_084977.1, on the reverse strand, counting down.
CATTCACCGCAAGGGCACGGACGCATTGAGTGTGGTGGAGCACGCAGTTCTGTGGTGGAAGGGTGCTGAATGGGGAGAGAGTTAAGGAAGAGAGGCAGAGGGAGAAGTGGGGAGAAAAAGATGCAGGGAGGGAGGGAGGGAGGGAAGGGGGTGGTGGCGTATACATTATTAACTACGACTTCATCACATGTTCCCAGTTTCTTGGGGACTTATTATTCCGAGGCGCTTTAATGAATAACAAGAAGACAGGGCAGAGGGAGAGAAAGCAAAAGGGAGTGATTGATGAAGCAAGTGCAGACACCGCCACCAGCTGACTGGCTCCAGTACTGCTCCACAAACAGCAATACCAAGGAAGATATAGGTACTGTTTGTAAAAATAGCCACAGAGGGCAACAACCTAAGAGTCCCTGGCATTAGCATTTGACAAGGTCCCCGCGTGCCACGCTGCATATAGATTGAGGTTTACTTTGTCAAGGATACTTGTCAAGTGGATGCATGACAGCTAGATTTCATGAGCTCTGCGCAACAGTGAGGTTGGACATCGAGGCAGGCGCTCAGTAAAGCCTCCCAGTGGGTGTGTGTATGTGTGTGTGTGTGTGTGTGTGTGTGTGTGTGTGTGTGTGTGTGTGTGTGTGTGTGTGTGTGTGTGTGTGTGTGTGTGTACAGAAGAGAGAAAGAAAGTATGTTTGAGCTAGAACAAGTCTTTGTGCTGGAGTGTGTTTGAGTTTGCAGGCATGTGTGCCTGTGTCCATCTGTGTTTGTGTGATTGAAAAAGAAAATTGGAGGGTAAAATTCACTGTATCCAAGGTGACCGCTACCTTTTTTCTCTCTCTAAGAGCGGGTGGGGGCATTTCTGATCACCATCGTCCTACTTTCCAGAAGTTTATCCTCCCATGTAAGAGAAATGTACATTTCTGTATAATTCCCTGCCATATTACTCACTGTCCACTGGTCATTACAAATGCAGAAGAGACATAGAAAGAAAAGATAAGAAAGTTAGGGGGAAGAATTGAAGACGGGTTTCTTTTTACATTTCTTGCAACCTTGGGTCATATGGGTAGTTTATCTTTTAGTATTGGCAGCATGCTGCATGCTGTTTGTTAGACAAAAACTACCCCAAAAGAGTTGCTTCTGAGAAGCTTCTGCATGCTGCAGGGCCTCAGAAATAAGAACGATGGGGGAGTGAATGAGAGGGGGTAAAGTGTAGACCTTCTGGGGAAGACGAAAAAGAGGATGCGATATCAGAGGTTGTCAGGTCCATTTACAGAGCAGTGTGATTCAGGCCTGTAAGCTCCCGGCTGCTGTCTTTCATTTTGACTCACAGGAAAAAGTGCGGCATGTTTAGAGGGCCATTGTAGCGAATAAGAGAAGAAGAGCTTTTATTCTCCTACTCAGTCCCTTCATTTCAGCCCCCTATTCCTGTCCTCTGTCCATACAAGTGAATAAGTGGCAGTTGGCCACCTACCCATCCAAAATGTTGCTGCTCTTTCATAGTGAAGTGTTTTCTTATAGACAAAGAAAAAAACTCAGCCAGAAAGTGTTTTTCTAATTGATTCTATAAAGATTAAGGGTCACTAAAGGGTTTAGGGCATTTTTCACAATTTTCGGACATTTTGTTGACTTAACAATTAATCTGCAAATTCATTAATATTAATTCGTTTCAGAAATAAATAAAATCTCTCCAAAATGTGTGAAGCACTACAAATATTAAAGACAGCCCATGAGGAAATGTTTCTCTCAGTGTCAGGAAAGGAAGTCAAAGCTGTTGGAATGTTTGCACTGAAGAACAGCGATAAATGAAATGACAGGGCATATTAATCAGGTTTCAGTCTGTTCTCAGTCGTCGCCTCAGTTTTGATGCCACTCCAGATCAGAAGCAATGTCGATGGCAAAAGTTAGTGAAAGGTGACATCTTGTCAAAACTGGAATACCAGCCCCTTTGTAATGGCCGTAAAACTTCGACAGTCAGTCTCCCACAAATGACCACAGTCTGGTCTGGTCCTCGTCATCTTTATTTTGTAACCCTAACCCCATCTGCAGCTGTTTTTGCAGCCCTTTGATTTTCCCTTTTCTTCTCAACAATCAGGCCAACTGGTACTGTGTTGCACAAAAGGCTGCTACTTGTCCTCTCTGATGTGTGACAGCTTAACTGTTTCTCTGCTTGACCAAGACTGAGTGCAGCAAACAAGCAGCAAAGTCCCAGGGATTCAGTTGGTGACTACCAACAGCCAGACTTCATAGACGTGGCTAAGCGTGTTTATAACATGGGGTCAGAGTTCACGCATTTCCTAATAACCTCAGGCAGGGCACGCCATCGAGACTGGTTGGAAAGGAAAGGCGGAGGCGTACAAGAGCGGCTGTCACACTTGTTACTTTAGAAGAAGAAAGGAGAGGAGTGATGGCAGAGTTTGAGTTTAAGAGTTTTGGGAATTGGGAGGGTCTACACCTGTAACCTGTCACTCAAAGCCTGTCATCGCCGATTTCAGCCATTCATCATGTTTGTAAAATCATTAATCTCATTCCTCCCCAGGAGCAACTGTGGTTGCAGATGAGATCCAGCCTTGCCTTGTTCCGCTAAGTGACACCTTCATCTGTTACGCCTTGGTAAGGAGGCAGCTTACATCCATTCTGAAGTGTTACAATCGGAAATATAAAGCCTGTAGTCACTCTAGCAAAACTCTTTTGTCCCAGGGTTGTAGCACACACTTGCAATAACCAGTGACATATAAATGTATCAGTTAGTTCTCCAGGTGATGAAAACCAGGATGAGTTCACATGCAGCCTCCAGACTAAATCATCCATCATGTTGTCGTACAAGACCAGACAAAAAGATCACACACACAAACCAGAAAGCAATGGGTTTGTACGCCGGCTGCAGCAGAGGTAATCTCCTAAGACTTGGCTTTATTGCCTCTCTCAGCCCTATAATGATGTTAAGACTCTGGGCTTCTTTGGTCTGCCGTGTTTTGGCTCCCCAGCCAGCCTCCATTTGGCTTTGGGTGAGAAGGTGATATTGGACAGTCTGCACTGAAATTTCCCCTAACAGGTTAAACCTCAATTTATACTGTAGTCACACATAATGGAAATATGCATGTACACACACACTAACAATGGTGCATGTAGACAAATATGCACTTGATGAACATATATTGATTGACCTATACATATTACAATATATGTGTAAAAGCAGTCACACATAAATAAAGCACACACTAAATTTATGTTAACTCCTTACCTCAGTTTGCCCCCCTTTGTTACTCTTTTTATCACAACGAGTACAATATTGAAACCCAAGAATCCACTACATCAAATGGAAATATTCTAAATGTCTTATCATTTTTCTACATATCTTGATGTTTGTATGAGCATGAGATGGTAATGACTGACCTACCTAAACAAGCCAGCAGATTATCGAAACCACTTTAATTGGATGTAAAACTGAAAGCTATGGCATCCTAAAAGTTTGTAATAAACACACAGGGTACAGGAAAACTGTGACCACTCAACTCTGGCTAGTTTGGTAGATCAAACATGAGAGTGTAAAGCTGGAACATGCTTCTCAGGGTTGCACATAAGCCAACATATACTTTATTTTATAGTTGTTTGGACGTACACTGGATCATATATTTTTTTTCTTTTTCCCTTCAAACCTGCCTCCCAACAGAAAATCGAATCTACCAATCAGCTTGTTTGATGTGCAGAGCCTCACACCATTGAGATTTGAGAGGTGTGTGTTGGCTCTGCAAACCTCTGCATTCTACACTTACCTATAAAACCTCTCTTTGTGCAGACCCACAAAGATGTTTACATGTGCCTTTGCAGAATTATTCCAAGCTAAACTATGGTGGATGTTTAAAAAGAGGGCTTATAATCCTACCTTTTTTGCCTTTATTTTTCTCTTTCAAATAGGTTTGGTTAGCCTGGTGGTTGGTTTAATTCCTGTCTGATCATTTGACTGCTCATGTTTCTTCGCCCACTGTAAAATGTTACCAGGATTTTACAATATTTAACTGTAATATTTCACAATAAATTACTGTATTATTACTTTACAGGCTTTAACTGTAATAATCACAATATAATACTGTACTTTAGTATTTACAGTAAATTACTGTGAAAAAACTGATACCAGGATTTCACAACATTTTGCTGTATTATTTCACAGTAAAATACTGTATTCAAACTGTCCTCTGTGATAACACAACAAATTACTGTAAAACTTGAATTGCGCTTGAACCGCGCTACATTGTGGGATCAAGAAGAGACAACAGGTGGATAAGGGTGGATACTGAAGAGCTCAAAGGTAAGGTTAACATCATTAGCCTAAAATATTAGACAGTTTGTCACAACTTTCTATTAGTTGTGTGAGTTAGTAAATGAACCATCTTTTGGATCAAGGTAATGTCATTTTATGCTCAACTTTTTTGGCTGTTAAGTCATTTCAAAGCCGTTTTTCTCCGCGAAGCTTTGCCTCACAGATAAGTAACTTATATCTTTGGAAAGCTCAAAGTGTGTGTTTTTTTCCACATGTCATTTGGAGGGATAGTGTGTGAGTTATTCGACCGAGAATACGCGGTGTTTTCACCGCGTATTAGCGCGAAAGTCAAAGTTAAAGTGAGCTAACGTTAGCCTCCAGCTGCAGCAACTAAGTCATTTCAAAGCCGTTTTTCTCCGCGAAGCTTTGCGTCACAGATAAGTTACTTATCTCAAAGTATGGGTTTTCATTTAATGTTCTCCACATGTCATTTGGTGGGATAGTGTGTGAGTTATTCGACCGAGAATACGCAGTGTTTTCGCCGCGAATAGGCGCTAAAGTCAAGGTTAAAGTGAGCTAACGTTAACAATGCAATATAACAATGCAATAAATCTGTAAAACTGAAAGTTGTCTTTGCTTATTGTTTACAAGTGCTTCTTGGGCATTAACCCTGAGATGGGCTCCATGTCGATGAACACACGTGGAGCCATCAATCAACATGTGAGCACACTGCAAAGAAAATTTGTTGACTTTGAGTGGTCAGTATAAAATGTAAATATGAAATTGTTATATAGTTTACGTAAATATGTTCAGAAGTTGTAAATTGTTTATACTGTATTGTTGCATTTGTTAAAAGTTGTAAATTGACGTGTGTTGTATGTGTAGGGCTTTATGTTCAGAGTGTTGAAGTCTGAGCTATTCTACTTGCTAAATCTTTCTCTATGTGTGAGCTCAGTCCACGTGTTCGTTTTGATGAAAAAATAGGAGAAGAATATTCGGTCTCAACAAGCTATTTATTTAACAGTAAATGTATAAAGCATATACAGAGCTCCGGGTCAATTTACTCTCCCTAACATTCAACAGCGTTTCTGTCAGCGTTCGTAAATTTCTGACTCCTATCTCTTTCCCTGACCCTCCTAAATACAAAAACAGAATGCAAATTGAAATGTGAGTTGTGCCGTCTCCCGCTGGGCTGTAGGTCTGGCTTCATCCTTCATCTTCTGACTCCAGGATCTGTGACCTCCCTGTGAAAATCCCTTACAGGTGGGGTAAGGTGTGATTCCCGTGTTGACCCCTACAGAATCTCCAGAAATTCTGCGGGGGTCTTTCAAGGGTTCGTTCCCATTGCCCAACAAAAGGTTAAAAGTTACCCATACAAACAAATCCAGATGTTTTCTGACCCTGTTGTTACCAGCTGATCAACAGATGGAGACTCAGGACTATGTTAATACAGTCACCCCCTTCCAATCACACCTCTGTGTGATACTGGTTCCCATGCTCTTCACATGTCTTGGGTGTATTCCTCTCCTTATGACACACATCATGTTTTCACTGTTATACATTGTACCACATTTAACCATTGAAAGAAACAATACAGTACTAAATCACATTATCTGATATTTTAGCATTTGACAAGTTATAGCATATATCTACAAGAGACAGCTATGGTAAACTGTTGAATTTAATAGTTGTATAATTATTAAAAAGTTCAAATGAGTATTGTCTTTGTTTTCTTTGTTCTTGTTTTGACTTTTAATTTAGCAAATCCAAAGTATGTTAGTGTGGTAAAATCACAGTTAACCAGTCAAATTTGCAATATTTTATAGTATTATTTAAATTGTAAATTTACAGTAAATTACTGGCTACTGAGTTGGATTACTTTTAGAGTAAAAATTAAAAAATACAGGCAATTACTGTAATTTACATACAGCAAGATACTGTGAATTTACAGTATACAGTTGTAGTTGCATTGTATTTTACTGTGAAATATTTACAGTACATTACTGTGAAACAAGTGCAGTAAATTACTGTGAAATATTTACAATAAATTACTGTAAAATTACTGTGAAAGTAATGCAACTAGTAGCCAGTAATTTACTGTAAATTTACGGTGAAACCATTTACAGTCATCTTTTCATCAATGTCCGTTCCCAGATCTCAGCAATAAACTTGGTGGGTGTACAATTATTATCGATTATACTTGTGAAATTGATGACCAAAGCTGCAAAAATAAGACCGAACGTGGAAATGAAAGCGGAAATTCCCTTCAAATAACATTGTGAGGTTGGGTGGATTAAGTGGGTGTAAAGGTGTTTCAATATGTGTTACTGTTGGCAGACATAAAAGAAATGATGCAATTACTTAAAAGGCACCACACATCCCTCTACCAAGTTGCATGGCTGTGTCCGTGTGTGTGTGTCTGTGTCTGTGTGTCCGTGTGTGTGTGTGCGCGCGTGCGTGTGTGTGTTTGTGTGTGTGGCCGCTCTTCCATGGGCTCTCTTCTGCATTTATCATGTCACATAAACTCATAGTTGCTTAACTCTTCAGAGGGCCTTTTAAGAGCACTCTATACTCTCACAGATACACACACCAATCTAATAACACACCACACACTTCGGGGTTCAACAGTTCACATGATCACCTTGTGAACTATCTTTCAACCTCTGTTCGACATCAGTGGTCCCTCTACTCTACAGAGCGCAGGAGAGGACCTAAATGAAATAATAAATATCCGCAGTATATCTCCCACTTGCACACCAGGCCACTCTGACCCCTCTCAGGACCTTCCAAACCAGGCAGGAAGAGCCAGTGAGGGGCAGGGAGCAGGAGAATATAGGGGAGGGAGGGTTGCACGCTGCTCAGGTGACCCAGGAAATGCCTGGACAAGGCTGGGGACCATTTGATTGTTTCACGGGGCCAAGAGTGAATAGCTGGACAGTTGAGCAGTGGTCAACAGAAAAACTGGAGCCTTAGCTGAGCTGTGATGAGCCAAACTAAGCCAGGCAGCTGGCAGACATCACTGAAAAGCAGGTCAGAGGGGCTCTGATCCAGGAGGGAGAGAGAGAGATGGAAGAGGCAATGAAATAAGTGAGATAAAAGAAAAATCAACTGTGGGAGAAAAGCAAGGGAGGAGAACATAAGCTCTGAAGAGCAACAAGACAAAGTGATTTCTGCAATATAAACGTCTTTACTTAATGGCATCAGATCACAAAACACAAAAAGCAAGGCAATATTCAGAAAGAATAAACTTAGATGTGATTTCAAAAACAAAATCTACAAAATTTTCTTGCAGAGCTAGAACCATTCCTAACATCTTGTTACGTTATTGCTCATTCATGCACTTCTCGCAAAGTATATTATCTTTAACAAGTGATATATGTCGACTCCTTTTTGATCCTCCAATGTGTCCTTGACCCCAAACAGGACACCGTGGGAGTGACGTCTACAGGTCCAGATGCTGCGGCCTGTGAAAATACGGTGTGGGCGAGCCCCCTTCTCTCTGAGGGCTCAAGTTCAGAGCTGTTACAACATAAGAGGACAGTGGGATCAGGTGAAAACCTACAGCTGTGCATGGAGTGTGTGTGTGTGTGTGTGTGTGTGTGAGAGAGAGAGAGAGAAAGAGAGCGAGGGAGAAAGAAAGCTTTAAAGGATGGGTGGTAATTTGAAGGATAGAAAGATAGTGTTTGACATTTGTATGCAAGGAGGTGCATGTGTGCCTATGTGTGTACATATGGAGGGGTGGCAGATTAGTCACTGATGACTGTAATTGTACCGGGCAGGCTATAGTCATTAATGTGTGAAAGTGTGAATGTAAATATAGATGTTGCTAGAAGGTGACCAGGCTCAGGTGACCTTCACTGGATGAATAAAGGTATGGGAAATGGGAAAAATACATCTATGTTTGCATTTAAACCTGTAACATGTATGTGCCTTTCTACTGTTGTCAACACAACACTTACTTCCTCCACAGGACAAAAATTGCAGTCCATTTCCTCACTTTACTTAGTTGTTAAAACATTACAAACTAATAATCGAGTATCACTTAAAAACATAGAGATGAGCCTGTTATGGCTTGAAAAACAAAGTCAGAATTTTCACATTATTTTCTCCAATGGAGTTCTGCAAGCTAAAACACGACATCAGCTGTACTTTTAGAGGATGTATAACTCTATGTAGGTGGTACATGGATTGCAATAATTAAAGGAAAAATTTAAATGAGTGTGGGGGAGAAACTGTCAAACAGCTGAAAACATGGCAGCTGCGTCAAATAGTCCACCACATCCTGAACGGTATCCAAGCCCAGCTGTTTGCCAAAACACATGCCAGGAACCAAATATCCAACTATTTCACTTACAGAGCCGACATCAACCGACGTCCAAACATCAAAATCAAAATCCCTGTTGAATTGCTGCTACAAAGTGGGCTAATTCAAGCGCAGGAAACACACTGCTCTCTGTTTTTCGCATCTGGCAGAGTATCTCAGTTTTATGAAAACAGTTTTGATATTTAACTTAACAAGAATTGTTTGATTACATTCATGATCGCTGATTTTTTTTAAAACTACTTTTGATTTACTCACAGCTATCACAGTGACTGCCTCTTCTCTCACTGTCTTTTCCTGTCTCTCCCTCCAACAGGCATCCGGGGACAGGCTTCAGTACAGCGCATTTCTAAACAGCCTGTCTACGGGGGGTTAGTTTGTTTTACTGTCCCAGCAGGAGGGCTGATGGGAGTCAACTGGGGTCAGGGCAGGCTGAGGCTTCATAGCAGTACTTTGACAGAGGGGCGTAGCCTCTTCAGACCCCACAGATTGCTGGTTCAATAACAGCACCGAGCACCACACTTGGGTGTTTGTATACCCTTTATAGAGGACAACTTTAATCAACCACCGCTGAGCTGTTTGTGTTATTGTTTTAAAGGAGTAATAAGTCATTTCTGTTTTTTCTAGACTGTGTCAGTTTGTCATTTAGGTGTGTGTGGAATGCAGTTGGCCATAAAACTTTCCTCTGCATTTCTGGCCTCTGTGCGAGAGATGGAGAAAAAGTAAGGCATTTGATCGGACTTGCTTTCAATTTGGAGGTTAAATAGAAAACTTTCCTGTTCCATATGGAGAATGGTAATGGCAAAATGAGGATGTTATTAAAAATCTGAGCAGCATGCCACTTTAGCATAGATAAAGTAACTTTTTTGTGTTGGAGGATGTATTGAGGCCAGAGTTTTTACCCACCATTGTTGTCGTCATGCATTGTGATATCCCGCCCCTGGAGGATGTGTGAGAGGAGTTTACGGGCATGGCGAACAGCTCTTGGCAGATGTGAGCAGCTGGGCTCTGCAGAAGGGCTACTTAAAGAGGCCTTACAGGTGCGGTAATGAGCAGGTTTTTAAAATCCCCCCGCCGCCTCGCTCCTAATCAGCCTCGGGGCTATTTTTACCAACCCCTACGGGCCCCTCGGGCTCATCCACTTTGAGTTGCTCTGAGAGGGCAGGCTGTTCTCACTGAAACACACACAGAAATATAGTGACACAGCACACACACTCACGTATATGTAGAATTTAGTACACACACACTGAGACACACATTTACATCTAATATGAAGCCACAGGCAAGACAGTAGTCATATGCTCTCACAGTGTTGGAGCTCTCAGAGGTTTGTGTGATGTTTTAAAGTTTTGTCTGACAAGAAGTGATGGATTCAACTTATATCTCCTGAGACGATGAACAAAAAAAATGTACAACCTGAGCTTTAAAAAAGACAAAATGAAGGATCTCCCCACAATTTGCCACAGAGATAAATATGATCTAGTATATATTTCTGATTCAGATTAAAAAAAAACTTAATGGAGTTGTGAAGTGGATGGTGTTCGGGGTTATAGACGTAAAGGCCTCATTCATTTATTGCATAGGCAGTGTAAGGTGACTTATAGTTGGAGCACTTCTTAGGCTTGGATGGGAATTAAACTTTCTCTGTTGAAGCATCAGTACTAAAGATGAGCAACTGTGTTAGAAAATATCAGATTCTTCTATTAAAATGTCACAGTAGGGATGCCCTGGTGGAGAATGGGTTAAAGCGCCAATTTTTAACTGCAATACCCGAGGTTGGCGTCCAGCTGGGAACCTTTTTGCGTGTAATTCTCCATCTTTCATCTCATTTCCTGTCATCGCTCTTAATGTCATCTGGCATAAAATGCCCCAAATACCTTTTAAAAACCAAAAATCTATTTTTTAAAGAACAAAGGTACAAGCCCTAATGGAATTATGAAACGTTCAATCACCAAGCTTACATTTCTGTTGTGTCTGGTAGGAAAAGCTTAATTTTACACTTTTTTAGAAACCTGAAAAAACATCTAGAAGTTTAAATGAATTCAAGATTTTTGATCACTTTTTGATTAATTTTGTTGATTTATACATTTGACTAGCCTTTACTCCTCTGCGACAGTGGCTAGGTAGTGCAGTATTTAGAATCAATAAAATGTGATTTCATAGAAACATGATTAGAATCGTTAAAACTGGTGGTTTTAACATAAACCATTAGTATCATTAAATGATCCCAGAGACCCACATGTTTCTATTTAAAAATATTGAGGATACCATTAAAAATGGGAATTTACACTGAGAAATATTATTTCTGGAGAAGTTAAATAATGATATGCACATCATAATGCCTAATAATAGTTTGATGTAGGTTTTTTTTAAAGAGCAATAATTTAGATTTAAATCAATAATACATATTATAAGGTATTACATTTATTGAGATCTGACAGTGTCAAGGTAAGATATATAATAACTGTAACTTCTCAATGACCTCTAATGACAGCTACTGCTTTTCAAAATATATTTTTCTATCCATCCCTTCCACGCCCTTTGTGGTTCCCAGCTTGATTGACATGGTGGAAGGTCAGCAACATGCTCAGTACATGATACAATACATCAATAAACACTCAAACACACAACATGACGCGTGGCAGTGGTCTTCCAGCTGGTAGAAAATCACAGTCCTGTCACCCCAAAGAAAGGGGATGCAGTGTGGTTGGATGTTGCCATAGCAGCTGCGAACATTTGGCCTAGTGGAGCTCTGTTTACAGTAGTTGTTTGAGCTCAGTTTGTAAAATTTCTAATATGGAGATATACACACTGGCAACAACTGGATTTTTAAACATGGCACACTAAACTGGATTTTCATGCTCAGAGTCTTGTGTTGGCATCATCATTGGGGAACTAGTCATGCTAAATATGTGTGTATGGGCATCTTCACTTCCCCCCGAAACTCTTTTTGCTCCCCATCTGTCTTTCAGTCTGGCTGTCAGAGAAAGCCAACCATTTGTCTCTGTGTCTCTTTCTCAGAATCATTCACAAGGATAAAAAGAAAGAAGAGGATTGGGATTAATTATCCATTATTGCATACATTTGAAGAGCACAGTTCAAGTTTCAAGGCAGCGCTCTCCTCTTTGCCTTCCACCATCGAGTTTGAAGCCCTCAGATCATCTATAACGTTTAAATCTGCACGAGGCCTTTGAAATGATTGCACAGCAAAGAAACGCTCATTTTAAAATCAAGTTGAATTATTTCCCTTTGCACTATGTTTCTTTTCACTCACCACACACGTCTGCATGTAAAGTTCTGCGCTGCAGTGGAGACACACCTACTTGTCGTCTCTGTTGCAGCAAAGTCTATAGCCCAAGTCCATATATTCCTTGATGAAAAAAAAAAACAGTAGGTTATCAATCCGGTCATTCATTCTCCAGTGACAGACTCACATATGAAATCTGCACCTACAGTGCAGCTTATGAAGGCTGAGTCCAAAGCCCCAGGCTAGAATCGTTCTGACACTCTTTACACATTAGCCAAGTATTGTATCCATGTGAGTTCTTGAAATACTGAGTAGATTGAAAGACCTACTCACCTCCAGTGTCATCCCTCAAATCATTTGGAAAAAATACATGGTACACAGTAGTACCACAGCATTCATATTTTGCATTGAAAACACAGTGAAAAGAAGGGATATCAACGTTGTGGTACTAACTATGTATAAGCAGTGCTTTTCATTATTTTTCTTATTGTCAACAAATCCTATTAAAACATGTAATTCAAAAACGTGTCTCTCGATACAGTCTGACTAAAAACATAAATCTTCAAAAGTGGGTCACAATTGTATACTGTTGTACATTAAAATCTGGTTATAATTGTATACTCGTGTACATTAAAATCTGGTCAGTGTAGTTTTCAGCAAATGTTTCTCAAACTGGAGTAAACACGGCATTTGTTGTGAACTATTTTCAACCACAGATTAACACATGGTGTATTAAGCAAGTACTTTATGGCAGCAAGGTTTATATAGGGCTGACTCAAAATATACTACTGAGTCATGTTCATGGTGATGAAGGAGCATGTCCATGGATACGAAGAATAATGGCTTTAGATACACAAGCACCACTTGTTAATGAGATCAGTTCATTGTTGGTTATGGTCTTTTCATGGGATTTGTTGCCCATGTGTAACATCGACACTAGCCCTCATTAGTGTTTACCCAAAACATTGATGTTTTCAATTCAACAACTTGATTATAAGGTTCAGTTTGTGTGACAGTTCATTTGAATGCTGAAATATAGCCTGTGTCCATTAGGTCTGTAATTAATGGAGTCACACAGTTAAAGTGTTGTTGGTTGTTGATGTTGTTTAAAGATCATCTGTACAGTAAATATATTCATAGGCAGTGGTGGCCTGTCAATGCGGGGCGCTGGGGCGCCGCCCCCATCAAATATCTGGCCAAAATCTACTTAAACATATTAAACATAAATGAATTAGAAAATGCAAAATAATTATGAAATAAATAGTATTTTTTTGCAAGATGGTCCTGTTAGCCTCTAAGCACCTGTCATCATTCATTATAAATCGATTCCAAATGGTATTTTATTAATTTCTATATGTACTTCCTGTATGTGGGGCGCCGGACTAATGGAAGTCAATGCAAGCCCTCAAACTTTTGACAAGCATGTGACCTGAGGCTGCTCTCTCATTGGCCTGCGTCACGTTTCCCACGGGGCGCAGCTCTGCGCCCCGGACACGCCCACTTTTATTGGCAGCGAATTGTTGTTGTTTCATGTTTTTTAATCTACTGTGATTGGACTTTTCCGGCTGTCATTCACGCCCTCCCGTCAGCTGCTGTCACCCAAACTCCTGCTGACGGTAGGTTCAGGAGATGACGTTAAAGTGGAGCCGTGGAAATTAAAGAAGATTATTTTGTAATTTCTCTACAAAAACCTAATTTCACAAGACTTTAACTAGAAGAGAGAAAGAGGATAAAGCAGCAGCAGGTGATGGAGGAGCTGAGAGTATCTCCTGCTGCTGTTATGATAAACGGAGCTGACTAGCTGGATGCAGTGTGAGTTATTCCTTTTATTGCTTCATCTGTTTGCTGTTTCAAAGTGTCAGCACCGAAGCGTTGTGGACAACGACAGGGGAACGAGACCTAAAACATCTCTCTGAAAAAAATCAAACAGAAAGCTGCAGCCATCGAGACAATAGCATGGAGCTAAGCTGTTTTTAGCAGACTTAGCATTGCTGAGCTCTTTCTGCAGCTGTTTCACCACATCTGGCCACATGTAGACCTCTGCTATGCCAAGCTCCAGAAGAGGAACATAGATTCAGTCAGTGGCTGCATCCAGCAGCTCCAACAGGACATAAAAGATCAGGTAGTAGCTGCATTGCTGTTATTAATATTGTAAAGTGTTAAAAAATACTTTATAAAAGACATAACTATGAAGTGTAAAAAACTAAAATGCATAAATGCAGGATAAGAAATGATGGAAGTAATTTTGACTATTACAGTTGATTTGGGTACATTTCATTATTAAAATAAGTTAAATAAATGATGCCTAATCACAGCAGTGTATAGTGCTTAATGCGCCATCTATTGTCATGTTTAGGTATTGCAACAACTAACAGATTACAGTGAAATCAGGACTGAAGACACAATAACTAAATTAAAGCCGCAAGCGGCGATGGCGGGCCCTCGCTCACCCATGCCACCGCGGGGCCTGAGGCATGGCGGGGCTGTGGCGTGAAGCAGAAAGTGAGAAAAAACCTGGAAGGAGGCCAAAAATGCAATGTTTCGTTCATCCAGTAGGGGGCAGTCACAGGTAGTTACACATATGGTCTGGTGTGGTCTGGTGTGTTCAGGGCGGCCACTCATCAGTCATGTGAAGTTTGGAGTGAATTGGACAAAGCATGAAGGAGTTATGAGAGGTTGATGGTTCATCCACCAGGGGGCAGTAGAGTGTAATAAAACACAAGCGGTTGCGTTCAGGGTGGGACAGTGATTACACATGTGAAGTTTTGTGGAAATCGCACAATGATGATGTAAAATATGGCACTTCCTGTTTCCACTAGGGGGCGACACGAGTTAGATCGCCTATGAGCGAATGGAGACGTTGAAGTCGGCACCCTGGACCTGTGTACCAATTTTCATGATGATACGAGTTCAATAAAGCCATCAAAAAGCCAAACGTATTTTCATGGCGAGGAATTGATGGTCGCTGCGTCGCCACACGGACGCCATTACTCGTAGCTTCACAGTCTTCATAATGTAGCTTCACCAACTAGTTCTGCATGTTTTAGAAGTGGAATGAAGTTGATGGGGTCAACTATGTATTTTTCATGAATTTAAGTTCACTTCCTGTTACCACCGGGGGGCGCTATGAGTTACGTGGGAAGTTAATATATCGGGACTTTCAGGGTGGAGCCATCATCATGTCCAGCAAGTTTGAAGCTGATTGGATGAAGTATGTGGGCATGAGAGCCACTTGTATGTACATGGCGAGCACGCCAAAGTTAGTTGAGCCCTGGCAGACACGCCCTTTGACCTACGGATGCGCAGAGCACAACTTAAGCTCAGCTAGGTCTGGAGATGTTGCGTACCTAATTTGAACTTGATCGGGCGAACGTTGTGGGAGGAGTTAATTTTAGGCGGGAAAAATCAAAACCAAAATGGCCGACTTCCTGTTGGGTTGAGGTCATGAGGTCAAGAGGCTTTTTTGCATATGTGGGTATAATACATATGTGTACCGAATTTTGTGAGCATAGGACAAAGTTAGCAAAATTCCCTATGGGCATTTTTGGAGTTTGTAGGGGGCGCTATTCCGCCATTCTGCGTCGACCATGTGCGACCACCCAAAAATATCGAATTTCGGATGAGGCCGGACGTCCATGCAAAAGTATAAGCATTTTAGCATTTGGGAAAGGGGCGAAATTGGGGCACGAAATGTCGGAATAATAATAATAATAATAATAATAATAATAAACATTACAATTTCAATAGGGCTTTCGCCAGGCGACTTGCAGTCGCCGCTCGGGCCCTAATAATAATAATAATAATAATAATAAACATTACAATTTCAATAGGGCTTTCGCCAGGCGACTTGCTTTCGCCAGGCGACTTGCAGTCGCCGCTCGGGCCCTAAATATAGGTGGTGTCTCTTTTTAAGCATATTACCTTATTGGTAACTCTGCTTTAACTGCTGGTATCTTTAAGTGATGTGAGTGAAATGGGCATTTTATCATATCTGGTTATAATTTTGTATTCCTCTCTCTGTGGGTCAGAGATACCATACTGGGACAAACCAGGGGACATTATAGTGTGTTGTGTTGTTTTTAGATTAGTTTTTCTTTCTTATTTATATTTTTTTGCTGCGGTATGAAGTGGTGCTACGGCTTATTTGACACTAACACTAGGACCACCAACCATCAAACTGCGCCCCCCCCAAACATTTTTGTCACCAGCCGCCACTGTTCATAGGTGTATTGAGCACCCTCAACTGTGGAGACTTGTGAAAATACAGTTAATGACTTTCTTTTTGAGATGATTTCAGCTTAATGGAATTGCTTTTTAAATGACAGTATGGGTATGACCAGTAGGTGAAGAAGTACTCAGGACAGTTACTTTAAAGGGAATCACTCAAAAAGTTGTTGCGCTGTTACTGTGGTGATTGACTAAATGAAATTGTCCTAGGCTAGAGCCACAGTGCTACTGTGGCTAAAATTGCAGCATCAGTTGATCATACTGTGTGTATTGTGTGTAAGGTTTTAATATGAAAGGTAATACAAGGACTGTCAGCGTCAACACGTTAATTGCAATTCAATTAAGGGCCGAGCATAACGCTATAACATTTTGGTTCTGTAATCGCACTAATCGTGTTGCTCATTGACTCACTCACTGGGCACATGTTTCTGCATAATGTCGTTCTTTGGTATGACAAACCGTTAAAGCAAAGGAGTGCTTGGAGCAAACCATTGTACAATGATGACTGATTGACCAGTTTTTCTTTTGTTCACGTTCCTCAGTTTTCAACTGAACTCAGAGTTAATGGAGATATGGAGTCTTTATTATAACGTGCTGTAGGTTTTGTGCATGCACTTCTGCATATTTCTCAATGTGGAACAGTGGAATCCTTCCAAAAAATAGGTATTTCACAGAATAAGCACTTTGAAGTTGTGTCCCACCTCAAGACCAGACTGTTGTTGTAGCCTTTCTTTTCTGTTTAATGCAAGCTATATTTTCAAAGTAAACATTGTGTCACCTCAGGCTCATTGCACTTCTTTTGATTTGAAATAAATTTAAAAGACAAGTTCACAAAGTAACTTTCTTTGCATTCATTTGATTACCATTCAAGATACACTAGTAATAATTGCTTTACATTGTTAATATGGACTTAAAACCTGTTGTGAAATGCAAAATAATAGAATTTAAAATGTGATTTTTAAAAATGTGATTAATTGTGATTAACTATTGAAATTCAACAATTAATCGCGGTTTTTTTTTTTGGTTTTTTTTAAAATAATTGTTTTACAGCCCTAGTAATTAGTAACTCAATGTGGTGAAGTAAAAAGTACAGTATCTTCCTCAAAAAGGTAGTGGATAAATTAGAATTAATGGAGATGAAATACCTCATAATTGTACTGAAGAACAGAGCTTTGGTAAATGTTCCTTCCCATTACTTGGTATAAATCCATAAGAAGGACACCAAATAAATTGAGAAAAAAACTAAATTGGATTTGTATATCTGTAAGTGATTGGCATCATAAGAGACCTACAATGATTTCTGCAAGGTTTTGGGTAATTGTATTGAACTTTTTATGTGCTTGACGTGCATGCTATTTTATGATGATAATGTCATTGTGGGCATGGCATCAGGTTCAAGGATGAAGCTGTACAAGTTGAGATGCAGACACGCCAGCATTCTGAGAAGCCAATTATTTCCAGTTTCAAAGGCTACGAGAATGCTCCGGTAATTGTCGAAAGCTGAGCTTGTTCAGTTGCTGAAAAGCTGCACATACTCTAGAACAATTTGCTCCCATTGAGTACCTAGACTAATTAACATCAGCCTTAGTATTGAGAGAAAGTTGGTTTTTTTAGTCATCCATTTACATAAGCTACTTTGATTTAACACCTCAACTTCAAAAATGTTTTGAGCAGCTGTGACTTGAGTTCTAACGTCCCTGAAAGGAAACACAAGTTTGAGGGACCTTGAGTGTTGTGCGTCTTCCTGTGGGTATATTTAAAATGTCATCTTCAAAAGACTGGCTTTCTGAGACATAATGGGAGCAAGATAACAGCTATATTTACTAAAGTGATTTTATGCAAAATAAAACACTGTCTATGAAATACAAACACAGATTTGGGTAAATACACAATGCACACAGCAAGTACACATGGAAAAACAACAAAACATATAAGCAAACACATCTGACACACAAATCTCCCACAAAGTCTAATCTCAGCAAATCATGCTATGGATGGAGCACACAAAGTGTTCAGACAAAATATTTTGCATTTACATAACAAACTAATAAGGTACAAAATAAGATTTTTGGATCAAACTCTGGTAATAATTAGCTGTAATCACAAAAAAAACTTTTTGGAAGTCAAGCCAGGATATTGACCAGACAAGATTTTTCTACACTTGACTAGAGTGAAGCTAGACACTGAAAGGATCACCAGAGAGGTCATTAACACCAGTGACCTGAGTCCAGCTTATTATTGCAGGATAACAGCTAAAACAAAATGGAACTGAGGAGCTGTAACAAAGACGGTCATACACCTGACATGTACTCAGAAAGGGAAAAAAGGGATTGCAGACATAGCAGAGGAAAAAAGCTTGCAATCTTGGCAAGCTTCGTGGGGTCACTGCTTTTTAAATCCCCTGTGTTTTTGAAAAGATGAGGTCACTGTTTCGCCTGTTTAAGCCATCTGAGAAGGATTCAAAATGGCGACTGGCTCCAGACACAGAGCTGTGTGTGTGTGTGTTTTTTTTTAGGGTTTCCTTCATGTGAAAGTGCAGAGCAGATCGTTCTGTGCTCTGAATCATCATGATTTAAGTGGAGATTGGGGATGATTTGGCATTTGAGCAGCTGGTAGCAACAAGAGAGAAAGCTAAAAGATGAGAGCTAAACATTACACAACATCTGACCAATTTATGGATCTAATACCCTAAAATCTTAATTTGGCCCATATTTAATATATTGCTTTCTGCTAAAAATATGTCTGGCCACCCATTAACACTTTATCTATTTTGCATTAGGATGGGAGATTGAGGAACAGACAATGCAGTGGAATCACAGCTAACCATTTTCCATAGAAAGCACTTGTTGGGTTCTGCGCAACACAAGGATGATTTGAACTATTTGCAATTTTCAGAAATTCAAATACAAGGTCAGCATCCTCATTACACACATAGAATATCAAAAACTCTGAAACAAAATGGAGATAGAGACTTAAAGCACAGAGTAGTGACTGATATGAGGCTGGGCAAAAAGCATTCTCCCATGAAACAAAGATGTTAACAAGAACAGGGCACGTGTAATTAATGGAGCAGGCAGCACGTTGGCGGTGTAGGCGTACCTTGGCAGTCAAATGCAGAGGAACGAAGAAGGAAAGAGCAGAATAATGGTGTGAAGATTATGAAGAGATCTGTGAGAGAAGGAGCAAGGCCAGGGGAGGGACAGTAAAGTGACAATGGAGGTTGAAGAGAGAGGAAACAAAGAAGGTGAAAAGAGACATTGAGGCAAATCAGTGTGGCAAGTTAGAAAAGACTTTGAGTAGGTAAGGATGAGGCAAGGATGGAGGACTGGTTGGCAGACATTCCAGTCAAACCAGCTGTTCCACCTAACACCGATGCTCAGCAGTAGACTAATAGGCAGAGTGAATCAGTGGCTTCGTCTCCTGTCTCCCAGGCTGCCTGGAGGGGCTGTATTGATAATATCCCAGCCTGCAAGGCTCAATCCATCCCCTGGGGCGCTCAGCAGCAAGTGGATGAAGAGTCCCCGGACAGTCTTTTGGCTCCACAACTAGACACTGCAGCGAAGGAAGAGATCTGAACACACGAGGCAAGTACATGCATGCATAGACACACACACGTGTACGCAAACAGACACACTGCCCGAACACTTCCCCCACACCTCATTTATTCTCATTTTGAGTCTCCCCGCTCACACTTGCTGCAGAGTGAGGGGCAGAGAGCAATGATCACAGAGGAGGCGAGGAGATGTGCAAGGGAGCGAAAGGAGATATGGGGAAAAAGAGAGGAGAAAGAATGACAGCCAACGCTGAGAATCGTTGTCCTCTCTTCTCTCCCATCAGAAGTGGTAATCCAACCAGCGGAGCTGCAGACCACCATTCACACCTGTCTGCTCCTCTCCATCTTGTTAGGGGCCAGATGGGAGAGAAAGTGACTTCCTGCTGTACTTCCACCACAGGGCTCATTCCCTCATATTAATACCTTTACTGCTCCGCTCCATTTGTTACACACACTCAAGACATACACTCAGGGGGAGCCTGAGGCTGTGAATGATGGCCATATGCAGAACTGTGCTCATCTATAACCCCCTGTGGCTGGAACAAAGTACAGTAGACTCCTTGAGTTTTGAAATCAAGGTTAACATTTGGAAGTGGTGCAGTGCAGTCTGATTCAGCGGCTCTGCAAAGAAGTAAGCTCAGCCAGGGTGGTCAGGACCATAAAGGTTAGTGAAGTGGGTTTATATGTAGAAGGTCAGTTGTTTAAATTTCTATGTGAGAGCATGTGTGTGTGTGTGTAAAAATCTGGCAGGGAAGGTGAATGAATAACTCACCGTCCTGTTCCACCAACCACTGTGAGATGTCATGTGACTACTCCACAGCCAACAGCAGCTAGCGGTCACCACACATCTCCCAGGTGTGAAAGTGTTTAAATATGTGAATGTGAAACTAAGCAGGGCTTGAAAAGCATGCAAGCTCAGCACATCCCTTACTCAGATAAATAAAGGGATACATAAAGGTAAAAGACACAAGATAACTGATGTGTGGATCAAGGGAGAAAACACTGGAGGACTCACACCAAACGAGCACCAATTTACCATTAAAATCCAAAGAGGGTTAACCAAGGATATGGAAACACCATGATTGGTGTTGGAAATGTGTGTATTTGGCCATGAAGCAAAACAATGGGAGATTTTCCCATTTCCATTACACAGAACACACCATTTCCCAGTTAGTTTGTCGATAAATGTAGCCCTTTGTGCTTGTGAAAGACATACAAAACGTGATGACCTCTGCTCGAATAAACTGCTATCACCTTGAAATAGCTCCAGTGTTTGGGTGATTATATCTGTGTGTGTTATCCCATTTATAATTAACCAATGTATTTACATCTTCCAGTGACAAACTCACCTGGTCTTTACACAAAGAATTTAGATATGTCCAAATTAGGATTGCAATTTATGATAATTTTCATTTTCATTCATTTTTTGTGACAAAGAAATTACTTAATTAATTATATATTTATTATTTAGTTCATAAAATGTCAAAAATAGAGAAAAATGCAGATCATAAACTTGCCAGAGTCCTTAGTGACATCTTCAAATTGTTTGACTATATATTATCAATTATCTACAACTTTAAAGATATTAATTTCACAATGATGTAACAAAGAGAAAATCAACTTATAATTAGGGCCCGAGCGGCGACTGCAAGTCGCCTGGCGAAAGCCCTATTGAAATTGTAATGTTTATTATTATTATTAGGGCCCGAGCGGCGACTGCAAGTCGCCTGGCGAAAGCCCTATTGAAATTGTAATGTTTATTATTATTAGGGCCCGAGCTGCGACTGCAAGTCGCCTGGCGAAAGCCCTATTGAAATTCGTTCATGCCCCAACGTGCAAGTGACCCCAAAGTGCAAGTGACCCCAAAGTGCAAGTGACCCCAAAGTAATCAAGTAATCAAGTAATCATGTGGTATGGAAGACCCCCGGGGAAAAATGCTATATTGAAATTGTAATGTTTATTATTAGGGCCCGAGCGGCGACTGCAAGTCGCCTGGCGAAAGCCCTATTGAAATTGTAATGTTTATTATATATTTTTGGCCTCCTTCCAGGTTTTTTCTCACTTTCAGCTTCACGCCACAGCCCTGCCATGCCTCAGGCCCCGCGTCGGCATTGGTGAGCGAGGGCCCGCCATCGCCGCTTGCGGCTTTAATTATTATTATTATTATTAGGGCCCGAGCGCCGACTGCAAGTCGCCTGGCGAAAGCCCTATTGAAATTGTAATGTTTATTATTATTATTATTATTAGGGCCCGAGCGGCGACTGCAAGTCGCCTGGCGAAAGCCCTATTGAAATTGTAATGTTTATTATTATTATTATTATTATTATTATTATTATTATTATTATTATTATTATTATTATTATTATTATTCTTCCGACATTTCGTGCCCCAATTTCGCCCCTTTCCCAAATGCTAAAATGCTTATACTTTTGCACGGACGTCCGGCCTCATCCGAAATTCGATATTTTTGGGTGGTCGCACATGGTCGACGCAGAATGGCGGAATAGCGCCCCCTACAAACTCCAAAAATGCCCATAGGGAATTTTGCTAACTTTGTCCTATGCTCACAAAATTCGGTACACATATGTATTATACCCACATATGCAAAAAAGCCTCTTGACCTCATGACCTCAACCCAACAGGAAGTCGGCCATTTTGGTTTTGATTTTTCCCGCCTAAAATTAACTCCTCCCACAGCGTTCGCCCGATCAAGTTCAAATTAGGTACGCAACATCTCCAGACCTAGCTGAGCTTAAGTTGTGCTCTGCGCATCCGTAGGTCAAAGGGCGTGTCTGCCAGGGCTCAACTAACTTTGGCGTGCTCGCCATGTATATACGAGTGGCTCTCACGCCCACACACTTCATCCAATCAGCTTCAAACTTGCTGGACATGATGATGGCTCCGCCCTGAACGTCCCGATATATTAACTTCCCACTTAACTCATAGCGCCCCCTGGTGGTAACAGGAAGTTTACTAAGATTCATTAAAATTACATACTTTGCCCCATCAACTTCATTCAGAACCAGTTGGTGAAGCTACATTATGAAGACTGTGAAGCTACGAGTAATGGCGTCCGTGTGGCGACGCGGAGACCATCAATTCCTCGCCATGAAAATACGTTTGGCTTTTTGATGGCTTTATTGAACTCGTATCATCATGAAAATTGGTACACAGGTCCAGGGTGCCGACCTCAACGTCTCCATTCGCTCATAGGCGATCTCACTCGTGTCGCCCCCTAGTGGAAACAGGAAGTGACATATTTTACATCATCATTGTGCGATTTCCACAAAACTTCACGTGTAATCACTGTCCCACCCTGAACGCAACCGCTTGTGTTTTGTTACACTCTACTGCCCCCTGGTGGATGAACCATCAACCTCTCATAACTCCTTCATGCTTTGTCCAATTCACTCCAAACTTCACATGACTGATGAGTGGCCGCCCTGAACACACCAGACCACACCAGACCATATGTGTAACTACCTGTGACTGCCCCTTATTGGATGAACGAAACATTGCATTTTTGGCCTCCTTCCAGGTTTTTTCTCACTTTCTGCTTCACGCCACAGCCCCGCCATGCCTCAGGCCCCGCGGTGGCATGGGTGAGCGAGGGCCTGCCATCGCCGCTTGCGGCTTTAATTTATTTTGTGGTTGTTGTTTTTTTTTCCCTTTCTTGTACGGCAGACAGCAGAGAGACAACATGTGATACAGGTCTCTGAACTGATTCAAACCTTGGATTCAAATCAGTACCGTAAACCTCTACTGTAGATCAACAGGCTGCCCAGAGTGGGAAATTCTTACATTTGACAAACTGACACCAATAAACACATTTTGGCTAATTTGATGTATTATCATAATTGTTTTTGGTTTTTGTTTTCTGGCAATAATAGAGTTACTGTTTCAGCATTAGTCCAAATTCAGCCTTAAAGTACAGAAACAAGATTTAAGAAAATTTAAAATAGAAAAATTAATAAGAAAATATCACTTAAAAGATAACACTATTTAATTATCTTACACCGTTTGTGAAATGTATTAAATTAAACAAGACATTGCTCAGAAAATGCAAATATGTGTGTGCAGAGAGAAATAAATATGTGTACAGTAAATAACCCAGGCTACTGGGAAAAACTGAGTGAAGACCATCCAGGCTCCTGCGTGTGCATGTGTTTATCTGTTGGTTTATGTGTCAGTTAGAGATAGGACCCCTGCTGAGAGCAAAGATGTTGTAAACGAGGCACCGCAGATAATGTATTGCAGCGGGTGTCATTGAATATGTCCCTTGGAGAGTACACATAAAACATACAAACACACACAAATGTCAAGACACAGAAGCAGTTGTGGAAAAAAACTAATAAAGCACGGCAGTGAACATATGTGGACATGCTATACACACATACAGTACAGAGCATGCTGCCATTATACACACAGTGGGAATGAGAGACAGCTAATCCACACACACACACACACACACACACACACACACACACACACACACACACACACACACACACACACACACACACACACACACACACACACAGTCACCTTTTCTTACACAGACTGTACACATGCAATATTTGTCTGATAAGAAAGGTCGCTTTTGTCATTTGAAAGCACACAAACCACTACAAGCTCAACTTTTGAAGTTTCACTGGAAAGGAAAAAGGAGGGCAGCAGTGCCTTTGGACACCTCACTCAGGCAGTCATAATTACAGAACAAATCACATTGCTCTTTTCCCTCCATGTCATATGAAATAGAGGATTAAGCGCAAAAAAAGCTGATTTTTGAAACCTGACCATCTGTGTTTGTGCAAGAGTATGTGTGTGTGTGTGTGTGCCTGCTTCTTTATCTCATCTGAACCATCCACCTCTCACACAGCTCCCAGTCGGTTTTTTACTCTCCAAGCCGGAGAGGTCGGCTTTGGGCCCTGAAACTGGGTCATCTGGGTCTTGGTTAAAAAATAAATAAAATAAAACAAGGCTGGACACTGGCTGTAAAGCTGCCTGGACCACGAGCAGATAGGGGGAAAAGGGATAGAGCAATTTGTGGTATGTGGCTGGGGAGAGTGATGAGTGGAAAGGTCAGGACAGAACAGCGCAGCCTCGTTGCTGAGGGAGATATTTTTGGACAGCATGCCGGGGTCACAGTGCCAGACTGTCAGCCTCTGCTCTCATCCGGTTGCAGGGGCCAAAGCCAAGGCGGAGGCTGGAAAGCCTCAAGGTCATGCCCTGCACCTCTTCTGCTGACAGAAAGAGGAAGGGAGAGAGGGACGGAGGGGTGGGGAGGTCAGACGAACCTGGACACCAGGCTGCCATTACAGGTCCAAATAAAACCGACTCTGTTCTCTTTGAGCGCAGGCGAGGGGACATACCACATCCATGCAGGGCGGCTGTCAGGTCAAGATGGAACAAGAAAGGGCTACTGGGTACACACTCTCATTTCTGAGGCGAGTGACAGGTCAGGAGTGTCACCTGTCGAAAGGGGCCTCTGGTGTGAATGTGATATCACTCAAGAGTCTGACCCAGATAGCCTTACAGCTCCGTAAGGAATGGATATCAGGTGGACAGGAAGTTTTAAAACCCATATAAGTGTTCTCCAGCATTTCATTTCAGTGTGTATATTTAGTTTGACTTAGCCTGTTTTTTCACAGCTCCATTGATACTATTTTAGGTAATACATTTTTTTTTTTAATAACACTGAAAAGTTTTCAGTCAAAGAGCCACGTGCTGAATTATAATGCAACTGTCTGCATTTCTGCAGGTCAAGAAATGAGTTGCATATACACACACACACACACACACACACACACACACACACACACACACACACACACACACACACACACACACACACACACACACACATTATATATATAAACCATAGTCTTTTTTTTACCATAAAGTCTTATTTGTACGTTAAGGGGATAAATACTGCAGAGGGATCTGCAACTGTTAATATAAAAACAGTTGGGAACCACCGATTGCTACTTCAAGAAAACCAATGACAAAAAGAAGGATTTTTTTGTTTAAACATTTTATTGCTATGTAAAATTAAAAATCTCATACCTCTAATGAAAAAGTTCTACTTTTAAATAACACAAATAAAATCAGGCAAAATAAAAAATATTTGGCATTATGAATTGATAATAAATGGAGAGAACTTAAATGTTAGCAGTTTAAGCACAGCATTGCTGCTATTAGTCAGAGTTGTTATAAAATGTGCACTGTACTGTGTTGTAGGGTCTTTTGGCGCACTACCACCTTTAATAATCTAATCAATGTGTCATCTCACAGGGTAGTACACAGACCCAAGTAAACTACTAAACATATAACACTGCTTTTCTCCCTAACATTTAATACTGTATTTAATTGAGGTCCTATGGTAGTTCATGAAATGTTAACCTTAAATGAAACCCAACTTAACACATGAAGTAGATGTGCTTATTATTGGCACATCCATGTTATCCCTGGCACTCATACCTACAGTGCGGCTGGGGAAAAAAGGCTGCAGCTGCTTGTCCCAGGCAAATCACCTGTTACAGTACAGTACGTGTTGGGCTGTTAAGCCCAGTCATTCAATGTGCTGCACAATCTCTGAGTGATGTAACACGTCTGTACTTAAGACGACAAAGTGAAGCGTCTTCTTCTGAGTGTAGCTGATACAAAGACACAAAAAACTGATGACAAAACAAAACTTCAAGTATATTCCAAACGCAGCTCCTCTCTCTAACGACTACATCTTGGTGACAAACTAAACTCTATGCATGCAAACACTACTGTAATGTGCACCCACTTAGCGGTGTCTTCATTCTCTTTCTGTGACAAACTGCAAAGTGCATATTAGGAACCGTGTGCTCTCTGAGACTTAAGTTTGGCTCTTTACGCTGCAGCGTCAAAGTCAGCTTGTTCTCTACGAGGCAAACAGGCTTGGCATTACTACATTGACATTCTAAACATAGTGTTAATAATGCTGCACTTAATATCACACAGGTAAAAACATGAAGCTTTAGCATTCAAAAGTTAAACATTTTCAGTTGTCTGGGCACCGCCTCTCTACTGTACTCTGAACTGCAAAAAACTAAAACATAATGTGACTGTTAAAACATTTCTTAACATAAAGCCTCTGATATAAGTTATGAAATAAATTAAATTCAGTGTAAATACAGAAACAAAATAACCGATTACAGCCAGCAAAAATAAGCTTTTTGTTGTTTTTTTAACCCTAACCCTAAAACAAGGGATCGCTATGTTGATATTATTCCATATCTGCATTATGCGTCAGCATTCACTGCTTTCATGGAATATCTTACAAAATAAATAAGTACATAAATAAATAATCCTTGCATTGTTTAGTATTTCGTTATTCTTTCCTTTTACAGTACCATGACTTGTAACTGTACAGTGAGTATGTATAATACAGCAATTACAATGAGAGAGGAGGGATGAACCCATTGTCTGGTATTATTGGAGGATAAAGGTAGGGATTGAGGGTACAGGTGGTCTGCTGGTCTGGGTAGGGCCAAACTAAACTAAAAACCAAACAAGGCCCTTAAGCAATCCCAAATCATCAGGCTTTTGTTGGTCTTCCGCAGGGGTTTTGGCCAAGGTTGAGGCTCCATCCGGTGTCCAGAGCTGCCCCAAATTCTGATCCATACTGGGAGTGCTGAGATCGGAGTTTGGCTGGGTGAGAGTCAGAAGAGGGTGGTTGAGGTCAAAAGGCTAGGGTTTCTGAAGCCAGGGTTGCCACGGTGACCTCAGAAGTGGCCCATCCTGGCTGCAAAAAGGCTGCGGGAGCGTGGCACGGCCGAGGAGATGCGGCCAAAGCTGGACGAAGGCCACTTCATGATGAACTGGGAGGTCACTGGCAGCAGATACCTGGACAGACGGACAAGAGCGAGGGATGGAGGGATTAGGGGAAAGGATGAACATAATGAGAGGATTAGATATGCAAAGGTCACAATTTAGAGGTCAGGACGCATTAGTGCTCAGCACGGAAACCAAATATCGCCCTTTTTTCATATATAAATACTACCATTCATGGCCATCTCACAATTTGTACATCACAATTTTAATAATGGTCTGGTATTCTCATGATAATATGACATCCCTCACCATAAAAAATAAAATAAAATAAAAACCGGATGCTTAAATTGTGAGATCCATGTGAGCTTAAATATTTTCCATAATGAACCAAATCTAAAATGTCATATACAACACAAATGCTATCAGTTACAGTTCTCCTTAATTGGTTTTATTATGGGCCTCACTGATAGAAGCAGGTTGTTTTTTTTTCTTTCAGGACATCTGAATTTTCAACTTTGATCCTTAAATTTTAGGTATCATGAACAGAAAATCCTCACCTATCATTCCGAGGCATAGTCGTCAGTACCTTTCTAAGACTTTTCTATGACACCTTCCACCGAGACAGAGCAGTGAGGCAGCTCCTGCTAACAGCGTTCCAGTACCTGAGAATGAGACCAGCGTCAGGTTGAGGTAAGAGTCAGGAGGGGCTGAACCCTGCTCCCATCTTCCTTAGTTACTGGAAATGAGTCAGATATGGTTGTCAGAGCAATGTCAGATGAGATGATCAAATCCTGGATAAGGTTAACTGAAGGTTATGCAAATGTTGGGGTAGTATTCAGAAGACATGAGACAGGGGCAGGTTGAATTCTTCCAGACTGATCAGTTGGAAGAATGACTTATTTTTATGGGCTTTTGCAGCACACTTGTAATTTTACGTGATATTATACATTATGCGACCTTGTTGCCACATCCACAGCAAAGATCCTTAGCTAATAAAAATGACATCTAATACTCGTTTAGTTAAACGAATATAATGGTCAAAAGAAATAGTCCCTGTGGATACGTTTAAAAATGTGACAATCTAATCAAAAGAGAGCCACTGGGGCTGAGAAAAAATAATATCTTCTTTTAAGCTGGCGCAGAGATAGCACACTTTTCTCTGACAGCTCTCTTTACCTGTGAAATAGCTCTTGGACAAATTAGCTGCGAAGCTTCTTCTAAAGTCGACCACAAAGAAAAAAGATGGGGAAAAAAAGTCGCTGAGGGCATTTGCTTCAACATAGCCCCAGACCCAAGAGAGTTAGGATGGATTCAAATTAACTTCATTTAGTCCAACGAGAGTGTCCTTGAAACAGCTTCAAGTGGGCCGTAGGTATCCCTCCAGCACATCATTTTCAGCTGTGACTGGATTCACTGAACAAGGGCTCAGTCCATCACTTCTTCTCAGACTTCTTCACCCAAACTGCAATAAGGACAGGAGGGCAAAATGTGCTTTACTTTCAGCCTTTCACATCTGCTTCCCTTCAGTTGCTCAAAGTGCAGTCTTAGAAGTGGCATTCAGTGATTTCAAAACATGATTTTGTGTCACCCTTGAATTCATTTTGTCTATGTTTCTTGTGTCTCTCCTCTCCCTGTTCGGCACATTATTCCATCACCCTCTTCTATGAGATTCATCATGTATCCACTGGGATTCTGTTCGTGGACTTGTGGCGTGATTTCTCCTTTCTCCCCTCCATTTCCATAAGGTTTTACTGAAAACTCGAGCCTATACATGGAAATGGCTGTCAAAAAAAGAAGAAGAAAAAAAGAAAATCAAATATTGAACATTCATTGGGGGCCGAGTGTGTGTTCTTCAGAGCTCCTCTGCTATTCACTTTGAGAATATTCTGCTCATAGAAAGAATCACGGTGGTGGTAGTGGCATGGAGTGGGGCGGGGTGCTGGAGTTTCTCACGTCCAAGCGGCTGCTGTCTCTGCAGGCTACATTTAATTGGACCCTCATTCGGCATCTTCCAGGTTCATCCTCCTTTTGATCATGAAGAAGATCTTGGTAACAACATGCATGCGTGAAAGCCAGGGGGAGGCTTGTTCATGCACTTCTGCTTTGCTTCAAACCATCAATTGACAGGGAGACAGAAAGATACCCTCCTGCTCTACTCCTTACATGCAAAACTACAATCTACTCCTGTTCCTACAGACAGGCCTTCAATGCCATTCCTAAGTCCTCCATCGAGATGCAACTGCCATGGTGAATTAAGAGGAGGCCAAGCTAAATTACGCACCATGACTAAGGATGGAGGGGGAGACTGCTATGATAGCTGACGCAATCATAAACCAAGAGGTACAAAGAGGCTTGAAGGTTATCTGCAGCCCACATTCAGCTCAACACCCCAATTAACCCTAATTACTGCCACACTTTTCAGACACATGAAAGTTAATAGAATCTGAAACTTTTGTCAACATGGAAAAATTGTCTTTGGCTAGTGACAGTAATTCCAGGCTTAACAAGGAAGTCATTAGTGAAGCTATTTGGCTAGTTCCTCTCATCTGCCCACACAGACTGAAGGACTTTTCTAAGACCTATGGGAGGCTGTTGACACACCTGATTAGGGCACTCCACAGAGGAAGGATGCTTGAACAAGAGCAGGCAGGTGTGGTCAACAATGGAGACCCCAAAGACCCCAAGCTAACAGACCCACTTTGACGTGTGTCAAAGGTTGCCAAGTGCGTGAGAGTATATGTGTTTATATGTATGTGTACATGCACCAGAGACAATGTGGAAATGTTGAATTTAAAGTTGCCAAATTTGCCTGCATATATGATCGCTGATTTCAATGTGTGAAATATGTGAAGTAGTCAAACTGTGGGGGTCTGCCATAATTGGGCTTCCATATTTTTCTGTGTGTGTGTGTGTGTGTGTGTGTGTGTGTATGTGTGTGCGCACGCGCGTGGTCTGACAAAGGCTACATTTGGGGACACATTTCACAATTAGGACCAGTTAATTGTGGATGGCTTTTCCCATTGGGAACCAACGCTATGTCTCCAGGTGAGAAAAAGCTCATTTTTGGGTCAGTGATTAAAGTTAAGGTTGGGTTAAGGTTAGGGTACGAGGTTAGGGTTAGGCAAATAGTGGTGATGGTTAGGGTTAGGGTAAAATCTAGGATGTGAATGTAAGTCTTGTGTCCCCAAATGTGACCACAGTCTGATGCGTCTGTGTTTGTGTATTTAATTTGAAAAGAAGAATGGAAATGATAAAACTTGATTTAAAAATTCCTCAATTTCAACACACATCTTTCCACAGCCCTAAAGAAATGTCATACAAAGTATGATATGGTAGTGTTCCTAACAATGCCTTGTTAGAAGCTGGTGCAGTAGAATATTTCATGTTTCTTAGCTTTCATCTTTGGAACAAAACAACTCATCCTCAATAGGAATTAATTCTTGACTCATCCTCAATAGGAATTAATTCTTGACCTACTGTTTCTCTCTTGGTTTTCTCTGACATTTAATTTAGTTCAGTTGTGATGAAGAGGTGAAAAAATACACCCATGGTTATTTTCAAGGTTTGTGTTAAGTATTTCAAGCCTGTTAAAAAAAAACTAAACTAAAATGCCAACTGTTGAAACAGTTCTTGATTATTGTAATCATTACTGCAGATTATTCCCAAATCCACAGTCCTTGTTTTGTTTAGCAAGTTAATATGAGGCTTCAGCCAAATCTGAATATCTTCCAGAGTTGCAATGTTTTTAGTACAAAATTCCTTTTTTGTGATTTTAACTGTTGAGAATGATCTTTTAAGGAAATGATGACTGTGGACTTTTGCCATCTCTTACACTTGAACTTTGTTATGCAGGGATCTTTTTGTGGCCATGTAGACCAGAAATATGGGTTCATGGGACTATTGTTAAAAAAAATTGTGAACCTCTCTTCTAAATTTATTTGGCTGTTTGATGTGAACACAGGAGAAAAATTTGGAGGTTAGCGGAGTATACTCAATCACTGCGGTAGGACGGAGGATTGTTGCTTAACATTCACATGACATTACACATGCACACTCTCATACACACACATGTTTATCCTCTCATATAAAGCTTATGCATCAATGAGAAAATAATCCTAATTGCTTCTCAACTATCTGAAGTGGCGTTGGGTTGCGACTGTTTCCCACATGCCTGATGGAGAGATGTGAATCGCTGATGTTGTGAAACTGCAAACCGCACGATGCAAGCCGAGCTATTTTGTGTCTTCTTGTGACAAGAAGAGAGCGGTGCTTAGGTTGATCATGACACTAAAGCGGTGCAGGTGAAGCGCTCAGCTCCCCCTGAGGCCACTCGTACTGAAAATGCACTCAGGCTAAGATGATCTTGATAAAGCATTGAGTGAAAGGCATAGTTTAGCATGTGGCAGCAGGGTGATTGGCTGATGATGTACAGCAAGCTGGCCGAATGGTTGCGGTGTTGACAAACAGAGCACCAAGCAGTCTTAATATGCTTATTTCTCCGATCTCCTTTCCTTCAAATACATTCTATAAAATTTTGGACAGTGAATAATCAAATACTCAAAATCATATCTTATTCTATGCTGTGTAAATCAATTCAAACATCCCTTATTTGAATGTAAGTGAGAGAAAGGAGAGGACACCATGCCAGACTGTTGGTTTTGCAGCCAAAGCAACCATCATTAGGCAGTCGGGACCAAGTCTTGGTTACAGCCGTGAGGTGGAGGGAGCAGCAGAAAGCAGTGAATAGGGACGGTGCTGGAAGATGGTGGGGGGGGGGGGGTTTAGCACAACTAAACCAAGCAGAGACCTGCGTCGAGGGGCGAAGAGACGGAAGAGGAGGAAGAAGAAGCAGCAGCGACAGCAGAAGTGGAGCCATGGGTAGAGGCTGGTCCAGCAGCAAATGGTAAGCTTTTTTACACAGACATATATAGACACAGAAAAAATAAGGAGAGACAGGCCAATGCATGCTTAAATAGACTCTCAAGGATACCTACTGCATCATTTTCATGCTCGCTCAACTCATTAAATCCCATTACAGTTATATCTTTTAAATTGTCCACTGATAAATGTATGTTCTTAAATCTATCCTCAAAACAAATTGGCGCAAGATAAGACAATCAATGGCAACAATGTCAGATAACTCAAAACATTAGTTATTCTACAATGTGTAGTATAAACACAAACCTCATACACTTTTTTTTTTTTTTAAACAGCTGAGGATTTTATAATGTAGGCGCTAAGTGATAGCCTGTTAAAATATGCGCAAGAGTTATAAATCATGTAAAGCGAGGCCCCAGGAAAAAAGGAGCTCTCTCTCATAAGGTCATTTGCTGCACGGGCTCATCTGGGCTCTAATTGAATTAAGCAGGCCCCAGGGGGCCCCGGGCTAACCTGAGCGCTAATCTGTGGGCCATTATTTCCTGTTAACAGCACACTCCCTCTCTCCCTCTCCCCACCCTCCTCCCTCCTGTCTGCCAGCCCAAAGCATATGTGCTTTAAAAGTTCACTCACTCCGAACCTTAGCTGCTGTCTCCTGCAGGAATCAACTTTAAAAATAGAATGAGGCTGACTTCTGTTTGTTTGTTTTATCAGGGTCATGTGATGAAGATGATGGCTCTGAGGGAGAGGAAATGTTTCCTGTGAAATGTTTCATGTTGATAACTGTTGAAATTTTCAAATCAAGGTTTTCTTGCCTGTGTGTCAAAGTGTGTTTCAACAAGTTATTTATTCATGTATTTACCCCACTTGGTTTTAATTATTTCAGATCTTTCTAAAGGGAGTTTTAACCAAGTTTATTATGAAGCATCTCTAGGTCTTATACTGCTGTAACAAACTCAGCCTTAACCACTCACCAGTATAAATATATTCCTGAAATCAAGGATGTCTCCTGTTTATCTTTATGCTGGTGTAGTATCCCAATGATCTCAATAATATGTGGTGCATGTTGTATTGTTCTTATGTGGTATTGCTAAATAAACTAGGACAATATAAACAGTGAAAACTATACATAATGGTCTGAAGGCTTCTTTTTACGATAATATAAATTTGCTTATCAGACCTTAAGATTAATGCTCTTTCCAGTCCTAAAGCTACAAATCATGCACAGGGACTTGTGCAATTTGAGACCTAACAGTAGACTAGATTAGGCTTCTTAAATCCTATCCTATTCTATCGTATGTATTCTTGAATCTTATCTGGCCACCCAATTGTTTAACATACTATCTATTGCAGCAGGAATGCTGTAAGAATCTTTCAATATAAATTGCTCAGTGCGTTGACATCAAAGGCTTGGGTTTCCTCCTCACCTGGTGTCGTCCCACTCTGGGCTGAGTCCGGTCAAAGAGCCCCGGGACTCGGAGACAAACTTGTAGACGACCAAGAGGCAGTCTCTACACAGCTGGACCAGCCTGCGGCAGCATTGCAGCTCCTGGGGTGACACCACCTCACTGCTCTTACTGAAAATGGTCTCCCACGCTGAACTGGAGGTAGAAATGACAGCAAATTCACACACACACACACACACACACACACACACACACACACACACACACACACACACACACACACACACACACACAAAGAGACAAATGAAGTTAGCAGTTGATGAGATGAGCATCACATAGATAATAGATTACAATTTCATCAATACACACAACTAGACTCTACATATACATGTATAAAGTCTATAATGTGTATGCATGATGGACGCCTATAGATTAAGTCTCATGTGACCTTTTTGGATACACATCCTCTTTTACACAGACATACAGGAAGACGCACAGACACACAGAGGGGAAGGATGAAACAAGTACAGTTAACCCCCTGTATAACCCCGGACATACCCCTGACTGTGAGAGATCTTCAACAACTGAGACACACAACCCAGGGGGGTACGTTTGATGTCTACCCCCTTCACTCCTTGGGAGGTAGGGGGTGCTTGCTCTGAAAGGGTTCAAAACTGTGTGTTTCCATTCTCTTCCTCTAAGTCGTTTTTTCAAAGCCTGTTGAATTCATTGCCCACAATAGCTGCTAGGCTGTTTGATTGTTGTTAAGTCCCTTAGATAAAATATCAAACAAGAGACAGAGAGGAGTTGGGGGTGAAGGGGGTGGGTTGCACTCGGATTTGGAGTGTGCTTTTCGAGGTGCAACGTTTCACTGTCGCCGCAAGACATTAGGCCCCCCTGTTGGGTTCATCCACATCGGGGCCGTGGCCTGTTGTAGGGAGGGGCTTGACGATATGTTAGCGAGCAAGCTGGATCTTTCAGGGCAGGCTGTCATTAGACAAAAGCTGCAAGGGGTGTAGCATGCAGGGGGTAGCTCAGGCTAGGCTATGCTAATCCTCCCTGGCCACTACCCCTCCACCGAGCCTTAACCAGTCTCTACTATTTTCTATGATGGCTCATTTTCAGTCACTTTCCTCCCAGCTCCTTCTCTGTCACTGGGTCCCTCCCCTTCTCTCCTTCTTCTTATCATCCCCTTCATCTCTATCACTCACTCGCTCCCCTCCTCACTCTCCCTCAATTACGACTGCCAAGAAAGTAAGGTAGGAGGAAAATGGAGAGCTGTGTGGGCAGCGACTTCAGTTACACCCTCTGAGCCCTCTGTGTCGAGGGAAACACGGACACTGAACAACTGAACTGTAAAGAATATGTAGAGGAGGAGATGCAGGAAGGTCACACCTTCATGACAGACGAAATGAAAAGCCGCCAGCACAGCAGCTGTATGCATGTATGTGTGTCCTTCTATGCATGTGTGGGTCTGTTTAAGGGTGTTAATGTGTCTACTTGAAGAAATACATGTGGAAACTAACTTCATGCATCTGAAGATGTCTGTCTTTGAGGGAAGCAAAATATATGTTATATGGGAAACAGAACAGTTGTGTGTGTGCAGGAGTGTGTGTGTGTGTGTTTGTGTGCATGTTTGTGTGTCTTGTCTGCAGTTTTGGGATTTCTATAGGGACATGATCATGTGGGCTGTCACTACAGTGACATCTTGTAAGAAGTCACTTTCTGTCACATCAAAAACAGAAAAAAAGTAGCCACAAGAAAACTTAAAAGTATCAGATAATAAACCAAAGTAAAAACCGTAAGAGGTCTTCATTCACCTTTTTCCTCTTCCAGCCTACCCTTTTCCTTTTCTCGCTCTCACTTGTGAAAAACCCCTGATTAACAGCCAAGATTTGTGACCTTAATTTGCGCTCTGTCTCCTTAGAGTTAGATGTTTCTTTCATCCCTGAGAGCTTTCAGGAAAGTGCAGCGGGGTCTGGTTGGTCTGTCAGTCATTCTCTGTCTTTCAGCTCGTGTTGCTTCCTCAGTCATACTGAATAAAAGAGACAAATTGTCCCTGCTGTCACTAAAACTTGAATATTGACAAGCACCAGGCTCATGGACATGGAAAGATTGCAGTGCAGGAACTAGTTATGGAGATGAAATACTGGCACTGTGCAATGAATAGAGTGGTAATTGGCCTGGTTGTGGTCATTTGTTTGTGTTGATTCTGAAAAACAAGATTCCATGAACACCTCGGATAATTTTTAGAATGTTTTTTCATGATACAAAGGGTCTTTCTTTAGTGTCTCTGTTGAACTACTTTGGTTTTTAGCACTGCTCATAGTATGGCTAAAGGAATTGCCAATGTCTGTCAGTCGGTCCACCACTTTGGATAGATTGACATGACACTTATAAGGATGAATCCTCATGTTGGCAATGCCCCGACTGGCACCACCATGTACAGACATTCATGTACCCCTCAGGAAGAAATTTTCTGGATTCCTTCTGTTTTCATCTAGCACCACCATTAGGTCAACATTTAATTCATAATTGAATGTGTCCAGTACTTTGATTTATGATTAAACAACGTGCAAAAATGATGGCATTCCCATGAGCTGTATTTTGTTTTTAGGGCTACTTAGCAAATATTAGCAACCTAATATTAAGCTAAACTAAGATGGTGAACACTGTAAGCATGTAGGCAAATATTAGCATGTTACAGTAGTGTTATAAGAGTGAGAACGTTAGCATGCCTATAACAGCATTTAGCTCAAGCTAGCATGGCTTAATATTGTTTTGTCTTAGTTTGTTTTTGTTCTATATTATATTATAGATAGATATATTGTAAGTATATAATTATTCAGATCAGTCTTTCATTTTGCTTATTGTGATATTTTGTTATTTTTCTGATTTTGAAGGTTCTTCATATGAAACAGATTCTTTGACCTAGGGGCTAATCAAATGAATTAAAAAATAAAACTGAACTTCAAATGACAGCAGCTATATTCATTTGTTTATCTACATTTTAACACAACCTCGTCTCATATACTCATTCAGACATATACTGCAGTGTATTTTGTTCAGGCATACCCGGTGTTGGAGAAGCAATTCCATAGGCCCTGGCCATGACTCCAGAGCAGCCGGTTGAAGACTCGGTTAAAGAGCCGGTAGAGGTGCAGGCTCTCTACATCTGGCTCCCTCCAGATCCGCTGCAGTGCTGAGCGTACATTGGTACGAACAATGTCCAATACCTGAGTGAGGAAAAGGGGGAATGGCAGAAAGCCACAACAAAATTTAAATAAGCCTGTCATAATGAGGAAAATTAATGCTGCAAGAAAACAAGTGACAGCATTCATAATTGATATATGTGAGTTGGCATTTGATCCAACCATTAACTCTTTCATTTTTATCTTTCCTTGAATGTAGCAATCATTGGAGCAAATGTGTTCAGTCAGTAACAGAGAGCGTGCATTTATGTATAATACAGACGGATGCATGCACACAAAAGAACACAAACACAATCTAAACTACACAAAAACTCATTTACCTTCCCACACAATGAGGGTTCGAGTTGGTTTTACATTTGCATTCATGATAAAGTATGCGCACACAGCATAAATTGTCTGTGTGTGTGTGTGTGTGTGTGTGGCTGTGGTTGAGGCGGGACAAAAAGTGCTGGGGCAGACAGTGTGGAGAGCAGGAGAGGACTAATTGCTGCACCGACGTCAGTCTTGGAGAGAAGGTGTCAGAAGTTCCCAGGCGGTCTGAGGACACCTGCGCCAGCCTTCCATCTTCCCTTCTTCGTCTTCACATCCCTTCCCACCTCACTGCCTTTTCTACCTCCCTATTGCTTTCTCTTTTCACCCCACTCCGAGTGCAGCGCTGTGGCTCTTTTGACTTTGATTCCTCGGCTCCTCATTACTGACGTGCCCGTCTGACTGTGTGTGCGTGCATGTGTGTTTGCGATGCGAAGAGGCAAGATTTCCCTACAGCAATGAGGCAAGCGAGACACGCATTCACACTCAGACAAACTGATAGATGAGTAAACACACACAGATATGTTTTGGTATGGTAATCAGATGGCAGAGCAGTGGGCCCTACATTCCTGACCTCTGCCTGCTGCTCATTAGACTGCTCCACTCCAAATAAAACATCAGCTCCCACCGCCAAAGCCCACAACACAGCAGAGCACAGTTGTGCAGAAAGCGGCAGCTGAGAGATCACATCATTACCGACACGCCTACTGGATGCCATTTCACGTCTTGTCCCCTCTTCTATTTTGTTTACATCCTATTTTGTGTCTGTACCTCTCATTCATGGTCAGACATAGTAATGATCTTCATGCCTGTGTGCTACTTTTTAAAAGTTGTTCAAAAGAGATAAAAGGAACATTTTGGAACAGTGACATTTTGTTAGGTTCACTGGTGCTCTATACAGAGAAAGAGTATAGCTGGCGTGGCAGCATAGCAGAGGAAGGCAATGTATGTGTTGAAAGATAAATATGGCCCATTTTAAAGACTTTGAGAATTTACAAATGCAAACATGAAGCATTATCTCTAACAATAGCATCTGAGAACTTCACTGTTATTGTTATTTAAGTGTTAATAACTAGATCATGTTCAGGTTTCACTCACAGACGTTCGCTCTTTGTCTTTTTCAGGCACCCAGAAGTACCTGATCGCTTTGTTCTATCAGTTTGATTGAGGACACATAAGTTTCTACAGTTTAAGACCACACTTTCACCACCCCCTCCTTCTCAGCTATAGCTGTCTTCCAAACCAATAGGCTACAACAATAGGCTAACTTCTTGTTTTCTATTTTAAAAGTTCTCTTTTTCTCCTATTTGTTAAATCGTCCCTCAATGTCTGTTGGGGTTATAATCTCATCCACTAAAAAGCAGTGACATTCAGTCCACATTCTTACAAAAAACAAAATCTTGCAACCTAATTCCATGAGACTCACCTTCCGTTGTTTGGTTGAGTCCAACTTCACAAGCCAATAGGAGGCCACCTTTGGTTTATGGTATTTCCAGTTGTCGAGGATCTGTGGAAGCAAGCAAGGGTCAAGAAAATGTTAAAAATACATTTTTGAACACACACTCACTATTTCTTAAAATGTAGAATTGCAATCAAGGAAATATATTTGAAAAACACCATCAGAGCATTTTATAGGTATAATTTTAACAAAAATGAACAGAGCAAGTCCATTACACTGCCATTTCCTTTCTTGACTTGTTAAACAGAAATCCTCTGTCAAAACCCAGATGATTACAATACTTTTACAGGCAGTCTCAATCATTGCCATAAACAACAACAACAAAATCAACAGGTCGGGCTACAAATACATGTGCAAGGGACAATTAATGCACCCTTTTAACTTGAGGAAGGGCCTTGAGGAAAAGTCTGCTGTAAGTGTTCACTGCCATGCTAGAGAGCACCACAGCGGAGCACAGTGAAATTATTATTAGTTAAACTGTATGAATGTGTCAGAAAAGGAACATATGGAGCTTATTCCCACAGTCACAGTCCTGGCAGACTTTCTTTCACACCATAAACCCACACATGTAATCTGTAACAATGCTGGATTCAGCTATCTTTTAATGAAATGACTTTTTGGCTTTCACACATACCTAGATCTCCGTTATGGAGAAGTTCCATGTCCAAACATGACAGAACCATTACGGATCAAAGTACAATATTTGTGCTATATCTAGCATCAGGCACATGAGACTAGGCAACACAGGAAATGTGTTGCAAGACCCGAAAGATTGTTTACGGAAACGTATTACTAATATGTCTTGTTATCAGGTCTTGGGCGCGTTACGAGAGAAGTGCTCTAATTTTTGTGTCCAGTCAATTTTCAGTTGTTTTTCACAAAACTAGGTTGTTTGCACACACAAAAACAAAATGTGATTCATACTTCTCCTGGCAATATGACCAGTTTTATTCACCCCAGAGTTTTATAATTTTAGGCAGACTGCCAAGAGTGCGTCCTATGGAAAAATGACGAGGTAATTTTCACTCATGACACCAACATGCAAAATTGGCAGAACATTTACAGAGTACAGTGCATTTCTGAAATTAGCTTCTGCATTATATGTTTTTGTTTGTGAATGTAAATGCAGCAAAAAGTGAGGGTTACTAGTAAAATTGAATCGTGATCTTTAGTACCTCAGCAGAAAACCCTAATGTTTTGTTGGTGTGTCAAAAATCCTTAGGGTATGTGTCATTATGCTCAAAAGCTGTTTTGGATATTCCCATGCACTTGCCTCCCGTGCAAGCATCACTGTGTACCTATAGGCACTGTTATTGTTGCTGTGTTGACTTAGTCCACATCTCCCCACTGGTGCACATAAACCTCTCACGTAGCATGCTAGATCCCCAGCAAACAGTCCTACCGATGGGAAGCTCTAGTTTAAACTTCATGTGTACACACAGACAAGAGAAAATGCGCATACAGGAAAAAAAACAACATTCCACGACAATTCAGATATATAGCTATGGTAAACAGCAAACACTCCCATTTACTTTCCAGAAAAGTTACTGGTTTGTTTTTTTTAAAACTCTCTCTCAATAAGAACCTCATGAACCTTGTCTGGTAAGCTGCACACTCATTTGTCATATTTGTTTCATATGTACACAAATTACCCCCAATTAAAGCACAACAAAACACACTTGATACATTTCACCTTTCCATGGTTCCAACTGCAACAAAAAAAAGCAGGTTTTGAGTGAAGATAAAGGAGGTAATTACTCTGATAAAAACACATCATTAGCCCAATTAGACCTCAACTTTAAATCATGGAAAACATAAAATGCCAAAGATTGTTTTCATGCCAAGTGATCACTCCTTCTCTCCTGAGGGGGGACACTGAACAGTACAGGTGCAGTCGCTCGTCTGCGTTTCCATGGTGCTCTCATTAGGGTTTGTTAACAGTACAGGTGTGGTGGTAATTGTCTGTCACGACCCAAACACACCCAGTTGTCACACACACACTTTTTTTTTTTTTGCTGTTATTATGAGGACATTGTATTGGCATACATTTATTCTCTGGTGGCTTGCCCTAACTTAACCTTAATCAAAACAGCTGCACACAATTATTATTAAGAATGTTATGTCAATCGTGAACGCTGTATGTAATCATATAAATTGAGATAAGGACAATATTTGCAAGTCAAGTACTGTTTGCAACCTCTCATTCAATACCCAGTATTCTCTGTGTCTATTCTCAGAATGGTTTGACGTGCATCCTAAAAGGGGGAAAAAACTAATACAAATACAAATCACATCAACAATTATAGTAATTAGAAATAATTAATCAAACTAATAAATTGTGTATTTGTTGAATATTTTTAAGTAAACAGTTTGCTTTATATAGTATTTGTTTCTTGTAGCCTCTTCAGCATTCATGATGTCACTGATGTGTCACTTATGGTGTAAATTCAAGGTGAGCCTCTGCCTCTCTTTGT
Organism: Scomber scombrus; assembly: GCF_963691925.1. Classification (NCBI taxonomy): domain Eukaryota; kingdom Metazoa; phylum Chordata; class Actinopteri; order Scombriformes; family Scombridae; genus Scomber; species Scomber scombrus. The sequence goes on along the minus strand of NC_084977.1, from coordinate 17,296,672 downwards.
TTCTGTTTCAAGTTGGGCTCTTTTGTTTTCTTAGGACTTTGACAATCTTGAAGCATGAGTATGTACATAAACTGCAGTTTGTTCCTGGCCAGCAATGAAATAGTATGTGGTTTTGAAAGGTTTTCTGTTTGTTGACTGTTTTAATAGACACTTTGTAGAAAAGGTATCCATCTGAAATCCTTGGCAGACTGCTTCCAACAGATTATGCACCATAAAATCATCATAAAATTATCTGCATCCATAGACTTAATTATTCTACAGTTTTTTGTACAGTAATATTTTCCATTAAGTTAAATTTAACCAATAGCTTTAGCAGTAGCACAAACATAAACACGGAAAATGCAAGGACACCGAGATCTCACCAGAAATAGAGGAGGCATGATTAATACAAAGGAGCAGTGGGGAATAGCGCTGGGCTGCAAACTGACCGACAGGTTGTCACTGGGGTCGCTTGAAAGACAATGGGAGCCAGGCCAGAGCGGACAGGCTATTGTGGAGGGAGGCGAATAGGTCACTTTTAGTTAGGCTGCAGAGTGACCGCACCTGGCCACAGACGGGGCTCTGGGAATAAAGAGCCTCCAGATTTACACTTTTCCTTTCTTCCTTTTGTTTTTGTTTTCATTACTTATTTGCACTCTGTGCCTCTAACTTGTTCTATTTTTTCTTAACACAAAAATACACATTTGATTATTGTATAAGGTAATGCACACAGGCACATACATAAACAATTGAAAGAGTGCACCTACCTCGTCCAGCACAGCCTCGGCCTCTTCCTCGGTTTTGCCAGGAAACCTGATCCTCATGGCGGTGAGCGCGGCAAGAGTCTGACGCACCAGCTCTGCCTCCTGCTCTTTACTCCTCAGGTTTATCAGTGGATCACCCTACACAATGTTAAAGAAATATGTTTAACTCAACACTATAATATCATCTCACATCTATAACAAAACCAAAACAGACTGAAAGAAATGAAAGAAAGAATTCAGATTTTTGGCACAAATGACTGCAATTTATTATTATTTTCACTATTAATTGTATGTCAGTGACTGGTATTTTCCCTGACATTTTAAAGTTTATTTATGTTTTTGTGTCAGAGGACATTTTATAAATTGCAATTTATGTAGGCATCTCACTGCAAGAGAGTATACTGTTAAGTCACATTTACACATTTATGATCATTGACATCAGAAATATAAACATTATTGTTTTCTTTAATTACCAGAGACACATTCACAGGCATTTTATCAACAGACTTTATCTGTAAGTGCTCATAAATTTAGTCCACCCAACATACTATGTTTAAAAAAACCCTCCTTTAATATACCATTTTATCATTTCTACTACAATGCTTACACTAGTATAACTATATCCAGTTTGAGATTTTCTGTACCAGCATGTACTTATCTACACTTATTTGACTCCCACAGGAAAGTTAAGTGTATAAAAAGAGGTAAAAAATTGAAAATTCTCCTGTCACTTACATGAGTGTCAAGCTACAAGAATACAACTGGTGCACTCCATGGCCTTTTTCAATATTAATGTTTTCCATTCAGTTCTTTTCTCAATGAAAAAAAAGTATTCTGCTTCATTTTATTTTGTTCCACTGTATCAAAAGGTTACTAGCGTACTTGTAAAGAAGGAAGGGGAATGGAGGAGGCAGGCAGAAAGCAACCAATGGCAACATAATGGAGGATCATTGCAATGGGCTACAGTAAGCTATACAGTATTGAAGAAGCTGCTTAAGAGATTTCAGCGGGCCGGGGTACAATATATGCCAGATGAGGTGAAATGCAAAAGTGAAATATAACAGAAAAAAAAAGTATAATGGAAGAAAAGCAGATCAGTGCATCAGACTTTGGGCAAATAGAATTGGGAAATAATTCTTGATTGTGTACTTTAAATCTATTTGGAGTAGTGGATCAAAAGAGGATTGTTGTATTGATGAATGTGACAGCCCAGGTATTTAAAAATGAATTTACTATACTTTTCTACGACTAACAGCTCATCTGACACATTCTGAATTGTAAAGAGGTAGACCCAACTCTGTGTGCGTGTGTGTTGAATATCTTACTATGTTGGAGTGGATGGTCCCCAGGCTGTTGCTATGAGGCACACGGTGGGCGGAGCCACTGCGGCTCAGCGAATGAGAGCGAAGTGTGGCAGAGCTCGGCCTGACGAGGGGAGTGGCCATGGGAACAGTAGGGGAAGGTCTGGTGGACAGCGCCCGAACTTCACTGGGTGATGAGAGCGAGGCGATGGAGCGCGGACAGGAGATGGAGCGCCTGATTGGACCAGAAAGTGTCGGAGAAGCAGAGGGGGCGGGGCTGGTTTTCAGTGACCTGATTGGAGGTTTCCAGTGCATACGACCTGTACCGAAACAGAAAAGAGGGAGAGGGATAGGGGGAGGAACACTCACTTACTGTCACACTTCAATTTCTTTTCTTCCCTGATCCTGTCTCAGTGCCCCCGTCACTGTCAAGCTCTCCTCTCTGCTTTCCATCCACTGTCGGTGGCTTTAGAGATGAAGTGTGGCATTAAAACTCCCATAGCTAAACTCAGGCACACTGGCACAGTGGCCCAGTTTGTGCGGGTTTTTAACGATTGCAGCATATGTAGTCAAAACCAGAAACTAAACAGTAGTACTGTCTGGTTTGGGGATAGATTAAAGAGAAGCTCTCTCTCTCTGTCTCATTCGCTCATTCGCTCGCGCACACACACACACACACATTGAACAAACACATTAAGCTGAAAACCCACACTGACACTCTCCATCACCCTTGAAACTCCTCCAGCTTGTCTACCAGCCAGTGTATTAGTGTATTTCCTATGCGTGCAGTGTGTGTGTGTGTCTGACATCAAGTGGACACACAAGTGATTATATATGTGTGTCTGTCTGTGTGCGTTTGTGTGTGTGGCTCGTAAATCTTCCGAGGTTTTGCCCTTGCCAAATGAGAGCATTATGAGGCTTAGTCCTAGCAGCCCTTTGGTGGCTTGGTATGGAGTAGGGCTTGGCAGGGTTGCTGTCTCTCTATACACACACACACACACACACACACACACACACACACACACACCACACACACCACACACCACACACACCACACACACACACACACACACACACACACACACGCACACACGCACACACACGTACACACACACACGCACACACAGGCACACACGCGCATGCACGCACTTACGCATGCACACTCACACACAAAGTCCAAAAGTTGGGCTTTTTCATGGCTTTGTCCTTTACTTTGTGACAACAGAATGAGCCCAAGCAAGGATCTTTTCTATTGAGCAGTAAAACCAGCTGCCCACAATGCAACCCACAGAATTTTTCCACTCCAAGGTCAGTACATATACTGCTATGAAAGGTGTGAAAGCGAGTTCTTGTATCTGACTTATATGAATTTGAAGGAATGTCTCACACTGTCACTATAAAAAAAGGAATATTTCAGCATTAAACTCAAGGTAAACAGCAAAAGCGATTTCTTCCTACTATTCTCTTTCAATCAAATCCCTTCTTCTCTTCATATCTGCCGCTTCCTTTGCCTTCAATTCTCTACAACTGTGCTCTTTAGAACACTTTTCTATCCTCAAGTGCTCTTCAGTGCTTCAACAAGTGTGCGTGTGCGTGTGTGTGTCCACAACTGTGAGGCTAGAATGCTACTTTACTTTGGAACTCGGCAACAAAGAGCCACATCCCATGAGTCTACGATCATCCTGCATACACTTTAATTAAAATCCAAGGATCTGGTGCCATTTTATCACATCAATTAGGCACATAAACGCTGTCAGGCAGATGAACATCTGTAATGTTGCCCCTGGTGATTCACACCATCACAATCTACAACACTTTGCTGCGGAAGAGTAAGTATGTGCATGCACTGTAGGCACTGATCAAAGCAGAAGTGTCAGCATTTGTATTTAAAAAGTATGTATGCATGTACATGTGTATGGCTGGAGTGGATGTCATATTATTGCAGCCTCACAGGATAATTTACAGTTTCTTTACTGTATCATTACATTTGACATACATTCAAGCTCTCAGTCTCACTCCAGGCCATACTTTAATTTTCTATCATAATTGAACGAAATGGAAATTGAGTCGGAAATGCTAAAACATTTAGTATTTGGTTGATAGATTTAGATGTGTGATTTCTTACTTACACATCTAAAAAAAACAAGTTATTTGAGCAATTAAGCTAACCACTTTAATTAGATGGAAGAAAGAAAGAAATCAACAAACAGGGCAAGAGGAAGAGAGAACAAGACAAGATGAGGAGAAACAAGCAAGCAAAACTATAAAATAAAGTAAACATGAAAGCGAGCAAGAAAGACAGAAGACAGGATCCAAGTCCGTGTCAAACCCTCACACTGTCTCACTAAAGACATTCTTAGACATTTTTACACATCCTGCCTCTTTACTGTACCTGAGCGCTCAGCCAAGTTCTTCTCCTTGCCATCCCCAAGGTCATATGAAACTTTCTTCTCCCTCTTCTCTCCGCCTCTTCCTCCTCCTCCTGCTTTCCTCCTCTCCTCCTCCTCCTCTTCATCTGAGGAGGAGCAGGAGTTTTCCGCGCTGCTGCCGCTGGTGAAGTCAGCCAGGTAATCTGGTCGCTGCCGTCTTGGTGTCTGGCTGCACTCTGGCATGGCAGTCATGTTCTGTCAGGGACAAACACATACAAACACATACACACATATGTTGCTTGAGACATACAAATACTACACTTCAGAGTAGCACATTGATATACACAAGTTTATAAAAACACACAAAGAGATCACAGATGCACACAAAAGATAACCATGTACACAAACATCATTCTTCTTTTATCCTCAACCCTCAACCATACAAAATTACCTCATTTTTGAAAAATGTCCCCCTTCCCAAGGTCTAAAACTCAAACAGGCTCTCACAATGACATAAGTTCAAGAATACACATACACACATACATACGCGCACACACACTTAAACATGAAGATATTGAGATGTCAGCTTCCCTCAGCCTCTCCTCGCCCTCAGCCCATTACCAACTGTCACTAAGAGACCTGGTGGTGACACGGCTAACCCACATGCCCACATGTTCACTTGCAAGCTCATTATGCACAGATACAGTACACAATTACACATGCACTCCTTTAAAAGCCTTACTGTCACTATAAATAGGAACTTGAGCGGCTTCGTACCTTGAACAAATTTGACCTGATAGGATATGTAAAGGTTTAAAACTAGGGCCGGGACTTTAACGTGTTAATTAAGATTAATTAATTACACAATAATTAACGCGTTAAAAAAATTGACGCATTTTAATCACACTTATTTTTGCACCGCGGAACGTTTCTCACTGGATGAGTTTCAGGCGGACCGATTATACTGGAGCACCAACTAGAGTAGTTCAGACAACAACAAACCACAGTGAAAATGAACGAAGTAGCTGATGAGACCGCTTTGGTTGGCCCCGTGGATGGGAAATGTTGTTACAAAAAACGGACGGATGGAAGTGTCGATAAGAGCATGGTTGTGTGCAAGCTATACAACAAGGAATTCGCATATCACCGCAGCACATCGAGCCTCAAGTATCACCTCAATGCAAAACATATAGCAGCTAGCGTGGACGCTAGTGTGGTAGCTAGCTAATTTCTGAAATGTACTATATTTCTAAATATGCTATTGCTACACTTAATGGCAAAATTGCACTGGTCTGTTGGACTTGAACAAAAATAAACAATATTTTTGTTGCTTAAGCTTATGTATTCAGTCATTATTCAATGGTATACTAAAAATCCATGTGAAAAAAATTACTTCTCACTGTTCTCAGGTCAAATATTTATATGCAATTAAAATGTGATTAATTTCGATTAATTAATTACAAAACCTCTAATTAATTAGATAATTTTTTTTAATCGAGTCCCGGCCCTATTTCAAACATATGTTTTTTTCTTTTAAATCATATGTTTTACATATCTGATGGTTTCTGTATAAGAAAATGAATGTATGTAGAAAAGCAGTAGCAACATCTGATGACTTCTATGATTCTGGGGAAGTTGACACAAACCTGCTGTTGTTTTTCTACTAATAAGGTGAAATAAAATTAGCCAGTATTTCAAGCAAGGACAACTGTGATACTTGAATTTTGAAAGTCTGTGGAGTGATAAGCACAGCAATGACTTGCACACATGAAATCTACTTCTGCCCCAAAACACTCAAGTTTTTTTTTTAGTTTGAGCTTCATTAAATTAAGTGTCTATTTCACATCCTGGAAGGGGACACACTGATAGCATTAATAAAGCATTTATACATCTGTTATTCTACGGTTAGCTCGGGCAGCGCTGTCAGGCCACACAAATTAATGGGCAGGAAGTGATCACAGGGCTTACACAGTCACCGCCGGGTAGTTGTGTGGGTGAGTGATAGAGGAGGATAGAGACAGAAAGAGATTAAATACATGAGAGAAGAATAAAGGGGAAGATGGGAACATGAGATTGATGGGGAGAGAACTAAAGAGGAGGACAAGGTGAAGTAGAAAGAAACAGAGAGGATGCAATGAATAGGTGGAGAGAAACGGAAATGAACGAAGAAAGAGAAAAGGACAGAACATATGATCAGAGACAGAAAAAAAAAGATGTGAACAGACAGTGGATAAACAGTGGAAAGCCAGATAAAGAGAGAGAGAAAGACATTTTGGATATTTGTGAAGAGTACAAACAAAGCAAGCATGGAGAGCTGAGGACAAAAAGATAGGGAAATAGGGCCACACCATGAAGGACACATGTGATAGTATATATAGTATAGTATGTATACAATATGACCGGAGAAGTTGGAGTAAAAAAAAAAGACATTAAGAGAAGCAACTACATCAGACAAAAAGAGAAAGAAAACCTGAAGGCTAGCTCTCCCTCTATGGCACTTTCACCATTTCACTTCCTTCTTAACTCAGCGATAACAAACCTTAGCACCCCTTCCTTCCCTGAAAATCCTCTCTCTAATCCCTTTGCCTCACTCCTCTATTCTAACTCTCGCATACTTGTTGGTTCAGTTTCACCAGATGGCTTGTGAGCACTACACCCCAAGGAGTGAATCTAACCGTCACAGCTCTGTCTTTCTCCTGCTCTCAATGTCTCTCTCCACACACTCGGCAACATCGAAATGACGGGGCCCAAATTAATTTGGACAACAGTGATTGTGTCTGAACAAGTCCTCATTCCAGCTAAGGCCTCTCTAATGCAGCACTGAACTGCCCTGTCGAGTCCCTAACACACTCTTTGAGTGTTCCAGCCAATTTAGCCCTCGAGTGAGGGATGGATGTAGATGTGCAGTGAGAAAAAAAGCGGATCGAGAGGTGAAGGGAGGCAAGTGAAGCAAGGTGATGGAGGGAGAAATGTGCTGTCATGGGAAATCGAGGGGGCGTATAGGTGTATGTGACAGAGAGAGAGAGAGAGAGAGAGAGAGACAGAAAGAAAGAAAGATAGCATGGAGAGAGTAAGAGAGACAGCCTGACAGCTGTCCCCTAGGGGAGTTGGGTCTTTTCTTTGGGCCTCTTTTTGATTCTTTTCTTTCTCAACTAACCCACTACCCCCCCACCCTCTTTATTTTTCTGAACCACGTTCTATGTGCTTTCTGGGGGCGTTAGCTCGAGGCATCTGTCTACCTGCCTCCCCCCTCGTTCCTTCTCTCTTTCTCTCTGACACTCTTCTTTGCACACTTTCTTGGGTCCCTCGAGGCATGTGGCCCCTATTCTCCCATATCTCTCTTAGTTTGTGTCTCCCTATCTCTCTCTCACCCACCTTAGGGCCTCGTTGCCTGGAGGATTTGCCCATCAGCTTCTCGTCGTCCAGTTCACATTGCTCCAACAGATCCAAGATGTCCTCCTCCTACACATCAACACATACAGAAAACACACAAAACAGATGAGAAAAGCAAAATGTGTTGATTTTGGGGACATGAGGGACAAACAGTATAAAACATCAACAGAGTAACAGGGTAGTTAAATCTTGATGATACATTGATAAGGAATAATTAAAATGCCTTGATGTTTCATAAATCTTATCTAACTTTGAAGTCAAATGAGGTGTGAGAAAACAAGAAACTTAAATTGTTAGAAAAAAGTGGGGGGAGGGATGAAAAAGTTTGACTTCACAGGCATATGGGCCTTATCTGGGGTTTAGAAAAAAGGCCCTGGCTGAACATGCACTGCTCTTTGGCAGCATTGATAGAGGCTGAATTTGGAAAAGGCAGCATCATGGCCATCGCCAATATGCTGGAGCCTTGGCCATTTGGCTGTAGCTGAAATGCAGGCAAAGGTGATTAATGTTGTTTCACGGCTGGGACATAAAAAGCTCCCACTTGCCGCTCAAATACAGATGAAAAGTGATTGTTTTCTCTCAGATTAGCCATCAAGCTGCTTTCTGGGGTCTGTGAAAAGGTCAGTGTGCCCCAGACTCTCTGTGTTGCTGTGTTTGTGCACATGTCTGCACGTACATGTGTGTTAGTGGCATACTTCCTAGAAGTATATGTTCATCTGTCTTACACTTACATGACTACACAACCATTTATAAATGTACAGAACTGTGTGCACTTAAAATTCCCACCGAGACCACATATTTCAGCAAAAAAAACATAAAAAATAAAAGGGGCAAAAACCACAATAATTAGATCAAATTAGTTACACTAGGTGTTGGTCCTTATAGGTCTGTGTTACCGCTCTCACACGCGCTGCATTTATAGTCACACAAACACATACACACACGCGCAGTCACTCTCTAGTGCACGCTCTTGCTCGTTTACTCCAGATTCCGGGAGATTACGTCTCATTTGCGGGCGCCAGGGAGTCGCTATCAATATGCGGGAGACTCCCGGAATTTCCGGGAGAGTGGGGATGTCTGTAAAACCATACTAGCTATTTCAAAAGATTGGATAATATGATGCATTATTTACTACTATATACTAAAATAATTCTAAGAGTGTCACTTCCGGTTATGGAGGCACAGAAAACAGACGTGTGGTACCAACCTCTACTCAGTAGTCCACTAAAATTAGCCTTCTGACGAGTCTTAACTGAGATAACTTTATACCACCCAAACTTTCATAAGTAAATGTACTGAAAGCAGGATTATGTCACCAAAAAAGACAATGGTTCATATCTGAGATGGAAAAAAGAATACAGAAGATTGAGTCCATAATTGAGGGAGAAACTAAACTTTCTCAAACGACTGAGAAAATTGTCAGTGACAACAAAGCCATCAGGCACTGAGTTAGGACATCGATGTAAACATTATAAGTTTAATGACTCCTCAGCCGCCATGCAGCTTGAGCTCAACGACTACAAAAAAGCTACAAAGGAAGAACTGAGAGTGCTGAAGGAACAACTGGATGACCAAGAGAGTAGAGCTCGTAGATCAGCTTTCCAGAAGGAATGGAGGGGAAGAACACAGTGGCATTCATACAGGAATAACTACCCAAAATATTAGATTAAGTAGGGCAAAACTTTTGAAGTGGAACGTCCACACAGGTCACTGTAGATGGCCAGCAGACTGCTTCTCAACTTTTCTGAGACTGTCAAGATCAACAATGCAGCCCAGAACAAAAACTACAATATGGCAATCTGACTACCATGATCTTCAAAAAAGAATAAAACCTTTGCTCCAGTGAAAAGGAAACTCAATAAAAAGCGTAACTTTGAAGGTGCTGCATCCAACCACCTTTACTATGAATCTAGAGGGAGGAGGCTGCACTTTTACAACACCACAAGCTGCTGAAAACTACCTGAGGAAATATAACCCAGACGCGCTGCCACAAGACTAACCATCCAGCCAAACACTGTAGGCTAATTATCCCAGATTTGCTTCACACTGTTCAGAGTTGTTCAATCCTGGGTCCCAAATGTAAGTACCGGCAGGGTGCTTACGGATATGTGCTGAGAGGGATGTTTAGAAAATGTTCAGAAAGAGCTACAACATACACTTAAAGTCTACAGGCTCTGATATGCTGCAAACTAGTCTTTCCATGGTAAAACAAAACTGATCACTTTCTTTTATACCCTGCTTAAGCACTTTACTAAGACATTTTTATTTCATTTTTTCTGATTATCTCTTTAGATCGACATAATTTCCAACCATCTTTTAGTCATCCTTTTAGCTATAAGATCTTTTTGTGTGTTTGATGTTTAAGGTTTCACACACCAGGAGATTATCAGGAATAGCCTCACCTGGGGTTATTATGGGGAACTGAATGTAAACTTCTGTTGTAAATTTGGTTAAATTACTAATAGATTATTTTAGCTTCAAGGAGGATTGGTGCCACTTAAAAATGCAATAGGATGTGTCCCAACTGCATTAAAAAAAATCAAGAAGAGTAGGAGTTTGGTACGAACTCATTTGGGGAGAAAGTGGGGTAAAAGGGGGGCATATAGGGGTTTACTTTTATTCTTTTGCATCTATTTCTTTTTTTTTCTTTTATAACATGCATAGAAATGAATCACTTAGAAGAGGCAGTGTCTTGGGCTACATACTCCAACTAGCTTCATTATATCGTATATTACCTTATGGGAAGAATAGATGAGGGGAAATGAAAGCTGCAGAATTTTGGTATTTGATGTGGAACACTATGGGCATCAACAAAACGTCAAGACGTAAAAACTTACTTACATACACCTGCTCAATGACACAGATTATTATAAATTTATCAAAAAACAACATACTTTTTTTTTTTTAGCATTAACTGCCTCAGGGACTGCCTCATCAACCCTTGTATGGGAATCCTTAAAGGCTTATTTGAAAGGTGAGACTATAACTTCTGCATCACGGGAAAAAGCAGCATCTGTTAAAAACAAAAACACTTTAATCAGATATTAGGAATCTTTAGAGGGGGGGGGGGGGAGACAACTTTTGACCTTCTAAACAACAAAAGGGGTGAATGTGATATTCTAGCCCTGGGGGTGATTGAAAATGCCATGGCTAGAACTAAACCATAGTACTACAAAAATGGAAATGAAAGTGGTAAACTATTAGCCTGCCAGATCCAGAAAGATTATAACTCAAGATGTATCTCCTCAGTTAAGGTCAAAGATGTTGCCACTGTTGTCCATAATCCTGAATTTATCAATGAGACCTTTCAGGACTTTTATCTACACTTATACTGCTTTCAGGGTCTAAATACTTGTAAAATCAGTAACTACTTAGAAAGATTTCTTGTTCTTGGGATGGCTGCTGAGACATGACAATCTAGAGGCTGGCATTATTAAACAGGAAGTTCTGTTACAATAGGAAAGCTTTCTGGAGCAAAATCACCAGGGTCAGATGGGTTCCCTATACTCTTCTACAGGGCTTTCACATGTAGTCTGATTACACCACTAATGGATATGTTTAAGCATGCAGTTAAGATCTACCAGTTGCCCAAAACATTAAAATAGGGTCTGATAACAGTTCTGCTAAATCCAGGCAAAGACCAAAAACTCTGTGGATCCTATAAGCTCTCTTCTCATCAAAATATCAATCAAAAAGTGTTTACCAAGGTTATAGCCACTAGACTGGAGACTACGATACCTAGCCTTATAAATAAAGATCAGACTGGCTTCATTCAAAATCAGTTTTCTTCTGATAGGATTCGAAGGTTCCTCAACATAATCCACTGTGACAAAAAAATCAATAACCCTTTAGTTGCCCTTTCATATTACTAAGGAATTTGATCATTTAGAATCGTCTTCCCTTTTTGCAGTTAAACAAAAACTTGATTTTGGTCCAAAACTGATACAGACGTTATATGCTAATATGTCATCTCTTTTACACTTGTCACACGGTACATACCAGAGTTGTCCCCTTGGCCCCGCTTCTCTATAAGACCACATCCTGCTAAAGAGTGTGCTATAGTTGAACAGGAAATGCATATCATCTCACTATATGATGATGATATTATGTTTTACTTGACCAATGTGGTGTTATCACTCCCTGCCCTTTGCACCCTATTAGATGAATATAGCTCCATCTCTGGATACAAAATAACCACACATAAAAGTGTGATAATGCCCCTCAATTCAGCAGCCCAAGTTTTTGGCGCAGGTGACCTTGTTTTTGGGGCATCTGTGAAGATGAGACTAGAGCTATGTGTGTCTCTGGGGTTGGGCTGTGGAGGGTGCTTGTGTCCTCTGCCTCTTTTGGTCCATGCAGTCCTGGGCATTTGCTGGCTCTGGTGGGCGTGCATGGCTCTACAAACCACTCAAAACTTGGGTAAACCAGAAAAAAGGCTGAGTGCAATGCATCATTATGTAAGAGAGCAATAAACTGCATGTTTGTTTTTTTGTGGGGGAAAACAGGGAAAATATCATTAAAAGTATTGTTTAAAAAAAAGAAAAAAGTCTACAATTCTACAAGTGGTCCTGAGGAGCTAATGATAATTTTTTCAAAAGTTTTGTTTATTTAAGTAGATAATTATAAACAGTAGGAAAACATAAATAATTTCCCCTATTTTGAATGAGGTATTTAAAAAATATAGTCCTTTTTACTGCAGTAAAAGTGCCAACTTATTAACCTTTCACGAGGTTAAAGTTTCCCCACACACAGTTGTGTAAAAATCACTGGAGGCCCATTACCTTGTTAAATTGTGCAGATTACATAGACGCTTTGACATGTTTTATAGCATGGAAGAAAACCAAATTTGACAGATTTATAGAAATTACAGATGAACTGAAAGCTATTTTCTTTCTCTTAAGTAAAACTGTTCATAACAACGCAAGTCTACATCAGATAATGCATCTCTATAGTTTGGAGAGAGCTTTTATTTAGGGATCACAAGCTGCACTGTCACTAACAAGTATTTCCAAACTTTCTCAAATTATGTCTTTCTAATGTAAATGATCACTCTGTTTTAAAAATTATACGCCCTATGTGTGTCAGTTTTCATAACATATAGCAGTACCTGTTACAGGGGGCAATACGTTCATAAACTATATTGTCTAAACAAATATTTTTTTGGCAACAGAGGACCAATATGTAGTCCTGTCCAGGGGTGAGCCTTTTGTATAGGTATTCACATTTGTTGAGAAAGCAGATTTTTTTTCTACTCTTGGCAGCTTCTAACATGACATTTTCTGCTTACATATTTCTTGGCCCATTGACAGATTACACTGTGGTAATGTAGTCATAACACTGGTCAGAACTTTATTTCCACTATGGTAAAAAAAACATATGAACTAAGCCGGTGGCAAACTTCTGTGGGTAATACTAGGTTCAGTAGGCACTTTTGGGGTTAGATATTAATGCTAGCAGACATACTGTAGACTGACAGGTAGACACCTGCTAGCCTAAAAACATAGGGCAATAAACAACCAATAATATAACCCTTTCCTTCAGCAAGATACATCTATACAAGTAAAATCTGGTCAGGACCCCTCTTATTTTTTCATAGGAAGAAGAACAGTGTCAGACTTTTGTTCTTTTCCCAGATTTTTAATTCTGCCTAGTGTGCATTATCAGCAGCACATTGATCTTGTCTCCCTACTGTATATAAAATTCAGGGGGGGGAAATCAGTTTAAAACTTATCTACTCCTTTTAAACTAAATTTAAAAAACATTGGGTAATTTTGAAAACTGGTAAAAGCCAAAAACAAATGGACCACAAAGACATCATTAACATCCTTTAATTAATGTACATTTGTGGTGCTTGCAGACCACCTTTATAGGATCTGACTGACTGTGAGCCCAGTGTCCCCAGACAACACTTGGAGTTTGTGTACTTGTTCTTTGTCTTGGTCTTTTTTTTAACTGGCAGAGTGCCAAAGTCTTATTTCTTTTATTTTCAGTATCCATGTGAATAAATGTAGGAATGGAAAAACATCAGCTGAGCCGGTGGGAAAACATAAATACTGTAGCTAACAAGAAAACACATGATTTGATGCATACCTGTCAACCTAACTGTAATGGAAGTGGGGAGAAGGGTGATGCAAACCCTGTAGAAACCAGTGTAACCCCTGGCTGTGTTAAATGTAGCACAGCAAGACAGGGAGGGTTCTCTCCAGTGCATCAGCAAGTTATCAATGGGGTTACAACACACTTTTTATGTTCTCTGATAGTGTGACAATCTGTGACATTTTTTTCAAGTCAAGGCCCACAAAGGCAGCAAACATGAGCCCTGGGGGTACAATGTCCGGCAGACTTGACAAATATGTTGATGGCAAGCTGGCAAATGACCTCTGGCCCCTTGATGCAGGAAAAACTGGCCAAACAGGCAATGCAAGTCAAAATTCCCCCAGTTATGGGCCAAAGCACTGTAATTTGTGCATAAAATCAGAAGCTTTGGTTTATCATAAGATCATTAATTGTTTTGTTTAGGTACAAACCAAATGGCAACAACCACACGTTGACACTGAAACCAGGGCAGAAGCTCCTTAATGCCACTGACTAGATGCTGGCTCCAATTGACTCCCATTTAAAAAGCATAATTTTCTCACTAGACATTACTAAAGTCCAGGTCCGGGACTTAAGCTAAGTCAGACTATTGTTGCAATATTTCTGTAAGTTGTAACCTGTCGGGACATGTTTCCGGAGGCGTGAATGGAAATACCTAGCGAAAATGAAGAAGATGGGGCTATAGGCAACAGCCCTGAGCTTCAAACCAGCTCCAATGGAAACCAGTGGGTGACATCATGGCTCACTATGTCCATCTTTATATGCGGTCTATGGTGCAAACCTATAAGAAGGGTAAGTATGTAAAAGTCTGTCACTGCACAGTTAATGGAAAGAATTCAGGTCAGACTTCCAACTCTGCCTATGAGAATGCTGGAATACATAGGATTGCTAATTTCCTAACAAGGTAAAGGGCGCAACAATAAAGTCAAAACCACTACTGCAGCAGGAAACTTTGATGCAGGCTAAAAACATGCACAACTCTGTCTGCACCATCAATGTGGCAGCCACTAGGAGCATCTACATGGACACAAGGCTGAGGAGCACAAATAAATCTATTGTAAGTCCATCACAAAAATTAAGTCACATGTTATTCTAGACTGTAGACAGGCTTAAAAATACACATTATATTTAAAACGTGAGAAAAATTATGTGCGTGAAATGTTTTATTTATGGTTTGCTGAATATCTTTTTCAGATTCAGGAACATCCATTCTTCACAATAAATTGCAAAGATTAGAATCTCACACTCTGTCCTTTAATTAGGACACTCCAGTTGTCAGTCATGATCATGTTATTAGATAGCGAACTATAGAGTGTGTTTTGTTCTTATTATCTCTATCCCTTTATACTTTGAACAAGATCCACATCTCTGTGTGTTGACTAAATTAAACTTTCCTCGGCCTGGTGTTTCGACTCGGTCTGATCATTGATTGACATCTCTATAAAAATTATCTCCAGAGAATTCACTTTTGTAAGGACACACAATAACTTTCTAAAAAAACAAAATGTGAATGGGTAGAGGCTGTTGTTTCAGCAAAAGCTGCAATAGTTGCATATGACATGTTTTGATATGATTCATAATGTTAATGTCAGAAATATTCATATTCAGTATTCATTAATAATATTCAGTTACCAAAAGAATTTTAGGTTTTTTGTTTCATCTGTATCTTCCCTACTTACCAATGCTTCTTCCCACAATGCCTTACTCTGTCTTTTTATTTTATTGATCTTTTCCTTCTGAATATATAACTAGACTTGAAAACAGAAAATTGCCTTTTTGTTGCTTTTTTGTGTACTCTACTCAAGTCATCTTGGTTTATAAACTATGTCTATAATAGTCTGCCACAATACTTTAAACAGAATTTCACAAAAACAAAAGTGCCGAAACAAGTATTGCTCAGTTCTCTTTGCATTGTCTTAAACAAACGACTATTTTTCTCATCCTTCTTTCATCACGACTTAAACACTGCTTTCTTCTCTATCCCCAGCACTCTCTCTCTCATTAACTTGTGTGGTATGGAAATCAATTTTTCTCTTTCCCTAAGTTTCCTCATACCTTTACCTTCAAAGCTTCACTGAAGCTACATTCCTCCTGGTACCAGAGAGCTTCTATGCATACATTGACTTCTAGAGCTGTTCCAATTACATTCACATGTAAATGCCCAAACGTGTGTCGCTGAGTCTTTGTCATGAACTAAATAATCAACCTGTAGGAAAGCAAATTCAAATCTGTGGGCAGCAACAGTCTTTATCTGTCTTTTATCTCTGAAGCCTCTCTGCAACTAACTTTAACAGAAAGGAAAAATAAGACAGGAAGATACAGAAAGAGGTAAACTCAAGAGAATGTCTTGCTATAACATGTGGGATTTGATTTGCTTTTAGAAGTTCACACAACACAATAAATATTTGTGGAGAGACAGAGTGAATGACAGTTGAAAAGTGAGGCAAATAGATGGAGAAGAAGGACATTCTGTCCGACTCCCTAACAAAAACGAAGGACTGCGGCACACTGTCCGCATTATTTGCGCATCCTTTTTTGTCTCTGTGGGCAGAATCTTAATAGAAATGCATGTGTGTTTCTTTTCTTTGACATCTGCTTGTCCACAAGTGTCTGCATATTGTGTGTATATGTTTGTGTGAGTCTCTGCACGTTTCTATTATGTGTGTGTGTGTGTTTGTGTGCGTGTGTGTGTGTGTGTGTGTGCGTGCGTGCGTGCGTGCGTGCGTGCGTGCGTGCGTGCGTGACAGTCTGCCACTGACGTACGTGCCTTCATTCGTTTCAGAGGATTATTCATTTCCTTTTGAAGTGAGGCAGCTCGCCCAGCGAGGAAGGTCTGAAAGGCGGCCGAGAGCAGGCTTTCATACTTCTCCAACAGCAGCTTGTCGTCTGGGGGGTAAATACGTCTGTAGGCCGCAGAGACACAGAGAGAAAAGCAAGGAGAGTGAGGGAGGAGTGGAAAAAGAGGGGGAAAGAATAGGCGAAGAAGGGTCATCAATTCAGGAAGAAAGAAGATTGGAAGGGAAGAGAATAAATTATGAAATAGAGAAAGAGAAAACAGAATTAGGGGGTCACAAAGAAAAGGATGCAGGTGAGAAAGAGAAAAGGGGAGAAAAAGAGGGATTGGGGTTCAGCAAAGGAGGAATACAAAGTTAGAGGAGGAGTGGTGACAAAATAATGAGTGGCCAGTGAGGGATAAAAGAGAAAAGGGGAGGATTGTAAGAAAAGCAGGAGAGAGAGGGTTGGCAAAGAGATAGATAAAAGATGAAGAAAATGAAAGAAAAGAAATGATAGGGATACAGACCAGGAAGGATTGTGAGCCAAAAAGAGATTGTAAGAAGATATGGGAGTGGACGGAATAAGGCACAGAGAGGTCGAAGCACAGCAGGTAAGAGTGGTAGATGGACAAAAAAAGAGCAAGCATGAGAGAAAACACAGACAAAAAAGAATTACAAGATAATATGAATGACAGGTGTGTGGCAGGATCAAGGGAGAAGAATAAAGGAGTGGTGGGGTGCAAAGAGAATGAACAGAAAGAAAGAAGTATTAATGGGGACCTTGAGTTAAGTAATTACAAATGTCAGGCAGTATTTTCACATGGTGTAATGCATTAATGCACAACTGCTTCCCACACTTACACACACACCTCCTCCCTGAGATGTGCACTTACTTTCCGGTTTGTCGCAGTCTTTGCTAATGTGCCTATTCACACGTTCCACATATTTTGTGCCCTCAAGACTAAACTAAAAGTGCTCTGTGTTTATCTTAGGCCTGAGGGGATTAGGAAAATGTATAAACCTCCGCCTGGTTATCCTCATAATACATCTCCAAATTTCACTTTAGCCATCAAATCAAAACAATGACAGTGTTGTACAGTAATCAAAATAAGCATTGGCCAGTGTGGAGTGTCAAAGCAGGGAAATAGTTTGGCTTTTACGAGGACATATTTAGAGCCAGACTCGTCTGGAGTTGAAAAGGTCACTGACACAAGCGCAGACCTCCTATTAAAAAAAAAAATATAGGAGCGGGTGTGCTGTTAGCGCAGCAGCAGGAAATTTCTTCCATGGCAAGATGTTTTGTTTTTTGGGGGTTTTCTTTGTAAATATTGATAACCACACTTTTATTTCCTTTTATTTCATTTCTTTAAATAATTTGTGTATTTATTTAAATGTTATTTTTTTTTCTATTGGGGAATGTTATTGGGATGACAGTGCAGGAAGTTCAGAGCTATTCACACATCAGCATCTGAGATTTTAGTGTAAGTACGATGCCAAGTAAAGTAAAAAAAATTATACAACTATACCATTAAAACTTTTACTGCACCACATCTGTCTTTTTACAAGTGTATGCAGTGTTTCTGTCCTAGGTACAAGATTTCCATATTGTTGAGAAGTTGACCCAATTCTATGCATTATTTTAGTTACTGCAGTTCAAATCAAGCAACTACTGGATGTTGAGAGACCTGAGATGAACCAACAGCCAAGTCACTTTAGTTCCTTCCCTCGGCACTATCCTATATGAGATTTTTTTTTTTAACCGCCACACGTTTTAACCACCTTTACGGTACATGAACCAGATTCTTTTCTTCCTCTTGACATACTTTCCAATAAATGTGTCTCTTCACAGCAGCCGGATATAAACTGAACAGAAATGATAATATGTGAAAAGAGCCAGAACTTGTCAATCCTCAAAGAGCAACATAAGTCACTTGACTGAAAAGCAAAAGGTCAACACTTTAATAGTGGGTGTTAACAGCCTTCTCAGCACTGTACATATGGACATTTTATTTGAGGGTGACCCTGCAATATTTTTTTTTACATAAAACTTCCATGCTGATGGTTATTTTCCTCCCACATGTTCCCAGTCGGGCTAGAGGCTAAACTATTATTCATATCCTATTTACATCAGTTTAAAACCTTACTTTTCATTGTATTTCAAGTATCTTGATTCCAACTGCTTGAAAGATGTTAACTGAACAGTGACAATGATATCAACCAGCTGAGTTTCCCTCTGATGCAACAGGGTCCTGGCTTGTCTTTACCTGATGATGAAGTTTCATCTAATGCCCAAATCTAAGTTCATTACCCGAACTCCAATAATGAGAAGCAGTGTGGTAATCAGACTCCAGTGCTGTGCCAGGACACCATTTGAATGCTAAGAGGTCTTTATTAGTGGTGCTCCAGACAGACCTCAGCCTGTCTGATTGACTGTCTGGCTGCCTGTCGGAAAAGAGGAAGGAGGTGACAGCACTTCATGCCGTATTCTGACTAGCCATTCAGTCAAGTGATGAGTCAAGAAGTCACTTAGACTTGGAGAGACGGCAAAAAGGGCAAGTATGTGTGAGCCAATTGTGTGGGCGTGTGTGTGTGTGTCTGTGTGTGATTGTGTGCATACAGTTGTGTATGTGCAAGAGACCAAGACCTGGAAAATGTGTATATGTGCACGTGTTGAATAAAGAGTAAGAGGCAGGAAAAGAAACTGAGGGAGTGAGGGAGTGAAGGATTGAAGGAGTAAAGGAGCATTAACATTTTATAAGGGAAAAGTGGCAAATCAAAACTGTTGCTGAATCATGTTCTGAGGTGAATCTGCTTCATCTGTGAGGTGACTATTAAAAATTGACACACTCTATGTCTTTCAAGGTCTCAGCTGGAGTTAGAGGAGAAAAGAATAAAAGTGTGGAGGGATGGATGGGACATGGAGAATGGCTTGCAGTAGGCAGGCAAAGTATACGTTTTATGTATACTCTAATGTTGCAAGGGTAACTTTGAGAAGTAACAGTAAGAACTTTGCCATTACACACTACCTCTGATTTCCTTTCTCTCTCTCACTCTATTTTACATATTCTCTTGGTCTTAATTCTTTTGTTTTTATGTTCCCCAAAAATGGGTGCTCTCTGTTGTTTGCTCTCCCTGCAGCAGCATTATTTATTCTCCTGAGAGCTTGGCGCTCCACAGATGACCTCATAAATGTAAGCGGAGCTGGCACAGGAATTAAGGGTGTAGTTCCTGGAGGGAGAACCCCCTCTCCCTGGCTGTTTGCCTCTTCCTTACCTGTAGTTCCCCAAATGTTGTTTTTCATGCTCTTCCCTGGAGATCTGCTTGCGGACCTGTGCCAGTCGCTCTTTCTACAAATAAAAGACAACGAAAAGAAAAAAAGACTAAATCTTTCAGGTGAAAGTCACTGCCACCCCCTATCTTCTACTAGAAACAGAGAAAGAGTGGAGTCTTTAAAGGGAGAAGGCATAAAGGGAGAAATATAAGGAGGAAGTTGTCTCACCCATACAGTAAATGAGTCATAATTTAGAGGCAATTTTCCATCTACACTCTTATTATTATGTTAGAAAGGTATAATTGTGGAGCTCAGTTGGCCAATTTGGAGTAAAGCAGAGAGTAGGGGGTCACTTCAAGACTGGCACTGCAATATAATTGAGCACTGAGTAATATGTGCCTGCAATAGACCTGAAACTGGCCCCGTACTTCAGCCATAGCAGCACTCATAGATGAAGTAGGGCTCTATGGAGCTAATTTCCTGCCAAAACTTAACAAACAAAACATGTTTTACAAATGCCCTACGATTCACTACCAAACGTAGTGTGGTTTGCAAATACAAAAGACCATTAACAAGCTAATGCATTTTGTTTTGCCAATACAAAATTTAAACATGCCGGGTAATTTTTTCCTAGAAAAAAATAAAACTTGAACCAAATGTAATAGTTTATTTATTTGTTTGTGCCTTACTAGTTCTTCTCTCCTTCGCTCCAGTGTGTGACGTTGTTTCTCCCAGTCTGATGAAGCAGCTGAAAGTTTCTTCATGGAGCCATGGCCATAGAGCCGTCTCTGAGCCTCTGCCTTTTGCTGAGCCAGGTTGCGTTTCTTATCACTGGCTCTGGATCAACACAAAGAAGTACATGAGTCAACACAATGCATAAGGTAAGGGTTTAGACACCATATGAGAACACTACCTCAGAACAAAACCACTGATAAACATTTTCTGTTTCTATTCTGTCAAGCTCCAGCTTTCTACAATCTTTAACTTACATCTTTGACTTGTTTTTTGCTGCTGTTAAAGAAAGAAACGCAACTGAAATTGACTTGTTTCAAACCATTTAAATGTTCTTGCCCTTATTGTCCATAGTTACTATATGTAGTAGCCCCTTTATAATATTTTAACACTGAATACTACTCAGTAAAGTCATTATCTGCAGATAAACAGTTTTCATGAATGTTAACTACTGTGATGTGGTTAGACTGCATGCAGGTCTCATCCCTAAGCTATGGACTGACCTAAATTTATCTTTTGATCATCACATCATTGTAATGGAGAAAAAAGAAAATACCCCACAAAACACCAAACAATATAGAGATAAAATATGGAGTTGAGACACAAACAAACCCACTAACTCAGGATGAACAGGACCAGACAGCTAATTCTGAACAAGTGGGCCATTGCGGTCTAGAGAAAGGGCAATTCATTTTAGTCAATCGCTGGCCCTTTAAATTGGATATTGAGTGCTGTTGGGGAGCTGAGGTTTATCAATGTCCATGCCCAGCCGGGTCTGAATTGATCCCACGTTGATACAGTTGGTGTTGTGAGCAGAGTCAGGAACCGACCCTACCCCTTATACACTACCAACCCCTCCCTTTAGGGAAGCAAAGCCATTACTATATAAGGAAAAAGTGAGCAAGGTAGAACAAAGCTCTCATTCACTCCAACATGAACATAAGCAGTTTGTCCAGTGGAAAGAGCTCCCCACCGCCTTTCAAGGCCCCCTACAATTTATTTGTCATGAAATAATCAAATCTCCTCTTTTAATCTGTGGGAACACAGCAAACATCAGCCATGAAACAAATCATTTTGATAAGAGATTTGTTTGTGCCGACTGAAGCTGGGAGTGAGGATGAAGTGTGTTTTAATGTGGGATGGCTGCACCACGCGCCACACTTGGCCAAACTGAATCTATGGTGCTGCATGTAATTGATCCATTGTGTGTGTGTGTGTCTGTGTGTGTGTGTTTGTGTTTAGTAGAGTTGAGACTATATTTAGTGCAGTAAGGGGGAGGACAAGCACAGAGAGTGAAAGAGAAAAAGAGAGCAAAGATCCAGAGGTCTGGTGTACAATGATCAATCACTGGACAAACTCATTGTAGCCAGGGGACAGAAAAGCATGCCAAGAAACACACATATATATACAAACACACACACACTACATATAAAACACATAAATTACACAACAAGAGTTGCAGAATGTGTAACATAAAGAGGCAAACAACCACACACACAAAACAAAGTAAAAGAGCCTCACATGAAGCTTTTGTAAATATAAAGAGCAGGGTAAACAATGATATCATAAAGTACAGGTAAACATCACACATTCAAACACACACACACACACACACACACAGCATGTCTGATTGAAGGGTGCACAAAGCGCACAATAAAGGCATAGCTTTGTACCTTGGCCATTATTTGTATTTGTATCCACCACAGCATTACCAACACACATATTTACAAGGACAGCATTTTTTTGTCCAAAGCTAAAACCTCTTGTTACTTTTAGAATAGTGCCACTTCTGTGTCATCAGTCTGAATTGTGCCAGCATCAAAATAATTCCACAGTTTTCAAGGTTGACAAATAAAAGAAAAACTGAAAGAATCGATTGGGATCTTCAAACATTCAGAGCCCTGTAAAATAGTGTTTGACGTAAGCTTTGCCTACCCCTGCACTTGAAACGTAATGGGCCCCTAAATGGAATTCATGTGTGTCTGATGGTGGAGAACAGTACCTAATGTTGAGGAGTTTGAGAGCATTGAGCAGCACCCCTTTCTTCACGTCGTAATCAATCTTCTGATCAGTCCCAAAGCTCGGAGCACGATTGATCTGCCAAAGAGGAGAGAAACATTCAAAGAATATTTTACTTCATCTCTTTTTTTTCTCCTTACTTCTGAATTCAGCAGACAGAAACGCTACGCAATTACAGGAGTGGATTTAGGGCATCTTTGGAAAAAAGAGCAAGAGAGGAAAGAAGGTAAAAAGATGCAAGGGGTGGATTTTTTTTCTCTCTGAAAGACACTTTGGAATGCTTAGCCTTTGCCTCGGTATAAATCCTGCCTAACACTGATGTGTGTATGCTTGTGCATGAAGAAAAGGCTATGTTTGCTTGCTTGAACACATGCACACATTGTGTAGGTTAGAGTATCACCAGATAAGTAACCTGCCCTTTCAAACACAGTAAGCGGCCCATGATTCTGTAATCTAAGTATGCCAACTACAGCCAGGCACTGCAACATCCATCTATACTATTGCCATCAATAATCTCTTTGCGAGCCTCTGTGTTTTGCCACATCACAGCTCAATGCCATCATATACAATCAACTGCACTCTGAAAGATTCAACTGAGTGAGAACAGAATAAGCCACCTATGATTTGAGGTACAAAAGCCTCAATCACCAGGGGAAAAAATCAACAGTGGCTTACCTTTCTTAACAGAACAATTTCCAGTGCTGGTGCAAGGTATTCAGATATCAGTTATTATACCTGACACAACAAATCAATTCTTCCTTTTTACACTTTATTATGTTCTCTCTGTCTCTCTCCCAAGGTGAGAAAGAGATTGTGTGAGACAACAAAAGGACCAGCAAATGGAGAGAAGTGCGCAGGTAGGTTAAATGAACTGGCAACTGTGATTGGAATGATGTCTTCCTATGAGGTGACTTCAAATGACAAAGCAACAGATGCCCACCAAAAGGCTGGCTCGGTTTGATAAACCTTGATTGTTGAGATAAGTCAGGCCCCCTCCCAAAGTCCTTTTCATGTGGGGAACAATAGGATGGGTGGCACCTTTGATGTCATTAGAATTGTAATAACTTTAATAAAAGTGTATTTGTTTTATGAGTGAAAGTAAGTACATGTGAGAATTGTGGACACATTTCTTCAACACAAAGGAATATCTAAATGTAGAAGTGTGCAATGTTTGTATTAGTATAAAAATGTTATCTGGGTAGGACCCTTCATAGGGCAGTAGAAATTGATGAAGCTATATTTAAACTTGTGTCGCTGCTGTAATTTTTTGTTATGACTGATTTGAACATACTGTATTAAATATCATTGGGAAAATGTTCTCCGTAGAAGATTGTTTATCAAATATATCTTTGTAAAGATTACACAAGGGCATATAAGTTTACACCAGTTGGAAACTCTGTAACTTAGCCATACTGTTTTAACATGCTATCCCTCCCTTTTTTGTGTTTGGAATAATTGAATTATGTTTGTCACGTTATTATAATGTCTGCCTCAGTATGACCAAACATTGCTTCATCTTTTGGTGTCCTATTGGCTTATATTATCTCCATAATAATTACTTGATTGTTTGTTTGTTTGTTTACATGTATTTACTTTTACATATTCTTACATGGATTGGTTTACACATAAGCCACATGCCAAAACGTATCCGTTTTATGACAAAAAATCACTGCTAATAAGTCTGGAAACATAGCCGGAAATGTATCCTTCCCAGTAACCTTAATCTGCAATCAGAGTGAGTATTTGTGTCAGAAACATTATTTGTCCTGTTCCTATCCTCCTTTTGAAAAAAAAAAAAAAAAGCAGTTGGATACAGTTGAACACATCACAGCAACACAAGAGCTAATCAGAAGTTGTAATTTCAGTCGCAGAGCAACACTGAGCCAATCAGAGACTTTAGAGCATGTTATAGATCCATTCTTTCCACCAATCAGCAATGTCAGTAAACACTGGTGAAATCAACCAAAAAGAAAACAGCTTGGTGTGTGACATGGGAACATTTGGAACCAGAACGATTTTTTGGCAGAAAATAAGCAAGAAAACCCGAAAGCTCCTTTACCAAGATGTGCAAAGCGTCACAAGGGTTGCGGGGGTAGCACTTAGAAAGCTCCATCCCTCATTCTCTCCCCGTCTTTTGAACTAACCATTACTAATCCTGACACAAAGGTGCTTACTGCTTTGTGGCAGATTGGGGAACAGTGCTGTAAAATAATATTTCACAACCACAACTAAGCTTCCAAGAACTGAGACAGCCACAGTGTTAACTGTATTTCCAACTGTGGGGCAGGTAGCCCAAAAAAAAAGGTGACTAATGAATGACTTTCCATTTGAAACAATCTAGGTAGGCTTAAGTGAATCAGTAAAGCTGCCCCCTACATCAATAGCTACTCCCAAATTGTTCTTCAGCCAGAAACCAAAACACCTACGAAGTTGTTAAAAAAAGCAAAAGTGTGAAGCAGGGAAAAGGTAAAAACAAGCAAACAAGCTTGAGAAACCGTATCCCAAGCTGAAGATGTCTATGTTAACCTGAAGCATCAATATAAACTCCTCTGAGACTGTTGGGCCTTCACTGCTCAATTCTTCAACTAATTCAGAGGACAGATCCACAAATACAAGTGAGCTACTAAATATACACCAACAGGAGGTAGATTTGTAAGGGCGTGCCTTCGTCAGTGTGTGCGTGCAGTGCACCCACATGTGCATTTTTCTATTAAGCAATCAATCAGAAGGAGCGGGAGGTTGGTGATGAATGTCTTCCAGTGCAAAGAGGAAAAAAGGAACAGAGACCCTATCCAACTCTTTCACTCAACAGAAGGGACTCTACAATACATTCCTCTGTTTGCTGAGGAGGACAGAGCTACACTGGACCTAGAGTAAGAAAAAAAATTACAAAAGAAAAAGAGGAAAAGGTCTGTTTTCATTTAAGCACTCACCAATATGACAGCCACAATGAAAAGAGTATGGCTTTAGAGTGCTGTAGCCTATAGGTAACAGCCAGACTGGCAGTGATCCTGGCGACGGTTGTCTCGTTACTTGTCTTCATTTCTTAGTTTGATTTGTGGTGTCAAGCTGTCACAGGCTAGACTGGCATTGCAACACTTGCTGTCTCTCTTTGCTCTCCCTCAATCTTTCGTCTCTCTCTTTCTATTCTCTGCCTGCCGTGCGCTCCTCTTCTTCTGGTTAGTTTCTCTTCCCACTCTGTTTCAAGCTGTCTCTCACCCCGTTTTCTGGTCACTCATGCCCCTTCGTTTGCTAGCCCTCACTCTCTGGTCGTTACCTCTGTCTTATTCATTTCTCTCTGTGTGTTTCTGTGTTCTCCTTTTCCTCTCTGGCAGAGGAAGTTGGACTAGTCTGGTCCTAATGAACCCCTGCAGGCTCTCAAAACCCCCACTCTGATTTCCTTAAGTGACTCTGGCAGGGTCTTAAAGAAGCCCCCGGTTGCTTCAAGACGCATTCAATAAAAATGTCAGATGAAAAGATTAGACACTCCTTTTTACTTTGATTCGGTTCAGCATCAGCATCGCATCAATGTAACCCAAATATCGCTTGGTCAAACAGCAGAACGCAGGAAAAGAACATATCAGTCAGTAACTTTTCACAGGACAGCTTTATCCTCTTCTGATCATTCAATTAAATATACCAATGCTTTTATTTTCTGCACCTGGAGGTGTGTGACTTTGACGTACAAGTTACCTGTCAATGTTTATGGCAGAGGTGAAATAAAGCTTGTGGTGGGGGGCCTTATTTATTTTATTTCTTTTCCAACTCTCCTTTTGGTTTGAATTGTCTGTGAACTGCAAGTCTCTCCTCTGGTCTTTATTGCAGGTCCTAAAGTACAAACCGAGGGGGTGAAGTGCAAACCACAAATTTTACATAACCATTTGATTTGATATAGTTTATTGATTTTCAGGGGGGAAATTCTCATCACCCACTGGTTCAGATGCAGGGCTAGTCTGCTAATGTTTGTTCCCCTTCCTGAGCAAGTGAGAACGTATTATATTGCTGAAGCATATCGGGTAACTAAGTAATGGTCATACAGTAAGATCAAGCATTAACAATAACACTATTATTACATATTATTACATTGGCCATTTTTTGCTCCTGCCCATTTTAAGAATAAAGTAAATCTTACTTCATACTGTGGTATTGGTCCCCCTCTTCATTGTTGTAATGTCAATTGAAAATAAAGACAATGAGGAAAATCCTCTCCAATGATCATACGGTTCACTCATTTTTGAAAATGTAGCGGGCATCAAACAGTTTGTGTCTGTGGCCTCTGCTGTGTCACACCGATCCTAATAACATAGCAACAGCAATGGATCAACAACAATCAGCTGCTTTCTTTCCACAACAAATTGCTTCCCCACATCAACATCTATTCTGTGTCTGGAATACTCGTCAAACAAGTGCAAGGGCTGGTCGTGATTAATCGGTTCAGAAAAACGAACCCCTCTTATTATTCCTGACAGAGTGTAAACAACCACTGCTTTGACAAGCCTCCCATTCTGCCACGCACACTCGAGGGTATCGGCACAGTTCAACCGCTGTCAGAATGGAGTGTTTGTTGCTGCACAATGGTGGAATGATAAAGGGAGGCAGAGAGGGAGATGGGGGGTGGGGGTGGGGGGCATGAGTAGCAGAGCGACAGAAAGACAGACAGCTGGCCACCCTGTTAAGTCGCTCTCTTGTTTCAGCCGTCTTATCAATCACTGTTTTGTTCTTTTCGTGCCGTTTTTAGTGGTCCAGTCGGACACAAGGAAACTCTAGCTGAGCATGCTGAGCTGCTGGTAAAGGTCCTGGGAGTGAGCGGGCCAACGCTTAGCTTAACCACCAGTAAACCTGACCTTTTTTTTGAAGACACACAGAGATATAATCACACACAGACACAAAAAGTAGAAGATGTTTCAAAAGTGCACCGAAAAGGTAAGAGTGGACACACTTAATACCAACTCAAGTACTTGCAAACATGCAAGAATACATCAATAAAAAATACCTGAGGTCCTAGTACTCAAGTATGAATATGCAAAAATATATATCTTCCTTTTCAGTCTCTCACACACTCTCAATCACAACCACACACTACCGTTCTATATGTCACCCATGAACATGCAATATACAATACCAGTCAAAAGTTTGGACACACACTCCCATTCCCTTGAATAAGAAAAGTGTGTCCAAACTTTTGACTAGTACTATATATCTTCCATCTCAATCACATGCATGCACACAAACACACAAACACACACAGTGACACACACAGTGACTGCTACTGCCGTATACATGCCTGATGATAAATGACTAAATGTTGGGGTGTGTTTTCAACTGCCCCATATACGAGGCCCGTGCGCTCCTAATTTGATACTTATTCCATGAAATAGTCATGTTGGGGGAAAATGGATGGCGATAGAGACAGACAGTCCCATACATCATTCTAATTATTCTTTAATAAACCTCTTATAAGCCAAAGAGCGGCTTGTAGGTAACTACTGCCACCTAGAGTTCACAAGAAGAAAGGCACCCCCTCAGAGCTAAGGACAATATACATGGACATTTAAATAAGAATGAATCGCAAGTGCCACATATTAATCATGGCAAAAGGAAAATGAAAGGTGAAAGGGGGCAAGAGAGACTCTGAAAGATAATGTTGTATGTCAAACTGTATGTATTCTCCTCTCCTCATTTTTTCACCCTGGAATTCAAATAATAAATTCAATCATGACTGGTGCCAGCACAGGAAGGATGTTAATTTCTCCATAATCACAATGAATATACAATAATGTTCCCGTAGGCTGTTATACGGGTTAGGAAACACGTCTCAAATTTCCCTTTAAATAATTTTTCCAAATCTACTAGTAAAACAGCAATGCTTTAAATCACTGTTCTTTAGACTTTTATGAAAAGCTATAAGAACAAACAATTTCCATCACACCCCACACAGATGAAATAGAATTTTAGTTGAATGGTTAAATAAGTGAGTGCTACTATTTTTCTGCGCAGGAAAGTAAGAGTTTTTTCAGCAGTTCATTCATTTGCAGTTTGTGTGTCTGTGTGAGTATGGAGAGGAAGGCGGGTAAAAAAAAATCCATGTGTGGGTTCCTATGTGTATGTGTGTATCATGGCATCTGTTTACACTTGCCATCACAGATTACTCCCCACAAACACACCCCCAATACAAACACGCATACACGTACATTTGCACTCAAAAGAAAAGGAAGTCTGGATTATGTTGGCTCTGAGGGAGGGACAGGCAAACCAAACTCATCTTGAAACAATTGGGGGCAGAGCACTGAAACAGGGGAAAGTTGCAGGAAGGGAGGGATGGAGCGATGGAGGGAGTGGAGTGGTGAAGTATCACAGCCCTTGGGGGAACAGTCCAGATGCAGTCTGTTGGTCTGTTGTCGTAATGCCCATTCACATACACACATACACACACACACAGACACAAACAAACCCGTGCCACAGTTGACCTAACCATGCCCGCCTCATTAGTTACCAATCACTCTGCACGATTTGTCCTGAGCCACAGAAGGGATAGAGAGACGGGAAGTGATGGATAGCGAGATGGTAGTTAAGTTGCAGCCATCAATAATCAAGCTGTTTGAGCTCTGGTGTGCGGTGGCATCTCAATACTTAATACTGACATGTACAACACAATGAAAGTTATCAATCGAGGTATCTTCTTCTTATCACGTTTGTGTTGCTTATTGAATTGGTCTACTTGTGTGTTTTGAGCAGGATTCCTCCCTGCCTCTCCAGCTGGATAAAAGTATGAACTCTGGGCTGGAGTTTGAGTGTAGGCAGATCAGAACCCCCCCACACACACACTATACAGAGGACTATTCACTGAGGTACAAAGACCACACGTCCACACGCGCACGCACACGCACTCACACTCACACAGTAGCATTCACAATAAACACACACACAACAGTAATCTTGGTTGTACGCAGTGGCTCTCGTAGTGCATATGTATGTTTATAGTGCAGAGCAAACATACACAATATATGTATGTACCCATTTAAACACAGCACTGACACAGCACAAATCAAGTTTAGCACCCTTACACACTGACTGTGGCCCTAACAAGCGGGCCGACAAGCCTTTGAGCTGCCTGGAACCCAGCACAAGAGACAGCTTCGCACTGACCAGGAAGGTTTATAATTATTCCTGCTCACTACAAACACTTGTTTCTTCTTATTTAGAGGTGACCAGCTGGAGCTTTTTTTAATGCTGCGTGTGGGGGGAACAGCTATAAAAGAAAAAAGAAAAAAAAAAAAAGGAAAAAAAGTGAAGTGAGCCAGCGACTATAATGAGGCAGGGCCTCAATCCACCGGTCCTTGTGTTGGGTTCCATGAACACCCATCGGGACCTCGTGAGAATGATCAATTGTGCCCTTTGTCAGGTTCTGTTTCAGATATTAAAGGGTGACACATTTTTTGTGTATATATTCCTCTTCTCCTCACCCATCACCCACCGAACCTCTTGTGATTTTTTTTTTCTATTTTCCTCACTCCATTTGACATTTGTCATGCCGGCTTACAGCACATGGGCCTTGGATAAACTTGGGGTCGGGGGGGTTGCAGGGGTGATAATGCTATCCGATTGCTATATTTTGCCACTGAGTGAATGCACTCCTTATGACTCACACTGGATTTGGAAACATGCTGTTCTCTTTGACCCACACGCCCCAATTTTAAGACGACCCCACATGCTAGAAGATTTTATAATTAAAGCTTGCATCATGATGCAGATCCTGAACTAAACTAAATATATGTGCATTTCTGCGTTATTATTTTTATTTTTTACGTGCATATTTGTTGTGCCATAGTTTTTATTTTGCTTTTAAAAGACAAAGAAAACACTCAATGAAGCCCTAAAAGCAAATGCTTTGGCAATGACAATACAGTCTGTGCAGACTGTGTGTGTGTACACTCAACTGTGTGTATCTGTGTGAAGATCACGGCTCAGTGAAACGCCTTTTCTATACGAGACACAGATGCTGTCTGGGCTGGTTTAATGAAAGTGAACGTCTCAGGTTACGCCATTTGAGCAAGTGCGCATGTATGTGTGTGCTCCTATGTAGTGCTGATAATTTGAATGTCAATAGGAGGTAAAACTTATGTTAAAAACCCTGATGAATTAAGATAAAGATCACATAAAAGCCTCACTCTCTACTTTTTTCATGCTCTTCTGTCCTGTCCATATTTGCTCTGAGCACAATATGCCTGTTTGATACTTTGCCTTAGTTTGAGAAGCATCATTCTTTCCCTTTCTGTTTTCACCCCTGTGACAAGCTATTTGGCAGGTGTGCACTGGTCTGTGAGTGTCCAAATTCGTTATCAGCATATTTGTAACAATTTCTCTTTTTGCTTGTCTGCTTAAAAAGAGTATGTTTGTGATATCATGCACAGAGGTTTTCTTGCAATACCAAGATAAAGGCAAGCACGTCCTCTAGTCATTGGAGTTTTGAGGTGCACAATTTTAAATACCTTGTCCAGAAAACAAAAAACTCTATTTTCTGTAGGTGTAATTGGAGGATGTGAGAGGCAATCATGTTACTTTTCCCTCCGCAGCCTCCTACACAGACCCAGAAAATGGCAGACAAAAATACAAATACAAAGGGAAGGACTAATGTAATTTGACAGTTTCTTATATATGATACCATCGAGCTTTCAGGTATCTGACTGGCTTTGAGTTTACACAGGTTGAACTTTCATTTCCTGGCTGCATGTTTGCATGTCTAACAACCAACTTTGACATTTTAAAGAGTAAAAGAGGAAGAGTGTCAGAACGGCAGTCTGGGTAAAGCCCCAACGAGGCGTGGCACACATAATTCACAGTGACACCAATAAGGAAACTCGAGAGGTGAAGTCCACAAATTCAAAACAAACCTGTGAGACCTAGATTGTGTTTCAATTCCTTACTAATTTTTACTGTTTTGGGACTCGGGGAAGGGACAAAAAAATGGTGAAATAGGATGAAATAGATTCAATTTACCACAAAATGTTGCAGTGATCTGCTGAAAATTTTAATTTGGACCTGAGGGCTTGCCATAGGGTACGGTTTGTGGCAACCAGCCTATGGGCCCGGCTGCGTGTTGTGTCCCTGCTGAATAGGAATGAACATCGACAGGCTAAAGAGGTAATAAAGTTATTTTAAGGCTTGACAGCCTGCACAGTGAGGATTTGAGAAGGGGTCTCTATGCTTGCAACTATCCCCTGACTAATCAGTTCAATTTTGGAAATAAATGATTGTTGCTGTAAATGTTGCGTGAAAGAGAAGCAGGGTTATGTGTGTGTATGTGTGTATGTGTGTATGTGTGTATGTGTGCGTGGGATGTTAATTGATGAGAGTTATAGAGAGCTGCTAGTAGCACAGGGGGGATCATTACTGCTGGAGTGGAACAACTGCATTCACGGCTGTTTGCCATGTCTCATACACATTTACACTGGCACACACTGTCACACTGCACCAGCAGTCAAAAGGAACACCAGTCTGGCTCTCTCTTGTCGTCCTTTTGTCATATAGTACAACTGCTCAGTCACACAAAAGGAATCAGGTAGGGTAATTATAACACCCTAATTCCACGATGACTTTTTGGTAAAATCGTAAGATTTATTTTGGGTTGGCATGATAGGGAAAAACAAACAATTATCCCAGAGGCATTTCCCACTTTTTAGACAATTTGTGGAAAAGGGGAGGGGGAGAAGGCGCACAGCCACTTTGGGTTAAAGGATTTAGGTCATGCTTTAACTGACTGGCTGACATCAAAAAGGTGAGACGGAAATCCTGGAGTGGATTCTGAAGTCGAATCCTTCTCCTGAATGACTGACACTTGAGAGACAGACACTGAATGAGGGGCGGGCGTCTTGCTAGTCAACTTGACGCCCTGACCTATATTTTCATACCCTGCCTGGAAGGTATGAAAATATAGAAATTATATTAAGAAAGCTGTTTTGTGTGTGTGTGTGTGTGTGTGTGTGCCTTTGGGAGAAGAGGAGGGGTATTTGTCTTAGATTGCTGTGCATGCGTCTATTTCTATACCTATATGTGTGTGTGTATAAATGCACACAGCCATGTAACAGTGTGTGTACATTTGCGGTTGTGTGTCTGCCTAAATAAGACTGTGTACATGCATCTTTGTGACTGTGTGCGTACTTTCCTTTGTATTTATATGGGAATGTGTCTCTCCTTGAGTTCAGGGGTGCATAAATACATACTTGAGACTGTGTGGGTATTTGTGTGTGTTTCGGTGCACCAGGGACAAGAGCGTGTAAGCACAAT
Organism: Scomber scombrus; assembly: GCF_963691925.1. Classification (NCBI taxonomy): domain Eukaryota; kingdom Metazoa; phylum Chordata; class Actinopteri; order Scombriformes; family Scombridae; genus Scomber; species Scomber scombrus. Next base: position 17,263,690 of record NC_084977.1, on the reverse strand, counting down.
CAGTGTGTGTTTATGCTTTCTGTCGGTGTGAGGCAGAGTCTTCCTCTCTCCAGCTGATGGCACATTACTTCAGTTTAGGAGCCGCTGTCACTTTAGAGGCAATACAGACAGGTGAGACTCCACAGACTGCAGCCCCTCTTTTTCTGACACATGGGTGCACACACATACACACACTCAAATACAATTTTATAAAGCACGGTAGTACAACACCTACTGCACATTCAACATTTTCCAGTGTTTTAATGAATACAAAAACATTATTATGAAATTAACTTAAATACGGTTTAAATGGGTTTTTTTGTTTTTTTAAATTACATGTATTATAATTACCTTTAAAGCAAATATAAAATAACACATCTATTTTATAAAAAGTGTCAACATATATAACATAAAAACATCTTTTTTTATTTACAAAAATTAAATGTGGTTTTTGACAGCAATGGCAAGTACACACACACATGCGGAGTTGTACCTCCAGTAGCCAGGGTTTGAGTTTGCGGTCCAGGATGATGTCAAAGCCCAGGACCTCAAAGCAGACACTGTCGCTCCCTGGTGGCTGGCCGGGGCGACACATGCGGTATGCATGCAGCACATGAGGCTCAGCCACTATTAACGTCTTCACAACCAGCTCCTGGTAGGGCATACACAAACACAAAGAGAGAGAGAGAGAGAGAGAGAGAGAGAGAGAGAGAGAGAGAGAGAGAGAGAGAGAGAGAGAGAGAGAGAGAGAGAGAGAGAGAGAGAGAGAGAGAGAGAGATAGAGAGAGAATCATCAAGCTGAACTGACACAATGAAAGAATAAAAATCAGTCAGTTATATTCATCCCAAAAAGCCATAGGCTGCCATTTGTAGCTACAAATTAAAGGTCTTCTTAAACTCAAAATGGTGAAATTACATGTCACACTTTAATTACAGGTTGCAACTGCAGACTGCTTACAGTACCTTTGGATTTAGAACTAGATTCAATAAGTAATAATAAGTACACAATGTAGTAATCATGACGCATAGACTTATAACCTGTAGAACTTCTTTACAGAGGTAGTTTGACATAATCTGACAATTTTCTTATGTTTTAAGACAATCTGTTGGTCTAAAAACTGAGGAGATACACAAAGTACTACTGGCCCAGAATCTTTTGAATTTCATTCACATACAGACTTATTCCAACATTGGTGGTGGTCCATCTGTGTGGCTAGTGGCTCCCAGTGTTTGCTGGCTGCTACCTGCCTGCCTACTCCCACTGTGCAACTGGGGTAAACATGCTCACTGACATACACACTCTGCAAAAACCTTTCCACCAGTCAAGCCCCACGCAGTGCTGCTGGCCTGCAGTCTGCCCAGACCAGTCTGACTGCTGGGTGAAGGAGAGGGGTGCGGTGGTCTGGCCCTGGCCTGATAAGGAGGCAGCCCCCTGCCACCCTTTTCTATCTGTCTGTCTGTCAGTCACACACCTACCTCCATCTGTCTATCCATCCCCCTGTCCGCACCACAGGCTGCCCAGTACAAACACCTGCTCCCACTACCTCTGTTGTTGCCCTAAGTCCCCAGCACTGGCTGGTGTGTATGTGTTTGTGTGTCTTTGTCCCTGCCCCTATCACCTCCCTCCGTGTCCCAAGCCCCCAGCATTGGCCACGGCCGAGCACTTTGCATTTGTGTACATGTGTGCCTGTGTTTTGTTAGCTTTGAGCTTAAATAGTTTAATAAGCCTCTGAATTTTGTTTATCATTTTATTTTTTAAATTTCACCTGCATATTTTTGTACATTATTTCAACTATTGTACATGCATGAATATAATGTATTCATTAAATCTCTGTTTTAATACAGTAGCGTAATTTTCACTTGTGTCCTGATGCTTATAGTGAGGTTCCTTGGTTCAGTGGATATTGTAGCATGACTTGACTGTCAAATTAAACAATAAAATAACACTTTCTCATTCAAGTGAAGTGGAAGATGTGTCCAAACTTTTGGCTTGTTGTACTGTAGAACATACAGACAATAATTTATATAATTCTACTTTGTTAAGGCAAGAACTCGTTGCCTTTGTGCAAGTATTTCTGTGCCAGTTTTTTGTGTGTCTATTAAAGTAATGTATTATTTGGTCAAATTAAAATATATGCCTTCAAATTCTTCAAAGCTATTTTCTGAAACACTGCATTTTAATTGAAAACTGTATCTACTGTAGTAAAAAGATGTTCACTTAGGATATTTTGTTTTTCCAAGGGGCATAAAAATTCTTACATTTGACTGAGTGCTCATCAGAATAGGAAGAGATCCATCCATGTTGCCGAAGTGTAACCTTTTCATACTAACTAACAAACTGTCAAATATGACTTTAGTCTTTGGCAAGGCCACGCATTTAAACAGCAAGCTACAACTGCTTCTCAACTGTATTTTTTATTTAAATTTTTCTGCAAGAGTGTGTGTGTATTAGCAAATATAAAACCCATATAAAAAAGCAAACCTTGGATACTCTGCACCTCATCAATAATACCTCAATATTAAATAGATGCAAGTGTATACACACTAAAAACACATACACAATTTTCTTAAACCCCACAGACAATCTTTTTGGCAAACAAACTCTTTGATTCTCTCACTCTGACCATGACTGTTGGCGAAAAGAGTCAAGGCAGCTTGCTATGTCTGTACAGGAACAAAATGTAAGAGGAGAGATGAAAAGTGAAGGAGAGAGGAGAGTGAGCAGAGAGCATAAATACAGAGTTGAAACAAAGCACAGAATGTGCGAACTGACAGCACTAACACCAAAGTGATGCAACTTCAGAAGAAAGGGCAGAAAAAAAACTGAGAGAGCAACGGAAAAGGACGGTCTGGGGCTAAGTCAGAGGGTGACACTTTGGTGTATCACAGAGGGACAAGACAGGAAAGAAAAGGGAAAAGACTAAATTTAACACAGTGACAAAATGGAGCACATGGAGAGATTGCACAAAATGGATAAGAGAGGACAATAAAGATGAGGAAAAGTTACCTAATTTAACCCATCACATAAAGCACTGGCCACATTACCTAGTCTTAAAAGCTGCTTTTTAAACAGAAAAATAAAAAACAGAAAGCTGATTGAACGAAGAAATAAAAGATTGCCTTGAGCAGAGTATAATAACCAATGAGATTTGATTTTGAGGTTGCATACTGGTAGCATAAGAACAGACAGTACCAGAGAAAAAGCACTGAGGGACCGTACAACCCAAATGAATACAGACAGAGGGACTAAAAGTCAAGGTCAAGAGGAATGAAACAGAAAAGCACAGAAACATGGCTAAAGAAATGGGTATAAAGGAGTAACTGAGACCATAGTAAGAAAAAGACAAAAGGGCACACGACGGTATGATATTGTGTAAGTAAAAAGAATGAATCCGCTTCAGGAGGTAAAAGAATCAACTAGACATTGATGAAAGAAAACGAACAAGGTAAAGGTGTTTTATGACACGGGAGCAGTGCATGATAGGGAGAGCTCACCCTCCAGGAATGATGTTTTCACCAAGCTCTTCCAGAAGTTAAACAAAGCTCTGAAGCTCACTGAATTACTGTCATAACAAATCATATCAAACCTTTGGCAGTTCACCTGTGTTTTGTGTGCAGCCATGTGTTGGTTAGTTGGTTAGTGTGTATACATGAGTATTCACTTACATAATACAATTACGCATGTATGTATGTGTTGTTTGCATTTGTGGTGTCTCTGTTATCATACCCCGCGTCTTTTTCTTTTGTGGCAGAACACATCCGTTGGGATATGTCAGCATATAACTGTGTATGTGTGTGTTTGGGTAGACTACCCACGTACAGAGACATCTCCCCAAAATTTGGCTACGTCATAGTCGTTGGTGCGGAGGAACTCTGTGAACCAGCTGATGGATCTCTTGCTGCCTTTGTCCACAGTCTCATCCCGCTCAAAGTTCTCATTGTGTTTGTTGACCGAGTAGTTGGTCAGGTGCATGTAGAGCTGGCTCTGTGGAGACAACAAACAGACATTAAGACTGTCATATGAATGACAATGAATAATAACAAATATTTCTCAATATTGAGAAATAGAGTACATCTATTTGTAAAATAAATAACCTTTTTTTCTGACCACAGTAAACATTCAATGTCATAGCAATCACAAATCATATTATGTTTTGATTGTAAAAATCTTTCTTTCTTCTTTCTGCTGATTTCCCTTATATACTGAGTTGGTGAATGAATTAAGTTATTACATTTTTATAAAATGTTTCACATACCTCCTTCCCCCAAATGCATCCATTACTCAGGGTTGTCCAGTTCAACCTCAATTTAAGGCAAATACTGAGAACTACTTATAACTTCACTGATATATGGGAGAGAGCAGTGCAATAGTAAATGCAATGAAATGTAATTTTCATATATAGTGTATATATTGTTTTTGTACCTAAATAACTACATGTAATTCTACCACCAACAATGGTGATAATCATCACAGATGACATACTTTAGGGTGTTTATATGTTTATCCCTACAGAGCACATAGCCAAGATGTAATGTAAAATATTTTCTCCAAAGTAAAATGGTTAGACAAGAATAAAGGAAAAAGCAAAAGTATCACAAACTGGCCCCTTGGCAACAACTAAAGGTGGTTAGAAATAGTCAGTAAAAACAATAAAGAACAGCTTGCTGTGCTGTACTGGAATTATCAATATTGTATTTTTAAAATGTTGCTCATTTGATGCTCTTGTGGGAATGACTGATAATATGTCAACAGCAAAGCAAGCTTACAATCATACATCACTAAATTCTCAAGCACTCAGCGATAAGGGGAGTCTGAGCGCTAGTGCGCCACAGTTCCCACAGCGCATGGCTAAAATGCATCATCGAGTGGTTGACTATTACCAGCCATTGTGTAACCTCTGTTGTATCCCCCTCTTTAAACACTATCTCTCACAGTTGAAGACAATACATCCTTGTCCTTAGCCTACAAGGTAATACCGCTGTGACCACAGGCCACTCCAGCTCCTGATGGCTGTCTGGAAGCCACACTCTGTGGGATTGAACATCCATCTCCATGGCATGACTCACTCCATCATGTGTCACAGGCCAAGTAAGACAATACACACTTGTGTCACAGGAGGGGTCTGGTGTGTCTATTTGTGTGTGTGTAGATAAGCATCACGCTTGATAGAAAGCTCTCTGTGTGTGTGTGTGTGTGTGTGTGTGTGTATGTGTGTGTGTGTGTGTGTGTGTGTGTGTGTGTGTGTGTGTGTGTGTGTGTGTGTGTGTGTGTGTGTGTGTGTGTGTGTGTGTGTGTGTGTGTGTGTGTGTGTGTGTGTGTGTGTGTGCATCCCATCATCAGCAACAGACTGTGCATCAGCAGGTGCAGAACCTCAAGGCAAATATGAGCGGCTTGATATTACAGAGGACATCTGGCATGTGGACATTTACGCTCAGCTGTGTGCATACAGTATGCCTGCACATCCTGTGTGCATGTGAGGGTGGAAGTGTTGAACAATATCAGACTTGCAGTTGTCTGCATTTGAACATCATTTGACTGTGTGTAGGAGCACATGTTTTTGTGATCAAATGGAAGTTATAGTTTTCCTAACTGTGTCTTTATGTATCGTATTTTCATCATGTTGAATTATAGATACCCGTGACTCCAGTTCAATTGAGTGCATGACAAATACATTGTTGTATGTATGTACTCACTATCATCTGTCTTTCTGACTCACCTGACTGGCCTAACACTGGGTACTGATTGTATTTTCTAACATAAATCATTTGTGTCTACAGGTCTTCAAACTGGCCTCGTGCACAGATAGTAAACATAAAAGGTGCATGTATTATAGGTACGTGTATATAGCCATGTGTGTTTCCATGTGTGGCCTTGTCTGACTCACCAGGTTGGCCTCGCTGGGTGCATGGTACTTTTCGGTACCCATGCGCACCAGTCCGTCATTATAGAGGAAAATGCGAAGCGGATCACAGGAAGTAACAAGGATGTAGATGCGCAAATCAAACTTGTAGCCCTCCATCAGGAAGGGTTTGTCCAGGTACTCCTGAACGATAAAGTGCTCCTGGGCTGGCAGCTTCTCACAGTTACGGATAAGCGAGATCCTGGATAGACAGAAACTTTATTAATCCTCGGGGGGGAAATTGGGGTGTCGTTAGCAGCATAATAAAATATGGCATAGTAAAGACAAAAAAGATAATTAAAAAAATGATAGATGGGAGCATAGCAGGGACTGTGAACATGACTGATGACATTGGCACAGTCTTATATACATGTTGAGCAAAAAATTGAGCCAAACAGTATACAGATTTCAAGTTTCAGCACAATATTTCATTTCAAAGTCATCGGGGAAAGCTGGGAACATATTTCTAGGATGCCACATCTGTATATTGTGGTGATTACTTCAATCTTCACATCCCCAGTGTGACTTTGCCCTGCTTCTGTTTTTTTAACGCAATGTATAATAAGCATAATGTTCTAATGGAGCAATACAACGCAGAGGGAGAAGATATGTCCTTACTGTGCATGGTATGACTCCTAATTTACATTTAAGTCATTTAACCCTTGAGAGTGAAAGGGTCAGAGACATGAGGTATGGTGCCCTGATGGTATTGATGTGACCTTGCACTGCTACAGAAGCTTCACTGAAAACATATGTAAATGTGTGCACTCAGTATGCCTCAGGTCTACTTTGAGCAGGACAAGCTGTTTGGCTCTGTGGGACATAAAACATTCCAAAAATGTTGTTACTCTGTTCATTACCTGGACCTCTAAACTAAACAGTTAAAAAATAAATGTACAAAAAACAGACCGGTACAACACAACTGCTGGTTTGTCTAAGCAAAACTCTGTTAGCATCTGGAGAACATTGTGATTCTCTAAAGCCAAACTCCACTCTGTCTGAATGGCACAGTGCATCAAATGCTGCTGCCGGGTCTTTTAGCTGGGTGTAAGTTAATAGGAGCAGACATTGTGCCTCGTTTCAACCTCCCCTCTAATTCATTTGCTTTGGTCTCATGTCACTCGCACTCAGGCCTTATAGTACGCAGGCCATGGCTAGCTGTACTCGAGAATGACTTGTGTTAGTTTGTGCGCATTCATGTGACTGTGAACGCGAGTCTGAGGGGCAATATTTTCAAACTTTTTGTACATGTGTGTGAGTGTGAGTGTGTATGTCTGTCCATATGTGTTTGGGTGTAGGTATGTGTGTAGGGAGGGTGAGGGGTCATTGTTAAACAATCTCCCACTTTGTACAAGCAACACGACTGACCTATATCACCATCACTCATAGTTAAGGCAGACTTTTCCTAAATTGGTTGCATGCACAGCCTAGAAGGCTCCATTATACACATGCAAGCAGAGACACCATACACACAAACACAATATTTGGCCAAGATGTAAAGACTTGATTGTTCAAAAAGTACAGTTTAAGTAATTGAGATATTGTGGCACCAAGCCACCAGAGGGCAAACATTGCTCTGCTTTGTGACTTCTGTAATCACAGCCAAACTTACAGTATGCTGGGAACAGAGAAGTCTATGTTGTTAAAATTTTTACCAAATAATTCACCAGTTCAATCAGCTCTAATGACGCAAAAAAACACTGATGCATTGTTGATGAGCTTCTGGGGAAGGTTTATTTAACAAAAATCTGAGAGAAGACATGATAATCTAGGTCAGGTGTTGGCTTTTAGGATATGATGAAGATGAACTTCAGAGCTCTTCTTTTTGAGATAAAAGCTTCCCAGCTAGCTCTGCCTTTGCGTGATGTTGTTGTTACTTCGGGTTTATCAGTCACTCCTCATCACCACTTGCTCCTGCCAACTCAGACTGTTGTGTTATAGAGAAGCACTTCACTGGGCTGCTTATCACCACACTTGAACAGAAAAGAACAAGTAGAAGTTGATGGGAGCCTGACCGACAATGTGAGGGGGCCGCCTAACAGGCAGACGGCAAGCTGAATGATGAGGACAGGGTTAACAGTGTTAGTTAGTCGAGGAGGAGTAGCTGAGGAGAAGACGACATGATTGATGAGCTGGGGTGTCAGATAATCACAGCCCACTCTCCCCTGCCTATTTAATTTGGCACCAGAGGGGATCTCACCTTTTTAAGCCCTGCACGCGCTTTTATTTTGATTCCCTTATAACAAGCTGCGCTTCAGACACAAACAATAACTTCATTTAGTTGGCCGATGGAAAAATAAATTACAGGGGGTAGATATAACTTAATTTCCTGCCGCGTCACACCATGCAAAAAAACAGAGAAAAATCTAATCTTCTGAGCCTCCCGCCGTTGAGTGGTCGAGCTAAACTCATCATCTTTCATATTGTTAATGTATTGCAATAATTCAGCCTTTGCTGCCTTTTATTGTTTAATAAATAAGGGCTTAGTGCAGCATGGAGTTATAAGTAATGCTCACATTATACCAGAAAGGACAAATTCAAAGAGAATTAAAGCGAGAGGTGAAGCACACTGTGCTATTTCTACTTCAATATCCCCATCTATTGGTGCCAGTGATGAATGCAATCCAAAGTATTTCTTCATACATGCATATTTTTTTATTCGAAAGTCCAAAAAAAGAATCTGAGCAGTTTCAACATTTGTTGACTTACTCAAGACAGCTATGTGCAATGTGCAAAGCAAAAACACATTTATTTTCAGAAGACAGCATATTTTAGCACCAGGTCATAGCATTCACTGTTTGGCCTGTCTTTTATCTTGTATTTTATCTGGTGAAACACATTAAAACATTTTTAAAAAACACACTTGAACTGAATTTGAAACCACATGGCATTTTCACTTTAATTCAGACTGAACCTCCACACAGGTCAAATGCTGTTTTAAGTGCCAAACGTGATTCACTGATCAGTGTTTGGGTGGCAAAAGAGCCTAAATGTCCCTTTGCCCAGGAAGCTTCCTTACTTTCTTTAACTCTATTTATGTGAATGAGATGTAATCCCTCCAGCATGTCTTGGCTCTGCCCGAGGGTCTATTTTCAATCAGTGTATCCTTGAATACCTCCAGAGGGAGGCAGCTGGGAGAATTTAAGTGACCAAACCAGGTAAACTGGCTTCTTTTAAAGCAGGGCAGCCTCAAAATCAATACCAAAGTCCTTTATCAAACAAAGTGATGCTCCTCATGCTCATCCTAGTATATTATGTTCAGTTGTGTTGACGGTGTTGATGATTCAACTCTTTATTCATTTTTGAGACTGAACTTAGTTTTGATGTTGAATTGGACTACACATTTTTTTTTTGTAATGTTTTGTAATTTTTATTGCAATTTATACAAATTGGGGTGATGTAACATTAGTAACACCTCTGAATATAACGCCAAAAAACACTATGGGCTCAAAAAAAAAAAAACCTGAGCTGCTTTGAATGCTGGGATTTGCCTTTGATTACTGTAGCATGTAATAAACTGGTTATTTGTAAGTCTGTTTGTAAATCTAAGGAGACTAAGTCTGCTTGCACTTCAGGACAAACTGGATTTGGTGCTGATTCTCTAAATACTTCATGACTTCAACTGTCAGAATAGTAACAAAAAACATACCATGGGAATGTGAAATCACCACCTGAGATGGGCTCTTACCCCATGGGACTGAAAGTATGAAATATGCATTCAGTACCACAGCCTGTCCATCTTTTGATAAAGAGTTGCTATTGAGAGACAGAGTTCCCTGCAGCAGCCATCTTGGTCCATTTTCTAGTCTGACTGGTCTCTGCTGATGGTGCCTCATAAAGGAATCCAATAATCACATGCAGAGACCTTCAGGGAAGGAACTACAGTAACTGCCAGGGACCATGTGTGTATGCATGTGTGTGTGTGTCCTCCACTGGCAGCGATAACCTCTGATATATGGTGAGTGTGACCATCAAGGACAATGAGGCCAACAATGAGATTCACCACACCCTCTCAGCTCAAATACTCAATCTGGTCCCAGCCATAATGCTATTTCCATAGACACCCATGTCAGTGCCACAAACCTCTTTTTGTCTTATTTTGCTTTGCTTGTCCTCCATTTGTTTTACTTCTAATTTCCTCTTTCAGTCACTCACTCACTCACTCTCTTCCTTTTTCAGTCATTCTGTCCTTCTCCCTGTTGTCCCGGCTCCCTGTCAGTCTTAAAGTCGTTGTGTGTTAAGATTGCACTGGGGCATTTGTTAGCTTCTGACCTACCCGTGACCCATTGCTCCGTTGGCAGGTTTGACAATAAAGGTCTTCTGCTTGCGTTTCCTGCGTAGCTCCTTGACATAGTTCTGAAACTGAGTGTATTCGGCAGGGAAGATCCAAGTTTTGGGTATGAAGCTGTACTCTTGAGGCTGGCACTTGATCATTCTGCAACAGATAACATGTGAAAATTAAGTCACATCTTGTTGTTCTTTCAACAAAATGTTATACTTTTAGATTAAGTAGAACTTGTGTTTGTATTTTTCCAGTAGTAATATTATTGGTTGCATTTTGTATTTTAAAGGATGCATTTTGTGCTTTTACAGCAATGTCTTATATTTATCTTGCTTTAAAAGGTGGAGTATTACAAGTACCAAATTCTACCTTCTCAGAGTGCCAACTGGCTAAACACTTAGCTTTGAAATCCTCAACACATCCTTGTTTTATGCACAGCTTTAGCCTGACCAAAGAGACACAGAAAACTTACTTGGACATGTTTCTTGCTAGGCAGTCTTTGCGGCAGATTTCGCCCATACCAGGGAAATGGTTAATTCTCTGCAGAGGGACAGGCAGACATAATAATGTTGTTAGGGCCATTACGCTATTCAATTCCACCCCCACCCCTTCATAAAAATGAGCACATTAAAGGCAGCAACCTGAAGTGAGCTTACAATGTTCTGACATTTATGCCCAATTACGGACTCAAAACAAAAAGGTGACGCTGAGACCTTTCTCAACCCTTATTTAGTTTACCATGTTTTTTTATACTTTAAAGGTTGGGGAGGGAAGAGGCGAGTAAAAAAAAAAGATCAATCTCAACTCTGAGGGGCCGAGGTAATTGGTTCTGCATCGCAAGCTCCTGCAGTGACAGTTGAATGAATTGCTTTGAATACGCCAAAAGGGGGGGGGGGGGTAAAGGAAAAACTCTGGGTTTTCTGTATTCTTTGACCAAATGATCCTGAACAGGGGCGTTAATTAGGCTCGTATGAACTGAAACTTGACAGCAAACTCTCACATTACATTACCAAAAGGAAAAAAAGAGAACAAATTAAAAGAGAGAGAGAGGAGAGGGGAAAAAACAAGAACACAGAGTGTAAAAGGGATCCGTGATTATTATCCAAACGAGACAGACGTAATTAGGGATTCGGAAGAGATTGCACAATTATGCCAATGCCGCGAGATGCGTGGCTTGTGAGGGGAAATCAAAACCAATTGTTGAGGGACTTCTACTTTTCTTTTGAGAAATTATCTTATGAAACACTACAGCACGCGAAGGAGCAAGTGAAAACAACTGACAGCAAATCACCACATCACTGTGTGAAGCATTAGCCACGTTGCTACACGTAAAGCTGTTACAGTATTCGTAATATTCAGTCTGCTTAGCTGAACTCTTGCTGCCCCTATCCTAACAAGCCATACTCTTTCTGACTAGCTTGTGATTTAATCGATCATTAGTGCCCAGTCTAATCAAATAAGCACTCTGTAAGATGGATGGCTAACGCTCGGAGCTGAGGGGGAGCAGCCAAGTTCACTCAGCAAGACAGAGAGGTCAAACAGAGGTAAGATCACTCTCAGACTAGTACACAGAAACTCAGAGTAATGCTTGTTGTTTAGGCCCGTCTTATCAACATCACTAGTGACATCTGAAACCTGCCTCCCCACCCCCTGTTGCTCACAACTTGTCAGTCTGCCTGTCAGTCATCCATCTGTCTCTGTGAAAGCTCTGTTGTTCCCTCTCATTCTGTCCACCCGTCTTCCCTGTTTGCTGTCTTTCCCTTACCTCACACAGTCTGAGGAAAAGCAGATGGGCATATTCAGTGTGTTCCACCCAACCTCACTTTTTTCCTCCCTTTCTTTATATTTTATTTCAATTTATCCATATACTGTATTCACTACATTCCCACTAACCCCTCTTCTATCCTAAATTTTTTCCCTCACTTTTTCTCCTGTACGTATTCTTTTATCTCTACTTATCACAGGTCAAAAAATGTATTATAAGGCAGGATAGTGTGTTAAGACCCCACAGGCCCAGGATGGGGTACGAGGATTTGGGAAACAGATATACCACATGTACAGAGACTGATAAAGTTCAGCTTCATCATTTTCCAGCTTCACTGTTAGCAGCAACCTGAACCAAGCCCTTCTTGGAAACGGTTTCATTTCTGTAAACTAATATAATACTTTCTGTCTTCTGTTTTAAATTATACTAGTTGTGTGGAACAAATTGAGGCAAATTGACTTACCTAGTCTTGATTTACATTTCTTAATACTGATTTCTTCTAAAAACAATATGGAAATGCAGTTCAGAGTTAAATAACAAATGAGACTAATTCCTTATTTCCCCCTCTTATTCTGCTCAAAAATACAGTTTGAAATGGTTTTACTTACTTTTTATATACAAGAATTTGTGTTGTTTGTGTGTTGAACGTTTTAGAACATGATAACCTGACAAATGAGGTTAATTACAGTCATTTATAAAATTTCACACATATGTTTATTGATAAGTAACAATAAAATCATATTGTTTTCAAATTTTTCAACAAACCTCTTTGTGTGCGTGCTGCATGTGCTCATCTGTATGATATCTGGTGAAGGGGTGAATTCAAGATGCATTTTTGTTTCTCATTATAAATTTCGATGTATGTATGTGTACAACATGTGTAAGTGTGAATAAATATTTTAGTTACAATTCAGATTTACAAACACTGCCGCACGTACTTTTAGAGTCATTGGAGCTGATTTGGTGTCCTCTTTACAAGAGTGTAAAAAACATATCTAGAGACGTTTTATGCTGTAATAATTTCTGCACATCTGTAGAAAACGGTGTCATGTTTATCAAACTCTAAGTGAAGGAGTATTTGAAGCAAGGGATTCATCTTTCTTTGGAGGAAAATTATTTAAATAAAATCCTCTAAGCACAGGAAGGTTAGAGTAGAAGTCGTGTTTGTTTCATCCTTTAAATCCCTTTCTTCTGGGGCACCGCACTGTTTCATCTGAAAGGGATCTCTTTCACCTTTTCCCTTAGGTGGAATCCATGGGGAAATACTACATCACATTCCTGATATGCATTAGTGCAGACAGGTTATTTGGTTTGTAACATCTTGTTTACCAGTGTGAAGTCAGCTAAACACATATGATCCTTTTCAGAAGTGCTCCTACAGACATTTTATTTCCAAAGTCACATACATCGTCTTCAGCTGTTGCCCACTGAGCACCTTAGAGCATAAAGTTTAAGATCCAGATTTTCCTGTTCAGTTCAGAAATTGGATGTGACATCTAACCTTTTTTCTCTAACCTCTAGGCTAGTGTGTCCCCAACCAAGGTGTGCTGACTTAAAATGGTAGTCATGCAGTGTACCTGATAATTCCTGAGCTCAGCGATTTTCTCATGCTGCACGGCCGAGTCGCTCCAGATGAGGTTGGCAGTATCGTCATCATCCCGGGTCTTGATAAAGTCCATCTCGTTGATGACTATACGAACTGGGTGGAAAACAGTCACATAAGATTTATAATCCATTAATAGAATGAGCAAAGCAGACATTTAAATAAACTTGGCAAAGCAACTTCCTGATAAAGATGCAAAATGAGAACAAGATGTGATTTGGACCCACAAAGCAAATATTTCTACTTAACAGATCAATGTTTCACTCAAACATTTTGCAAGCTTAAATTTTGTCTTTCCATACATTAAGAGAGGAATGAGTCTCGGAGAATATAGATCAAAAAGCTCACGGCAATATTTACCATTTATGGAATGGTTGCAGAGCCGCCAATCGTAATGCCTTTCTTCAAAAAGATAAATTAATTGTCTGTAATGCATTCAAATCCCACTGGAAACCCCATAGTATGAGAGATAGGTGGCAAGCCCATTTGGACATTAATCCAACAACTATTCATTATTCAGGGTGTAATGAAAAATTCATATGCCCTAACGAAACCAGGTATTAATTAATTTCTTGAAAGCCTTCACAAACCTGAATAAGGCTTGCCTAATGTTGCATGATGGCACTTGAATGGGAAAAAGATGTTTCCGATGTGACTTCATCAATCTGTTAACAAGAGGCTGACTGTATTTTGCTAAGTGGAACTGGGAGGGTTTACATCACAGCAGGCCTATGCTTACAGTTACCAGTAGGGTCTATGAGTACAAGGCTATAATCAATCCTGTCTTACACATCTCACTTAACAGACATCCTTAGGGCCAGAGTTTACATTCCCTTCTCAGTGGGTGTAAAGCAAATTTCCAACACCATATTCTTTTACCTTTAACCTTTATCTGTAATTCTATTAATCCTGAAGCAAAAAAAAGACAGGTGCAAAAAAGGAAATGCAAAAATGACCCATCCATCTGGCCCTTAGTGTTAATTTTCCTTCAAAATAGCCCCGCACTGCCCTCAAAAGGGCCACTGTGAGAGTCTCGTCACAGCTAGCGAATTGACTCACAGCTAGACTTCCATCTACCTGCAGGATCCCGACAGCCCCCAACTTCTATTTGCTGCTGCTGACTCCTTAGTTTCAGAGGTTGTAGTTCACCCCTGAGAGCTCTGCTGCCACACAATATACTGAACATGTGAGGAGTGCTTACTAAGCTCTTTTAGCCCATCTTAAAAAAAATCCTCACTGTCCAGTTAAATTATCTCAACAAAGATTTATGTGCAGTATGTATGTGATGCTGAGTTGTCTCGGTGTGAACCGTTTCACTGGACTGAAACTCTATTCGCTTTAATTTAATATGTTAAATAACAATGCCCGCTTAAAACAATCCACCACAGCAAATTTGATTTGATTACTGAGATAACACTGAGATTGGATTTGTGTTTCTGATAGACTGACTGACCCATACTGAGAGCTGTTTCTAAAATGAATATGCCACTCATTGTGTCACAGTATACATACTTATTGTCATCTTACCTGCAGGACCACCCTAAATGCTGGTCTTGTTATTTTCATTATTTTCATAATGAAAATGTAAATATAAATGTGTAAGCTTAAAAATGTAGGCTTATACAATGCGCCTGGATCTGATATAATCCCATTTTACCAGGTAAGATCAATGATCATTTACTGTGCTCATTATTGTTAATAGTGCTCACCAGTGTGCGTGAGTAGTATTCTGAAGTTACACTAATACAACTGAAACTATAACCTCTTACCCTACTGATACAGTAAAGCCTTCCAAGCTACTCTGTTGTTTTTCCAACAACAAACAATACTGAGATAATACACGTCAACGAAAGGGTTTCATCACCATCTCACAGAAAGCCTCTTTTCATCCCACGTTGGCAACACTCAGACACAAGACAAACTCTGTGATCAAAAGATATTTTTTCTTTGTAGACTGACATTTCTTCAGTCTACAGGACTGTTTTAGCTCCTTTTCAAACTTTTTTTAACGTGTCTAACATTTTTATTGTACATTTTTATGTACTACTGCTGTTGTAGTCATTTGAAAAGCTTATAGTTACTATTAGAAATGTGTTACCATACCAATCTCATATTTGGTGCCAGCGACATTGGCGGTGATGGTGCCTTTCTTCTTTTTGGTGCGCACCTTCCTCCCACTGCTCTGGTAGGAGCCCACAGATGGCACGTTCACGGGGGATGCTCCTTGATCCTCTGGAGGAGAAGACAGCACACAACAAAACTAGATACAGTCACAGCTTGCGCTCCAGACTGGAAGGGAGCAAGAGTTGCTGTAGTCTTCTAATGCATTTTCCCTCATTTCGGCAGGGGATTTAGTGAGGTTTGTTTGTGGAGCTGCTGTGTAAATGAATTAGGTGTGTAGTTTGGTATAGCTGCACACATAATGATCCTTTCATCATGATCTGGGTATGTGTGTGTGTGTGTAATGTGTTGTCTGTGTTTATGTATGCATGCATTTGTTTTTACAAATACCCATCAGTCCTGAGAGTTGAACCCTTCTTACTCACCTCCATCATTGGGAGGGGAGGGCATCTCAGGGCCTGGAGGAGTGAAGGGGGAAGCCAAGCTTTCTGCCAGGATTGGCGAGCAGGCCTCACAGGGCACTGGCTGCACCCTCCAAGGGCTCTCTCACACTTGCACCAGTTAGTCTTCCCTGTCTTGCGCTGTATGCACGATGTGGTTCAGGATGGCCCAATGGATCATCTGAGCATCTTTCGGGCGCCTTTCAGCAGCATAAAGAGCAGCAGCAGAGTCTGGCTGGGCAGGGGAGTTTGAAGAGGGTAGCGGTGGTGGGGAAGAGTGGGAGGGTAAGGGCCTCTCAGGGGTCTACACGGCCCAGGCTTATTTACAGCCCCAAGAGGAGAAAGGGGGGGAGAGGGATGGGCAGAGGGGTGGATAGGAATGCCTGTGGAGGACAAGAAAAAAGATCTTTTACAGCTGCAGAACAGTGGTATGCTGACTGCTTAGAGGGTGACTACTGCATGGTGTGGATCAGTGTGCATTTTCTTGCTGGACTGGAGCGCATTGGACATGCTTTTGATGTAAAGCAGCAGCAACAGGAGCACACAGGCCTATCAAAGGCTACATCAGTCAATCTGACACTGACCGGAACAGTTCAGTGAGAAATCTGTACAGCTCTGACACTGCAGTACTACTAATGAAATAATCTAAAGCTGTGTGATGTCCGCTGGACTAATTGGTATTCCACGGAAAAATTGTGAAATATTAATGTGGTTGTCAAGTTAAGGGTTTGCAGCATCTCATTGTGTTTCATGCTAATGCCAGCTGGATTTCATTGTATGGCTGCAAGGTCACTTCATTCAAGCAGATGGCATTTTTACAGTGGTTTGTAAAAAGGATACTTCCAGCTATGAGCAGTGTGTGCAGAATTTACACAATTCACCAGCCAAATACTGTTATTGTTTGGCTCTGGTCTTTGAGTGTGTCATCAAACCAATGTTGAGGTAATCAGCCATTGTTGAGATGTTCTGTCACATTAGATTCTTTGCTGGCTCTGGAGTCGGGCAGCATAGAGACTCAGTGGTTAGCTCTGTTTCCTAACTGCAGGAGGACTGGATTTGATTCTTTGTGTTATGTGCAGGGTGCAAAATGTACTTTTTTTGTCCACTGGCCAAACAGCTAGTGGATGTTCAAATTTTCCAGCCACTCAATACACTACCATTGGTTTTTGGTGGTGAGTGAAGCAAATCTACCAGCCACTTGCATATTTTACCAGCATTTGGCTGGTGTCTGGGGCAAATGTTGTGCCCTGCAGGTGTGGGTACCCATAACCAGTTGCTCTAGATAGTAAAATATTCAAAGACAAAGCATCTCTGAGGTGAATTGGGGACTGCAAACTGCCCACAGGTATGAGTCTCTGTGAGTCCGTTCAGTGATGAACTAGCAAGCCGTACATTTTTTCCCTGGACTTACAGTATGCTGCAATAGATTCCAGCTGCTCGTGACACTTGCTCAATAAATGGTACATGTAGCTGCAAAATTTGTATCCAGCAATGATCCATACTAGTGGTTCCCCAGCCAGAAGGGTTGGAACCCATGCAGCCCAAGGGATGGCAAGATAAATCTGAGGGGCTGCGACATTATTAACAGAACAGGAAAGATGAACAACATATTTCTGCTACTCAAAATTACATATATTAATCTACAGAATGTTCCTGTAATATTTGCTATTATTTTATGACTTACTGAATATTATTACCTCTGCATGCCTCCAAAGACGAATCAAATAAAAAAAGGGGGGGGGGGGGGGGGGGAATCCGACTTTGGTATATGATGACATCTTATGCATACCCTCAATAAGACAGTTTCCTAAGAAATTAGAAATTCTAGTCAAGATGTTATTATTTTGCAGAGGAAAATAAATGCAATCAAAAAAGTTAACTCAAAAACATGAAGGGCATTATTTAATTAAATATTGTAACAGATAAAAAGA
This sequence comes from Scomber scombrus, assembly GCF_963691925.1. Taxonomy (NCBI): domain Eukaryota; kingdom Metazoa; phylum Chordata; class Actinopteri; order Scombriformes; family Scombridae; genus Scomber; species Scomber scombrus. The sequence continues at coordinate 17,245,669 of NC_084977.1, read as the reverse complement.
CCACATAAATCACATATTATTAACATAAACCAGTGAGGCTACATCGACAGCACACTGTCTTCTGGTCCTACTTTTGATTTTCATAAAGAGATCAACAGTAGCCTCTAGTGGTGAGAATATAATGAAAGGCCTCTGTTTTTTCTACCACTGCACTGGCCACATGCACACACATACAGATACTCTTACAGGAGCGCACGCACGCACGCACGCACACACGCACACACACACGCACACACACACACACACACACACACACAGGAAGATATGCACACAAACTGACTTGAAAAGCAACCCCATCGATTTAATCTGCATTCTCTGGGCAAATTAGAATAGGGAAACAATCCAATTGCATTAATGCATCACTCAGGAGTCTTCACTGTCATCCCCTTGGTCTGCCTGTGGTAAGCACAAGACATTGATCCTGGGGAGGACAGAGACTGGAACAGGTTCAGCTGAGAGAGGGGGAGCAACAACAAAGAGTCAGAGTGATGAAGTGAGGCAAGCTGCACTGTTGACAACCTGCACAATACTGCAGAATTATTAATCCTCATAATCTAAGAAACAATTATTTTATTGCCCTTTTCATGTTATATCAACATTGCATACCAGCATTTTAACTGTTTTCAGCTACAGTCGACATTTCCAATTAAAAGTCAGTTTCAGTGTGGCAACGTATACCAATAAAAGTAATTATTAAACCTAATTTAAAGCTTAAGATCTTCTGTTAGATCTTTAGTTTCAAAGAGCTAATATTAGATACTAATATGGTGTTAAGTCATGCTACCATAATAACTGAGAAAAGAAATTTAGTTTTCAATTGTCTTCACTGATAATGTAAAATAATTTCTTTCTTTGCGGCTTTCAAGAGTAAAATGTCAACACCAATTTCTATGTGGGCTTGTTTGCCTTATAAGCATATGAGGTCATAGTTGAGGCACTTTGGTAGCACACTGATGGATGATCCAGCAAGAAGAGGCTCTCTCATGTTTTGCTCTTTTTTTCTCAGTGGCAGCAGTGGTTATCAGGCACAATACGGCCTACTTTTAATCGCGTTCACGTGGTAGAAGTGGGATTTCAACGTAATCAGACACCTGATTAGAGGTACTGTTATCGCTGACTGTTCAGGGGACTGAAGCAGGGATATTCTGATATGACGTCACAGGTTTGAATTCAACTCAATGACTTTTGTCATATCCTCCCTGATGTTACAGTCCCTCTACAAGTTGCTGTAAAAGGAGAAATGTTTCCATCTTTAAAAAGGTAGATTGTGTAACCTTCGAAAAGTAGGGTACATATAAAAAGTACATACTATAAATACCTACTAGACATAACATATTCTGCCATTATCTATACTGTGCTGGAGCCCAGTATAGTTTCAACATCCAAGAGACAAAGTGAGTTTGTCAACATGACATGTCATTTTATTTTACTGCCAGCATTAGAAATACATTATGACAATTAATCCTTCAGTAAAGTATTACCAACTAAATCTTAACTAAATCCCCCACACTAAGTACAGTATGTGCACTTAATCCTCTGGTGCTGTAACACCTTTTCTCCAACAGAGTGCGCCAGAGAGCTAAACTGAATGGGCAGAGCTCCTATAGATGCTGAGCTCATGCTCTTCCCTCTGCCACACAACACTCAAAGACCTCATTGTAGATTCAGCTCTTCATGTTGCTCATCTGCATCACTCTCTTGTTTTGCAAGCCCTGAATGCACGACAAATGCATGTCTGTCTTTCAGGGCATTGTTATGCAGAGTTTTTCCCTGATTATCCTGCACAAGTTGGTAATGCAAGTGTCCCATTGTGTCCTGTTACTATACATGAATGTTTTATTTTTGAGGATTATATACTGTATTTTGCTGCAGTAACTTAGGCTACATTAAATACTTTTAATGAAACAATATCAGAGAGTGATGTGATTCTAGTTCAAAACTACAAAGAAAATTAATCTTCACACTGATGTTATCCCATTGTAAGGCAATGACACTTCAAAAATTCCCCTTTTACATCACAAGCATGTCCACAAAGACAGCTCCAATAGCTTTACAAGATGTGTGGAAAAGGAAAAGCCTAGCTGTACTGAAGCTGTGTACTCTCTTTAAGCGGTGTCACACTTATTACACAAGTCCCTTCAACAACCAGCAGTATGTCCCTGAGGGGCTTGTTTTATGTTTTCTCTGCCTCACATGAAACCACATCTTGAAAGCAGTCGTCAAATACAGAAACAGAGAGACTTGGGGAAACACCATTTAGATGTGTGTTGTGCTGAAAGAGCAGGATTTGCAGACAGTGGCTTTTTTTCTGTACATGCCGTATCCCCCAGTCCTGCCATTACAGCAGTGATGGGACCTCAGGGTATGTAAAGCCATTCACAAGGCAAGAGACACTGTCTGAGAATGGAGACATTTACTATTACGCATCCTTGACTGAAAAGAAAATGTAAACAAAATAACTTTATTGTAATACATATAGTATAAAACCCTTCTCACTGGACATTTTCTTACATTTAAAAGAACAGATTTTGTGCATCTTCAAGGCCTAAAGCATACAGTGTACTTGGAAGATCTTCTATCGCAATGTATTTAGACAATATTACCACATTGCTCTCTCAGGAAAAGCGATAGCTGAGTTTGCGGACTACTCTCACAGGAAAGTAGTTGGTTTAGAATTGCCAGTGGATCTAAAATTAGCTCAAACCAGTGACCCAACTATGGCTCTGTGCCTTCTTCCAGATATGATGAGGAACGAGTGTGGGAGCTATCAGCCCACAGGGTACTGAAATACACCAACAAACATCTGAGAGCAAAGATTAACTTTATCTGAGAGATTTTACAGTGATACAGACAAAATAGTCAAAAGTCAAATTCAGCCACAGCCTCAGTAATTCTCTTAAACCTCCTGTTGTATTACCGTCAACCTTTCAACTGTTGTCCTCCTGGGTCAAAATTTACCCGGTCTGGTTTGACAGTTTATAAAGGTATAAATTATCACCCAGTTCTGTGTTAGACCTTTTTAGTAAACTTAATTTGAACTTATAACCACAGGTTTTACAAATATTTTTGAAAATTATGGTCAATAGGCCTCATTTAAATGAAATTACACCTCATTTTTTAGTTAAAGCCTGTTGTCCTCCTGGGTCAAAAATGACCGAAGACAACAGTAGGGTTAAACATTCACATTAACTACAATCTTGTCCAACCTTTTCTTTTTTTTTCTGTAAGACAAAGTTGAGCAAATATTTGTGTGCTCACAACACGTGGTTGCTACAGTCTGCACTTAATATGAGTTTGTTTAAGCACTGCACTGTACAAAGTAAGCTTTATGTGTGGAGGTGTATTATCAACAGACATGAATATGGGTTCCACATCAAGCGCTTTCAAAAATGTTATCTAATCCCATCTGAGTATTGAGAAATCAGATTGTGAGTTTCACTAACTGTTGTGTAGTCAAAAGCAACGTCAATTGAATTAGTGAAGTCAGGCAGAATTTAACTGATAAATCAATAAAGTAAAAACAAAAGTGCTTCTTTGTTGTGTGGCAGATTGGGTGCTGACACAGACAATATGTGAACAAACAAGACTACTCTGATAAGTGGGTTTACAGTTAGAGATGAATTTACGCATATAGTATGACATATATAGTATATTATATTATTCAAAAAATGTAAACCTGATGAACAATGAAGAAGTCCAGTCTTTGCAAAGAAAAAATCAGCCAAACCTGCCTAAAAATATGTTGTTCTCCAGCTTCAGAGATGTCAAAAAGCAACCAAGCTCAATTTACAGATATTGTAGTAGTGTGTAGTATGGTAGTGTGCAACACTGCAACAAATATAATATGTTGCACTACTACTATATGAATCCAAAAACTTCAGGCTGCCAACTGCAGCCTGCATTAAAATAGGAGATTATACATATCATATCCATATTAACAAACGTATCTCTGGGATATGGCCAGCAGGCAGGATGCCAACCAGAAATCATATGTCATGCTGGTATTTTTATGTAATCCATCTGCCCTGTTGGGAATGGTCATCTCCAGGATGATCTTTCAGCATGTGGTCTGTAAGTACAGTTAAGTACAAACAGACCATACTACGTCATATAAATACTGGTTCTTCAAACATCACAGCCTTTGTATAAATAACAAAGCTCACAGCATCATGCTAAACGTGCATGGCATCATATTCAGGTTCCCTGCATAGCTAGCCTGAGCTAAGAAGCAGCATATCAGCCAATATGGTATCTTCCAGATGACTGGGATAGGAGGCCATCCCCTTTTGGAAATCTTGTCTGTATTACAGGATTAGCAGAGACTGGAAATCTTAAATCTTGCATGTAGCATTAATATCTTGGATATGTGAGGGTTTTTCAGGAAATGAGTTGCGCTCCCAAAATCAAATGTCACACAGCCTAAGCAGGTGTTTCATTGCCATGAAACAGTTGCTAGCGAGCTGCAGCTAGCGTTGGGTCGCTAGCCACTTGCATGGGTCAGATGGAGGGATCGCAAAGGGAAACAATCTGGCAATGCTGCTACCCACTAACTCGACTCCTCCAAATGAAGCGTTAGCGTTTAACAGCCAAGCGAATGAGGGCGTTTTCACTTCAGCTTATTGAAAATTATACAAAATGTATAAAATCCTGAATGAGACACCGTCTAATAATTCAAAAGGAAAAAATGACACTGGACAACTCTACTGTTAGCTTAGCCGCAGCGGTGGAAAGTGAAGTAGCCCGTTAACGTTACCTTATTTATCCCGGACACTTGGCAGTGCAGCTCTTCTGCTGCCCTCATCCGAGCGACACAGCCGCTGGGGTCTCTCTAGGGAAACCGTCCAGACCCGACAGTATTTTCAAGGCTACAACAGTGTTTATGGTGTGTAAGTGCGTTAATAGTTAAACATTGGTTGACAGACACACACAAAATCAGTATCTTGTAGTCCTCTAGTGTGCTATGAGAGCTGGAGCGAGTCCATGGGCTGAACCATTTGCGCTGCAAGAGGAGGGGGGTCCCGAGTGAACTGCTGAAGTTTGCATTCTCTATCCGGTACCAACATGACGTTTAGTGCACTGTAGGGCTTACGTGTTAAGTCAGCACATTATTATTATCATTCAGCTCTTAACTTAAAAACAGAAGTCTTACTAGCGCTTTCAGTTATATGCCGTTCACCTTTTTAAGTCATTGTTTTTACAGGTTTCTGTTGCAGTTGTTCCTTCACACTTTCCGATACAAAACACTGAAGCTACCTAGCAACTGTGTCGCTGACCATGGTGCTAAAAAAAACCAACCCTGCCTTGTATGGGCGCGTCCCGCTCAGAGGTCATTCACTTCTTAATAATCACATACAGTAATAAAGAAATAGTCTTCAAAATGTGCCAAAAACTCTTGCTTTCCTACTGATGTTTTTGTAAACCTTAAGTGACACAACCTCCAAGTTTCCTAGAAGGTTTTCAGTCAGTTACAATAATAATAATAATAATAATAATAATAATAATAATAATAATAATAATAAACTTATTTTAAATAGCACCCTAAAAGGCTAGTGTAGTTCGAAGTGCTTTACAGTTGATAATACAAGCTGATAATAAGACAGAACAAGTGACAACATAAAGAAAAGGAATAAAAACGACGATAGACCAAAAACAAAGTACAAATTAAAAAACAAGAAGAAGAAGAATGTATTTAAATTGTACTACACTTTTCATTTGCAGTGAATCTCAAAATGCTACAGTGTTAAACCATCTATAACCTTCCTGCATGAAAAGAAAATCTGTTCACAGCTTTGGTTTTGAACAAACTTCTCAACTTGAATCAAATGTGAATTTTGAATATTGAAAAAAATTACAATCAATAATAAAATTATTAATAATACCATCACTGCCCAAGGCTTTTTGTAGTAATTTAGCTGTGATACTGCCATGGCATTTTTTTCCACCCTTTGACTCATTCTCTGTTGACAAATCCATTTTCTACAATCCTAGTGAGACCAGGTTAGATCAATGTAGTTTTGTTGCTTGTTCCAAACATTTTTGGTTGTTTATTTTTCACAGCCATTTCTTTCATCAAGTCATTTCCTCATACAATTATTTATTTACACACATTTACTTAAGTATCATCATCATCTAGGATTATGTGAACTTCTCAACAGTGAGCATCCAACTGTAGATGTCTGTATTTGTTAATGATGTAACTGCACTGATCCCCTCAAAGGTCAGAGGTCAGTGATTTGCAGACTTGAAAGGAGTAAGGAATGTTTGTACTCATCACAACTGGATTGGATGAGGTTAAAAGACAGTTTAACATCATCTTGCATGTTACCCATAAAGAAATGTATTTGACACTTAAGCGAAACAATTATAAGGAAGAGGTGGCACAAATACACTAAGTAAAATACCAAACTACACAAAATATGATTGACAATTCAGTCACAGTAAGTTGATCAAAGTTTATCTTATTAAAAGGTTGGATATGCTCTAGCAATTTAAGACTAACTAACCTGCTAAAACCAAAGTCTACACCCAAATATAGTTAAAGCCAGATATGATGAATACCTACAGTGGGTTGAGTATTAAGATGTTTTACAATGCATTCATTTTTCATAGGAAATCCCTTAATAAAATTAAGGGTTTTCATCTTTTAACCATGCACTCTAAAAAGCCCAACTTGAAATTTGTTGTTCTAACATTTTATTCAAAGTTAAGTAAACAAATATTTTTTACAAAAAGTTTAGCTAACCCCAAATTTCAAGTTTACTAATAATCCACTGAAATGTTTAAGTTGAGAAAACTTCGGATAGTGGTTTGGGCATCTGCTGAGGTAACTAAGGCACAGGTAGTGCACAGATGTTTATTAACAAGACTTGGGAGTAGTGATGCCACATTACCAAACAACATGTACATCATGACAGTCATCATGAAAGTCAACTCACACAAGTTCATGAGCCACCTTTATGTATACTTTTGAGCGTTTCTGAAATCTAAAATGTACAGCATGTATGTGTGTGTGTGTGTTTATCTGTGGTCCGTGTATGTTTTGGTCATTTAATTTTCTTTTCAGGAACGAGTATTGAAAAACAAAGAACGAGTGGTTATTTGATTTTCGTTTTAAAATAGACCTACAAAAGATTCAACTGAAATACGAGTTGTTTTTCTTTTTTGTGGTAAAAAAGGGATCAGCAGAAATTAAAAATGAGTGACAAGTTTTTTCATATTCTGAGACCGGATGTCGTCATCAATGCAGGAGCGCAATAAAGATTATTTTTAAATCTGTCCGTGTCAGGGAAAAGTAGTTTAACACTAACCAACAGACCGTCATATGCATCTATCAAAGAGAACAGCTGCAGGTGGCACCAAATCATGAACACATAAAACAAAACAGGCTTTCTAACCCAACAGATCCCCACTGACTAATCTTACCTGTCAAAATAAAACATAAAACATACTCTGACTAGACAGTCAAATTCCCGTGTGGTGCCGAAATATTCAATTTATGAAAATAACAAAGTAAACCTACTGCCCAGATCCTGGAACCTCTAAATTAGTACCTCAGACTAATTAACAATATTTTATACACACTGACAGGGTGTGATCACAGGTGGAGGTCCGGGATTCCCCCCGGAGAAACACATCATCAGGAGGGATTCCCACTCCATGACGTTCTGACAAGCCCTAACTGTTCTACTGCTCTGCTATCTCTACTGTAGATGAGATGATATACGTGTTTCAATTATTCTCTGAACTACTCTGTGTGTGTACTTGCCTCAGAGATGAAGACATACTGTCAGGAACTGAAGAATTGGCAGAAGATTTTCTACTGCAACAACTGGGAACAAGGTTGGTTTGGTTCAAGTCGTACTATTGCAGATACTGGCCTTTATTGATTTGTATTATTTATTGATGTTGACTGTACTTTTTGAACTGTCTTTCTTATTTTGCCCAAATTGTCCTTGTGATTTCAGTCAGAGCCAAAGCAACATGTGGACCCAGCAAGACTGCACACAATTCCTGATCTGTGGCTGAGGGACATGGAAAAGTTTTTGCCTTTCGGGTAAGTAGTTATGCACTTTATAATAATAATAAAGTAACAAACGTGTTTGTTCACAATCACATGGTTCACTTTGGACATATCAGGTAAAGAGATAACAAAGTATTTCCTACCCTTAATCTATCAGACAAAATATGTTTAAAGTTATTTATAATATTGACATTTATACTTCATGTGGATCAACTGCAGAACTGGAACCACTTCACAACCACATCTTGATGTACACTGAGGCCTGGATTATAACCATCATTTCCACGGGCCAGCAATAAAAAACAGGTATTTTTCAACCTAATTACCTTAACATGTATTTATCATTACAATCACAAATAGAAGTATTACAAAAACTACTACAAATTAAAAATGTCATCATATAAAGATTGTTGTGGTTTATCTTTTTTATTCTCTTTAGGTAAGTCTGAAACAAAGAGTCTGGGAGATGGAGCTTATATGCTGTTGCAGTTCCAAAGGATGACAGTAACTTGCCAGACACGAGCCAGACAGCTGGCTGATGACGAGGGGATGCCCAAAAACAGAGTGATGCATCCCTCAGACCCACGTTAGCTCGGGTTCGTCTCTGGAGTTCCAGCCCTGACCACAGAGCAGCTCCTGGAGCATCATTTACAGCATATGCTGAAGTAAGCAGGAGACCTGGAACAGGTAAACTGACATATTTTTACTGCAGCAACAAACCAGCAGGGCACCTACACTAGACAGAAGATTTCCTTCATTCAGAAAACACAAAATTAAGGTTTTGTTTCTTGTTTACTTAAGCTGCAAATTAGTTTTCACAATATTCCTGTAAACACAAGTAGATACATCTATCATGCATGTTTGTGTAATCAGGCTACTAATTCCTAAACTGTTGTTGTTTTTGACAGACGTCACAGGTACCACTCCAGGTATAATCTCCAGCAGTCAACCAGAAAAGCAGCCATCCAATCAACCTGGCAAATGAAAAGATAGCTTTGATAAGAGATGGACACTACTTTAACTACTTTGACTAGAGAGCTGACATTTAAATCTAATTTTCTCTATAATAAGTAATAAAACAAAGTTTTGTAGCATGTTGTCTGTCTTGCTTTTGGATTTATATGTATTTAGCTTTGGTAATGTTATGACACATAGTTACAAGTTTTAAGCAGTACAATGTGATACAAACCAATTCAATGCTCAACAGTTTTTAAAGTTTTAAGACTCCAGCCCTGGCCGTGACCCTGTGAGAGCTCATGATTCAGCTCTGGGTTATTTTAACGGCACTGTAATGATGTATCGTACTGCAGTGCCCTTTTCAATAGTGCCAAAACTGTCTTCTTGGACACCACCTTCCCTTAGCTGGCCTTTGTTCCCCTCTCAGGGTTTATATCTAAAATTTAATAACCAAATAGCATGTAAGAAATGAAGTGTGGTAGGTAAAGATTATTTGCACTTAATAAAAAACACCATTGCATTCAGCTAATAAAAACTTCTCAAATAGTGACCTCTGAGTTAATATTTAAAAACATTAAAGATTAAAACAGACCAGTTGTTTCCATTATGACAGTATCTTATTTCGATGCATTAAGAGTGTTGGTATATATTTGTACTTTGGAACAGAACAGTGTTAAGCAGATTTTAGTAGAGTAAACTTCAAGATAAAAATAGAAATTATAATAATAACCTTGATGACTTCAGTATTTTAAAATGTTAAATATCACTATAATGAATCTGATGTCACCTAATAATAATGCCATATACGTTACTCAAGGATACCAATGCATCCTATTTACTCACACCAAGGAGGAAATAAAAGCAAATCAAACCAGTGTTATAAAGGCCTTACCCGCTGACAAAATATCCTTTTAGTAGCAAAATTAAAGGCCTGCAGGTACAAGTGTAGTGAAGCACTCTTCTATTACCCTCACTGTATTTCTCGCTCACTCTCTCCCCCTCTCTCTATTGATATCAAATTCAACCTTTAATGAATTGTTTTTGGCAAACATTGGTATATGTATATATTTTGTCCTGCAGTGCTTTGGCAACAAACTACTGTCATGCCAATGAAGTTTTAATTTGATATTCAAAGAGAGAGAGTGTGAAAGATGGTGGGGTGCAGGGATTTTCTCCCTTTATCGCTTTACCTCTCTTTAAAGAGGAAGAATTGTGATTCAAAAATATGTAGTGTTATAATACATTTGGTCTGAATCCAGCATTACACTTAGATGCACATGCCAGCTTAAACTTCAACTCACTACTCAAAAACTCAAGGTACAGCGTATACTTTTTCGTGCCCCTGGTACTCCATAACACTTGAACCCACCAAGGTTGGATAAAACAGCAATGTCGCTTTAGCGCAAGTCACCAGCAGATAGCATAGGATAAATGATCGACATTGCTGTACCGCCATACAGTTCCATATCAACTTTATAGTTTAAAATTCAAAAGAAGAGTATTTACTGTATTGTCCAATTTCACATTCATTATTAGTAGTGAAAGTCAAAATCAAGTAAGTTTTTTGTCTTCAGATCCACAGGAGGTTTGTGAACTTCCTGTACTCTCCATAAGTCTTGCTTGCATAGGGAGAGGTTTGTGCAAGTCAGAATCTATGGCCCTGACTGTGGCTCTGAACTATCAGCAGCCTAACCATGCTTTGTATTGATAAATCCATGGTGTTGTCCATGGTGCTGAAGCAACAGACATATTTTTAATTGCACCTTTTTCTCTCAGTCCTGCCCTTCTGTCAGTTTCATTTTAGATCTATAATATTGTCTAAACTATATAATATATATATATATATATATATATATATATATATATATATATATATATATATTCAATTCTATACTATATTGTAGCCTATATACTCAATCGATCAAAGTGACAAATAGCAACATGTAGTTGTAGAGCGAGAAAGATCATAGAGACACACTGCTGCCTGTAGTATTTCTATATATTTCTATGATCAGTCAGTGGTGCTCGTGTTGCTGAAAATACACCCATAGGCCAAACCACCTCTGTAAAAAAATATTTTAGGGGAAACGTGACTACAGATATAGTTTTTACTATAGATGTTTGGTGTAACCTGGCAGTGGAGCAGGTAATGTGGCTGAGGAAATCAACCTCACCATGACTGCATTATGCTCAGTTTCAACAGTTAGACAATTCAAGTTTATATTGTAAAAAATTAGCATTATTAAAATATGCAGCGTCTACATCCAGTAAAAGTAAACTGAAATTATCACAGCATTTATAATGTTATCAAGAATTAGGCTAGGCCTATATGATAATCCTGCAGTCCTCATTGGGCCATCCCCTGCTAAAACAATTAACAAATCACCCACTGGGTTTAAGATAAGATATTCCTTTTTTAGTCCCATGATGAGGAAATGTACATTATTTCAACAGCAAAGTGGACAGTAAAAATAGAAGAACATCAATAAAAAGAATAAAGAACAATATATAATAAGTACACAGGTAATCAAAACAATAGTAGTAAAAAATATAATAAAATAATCGTAACATTATGTACAAGAGTAATATTGGTGTTGAGTGATAATATACCTGAGTTTGATATTGTAATTGCACAGATTTCAAGTGAAAAAAAAAATATATATATATATATATATATATATATAAACACATAGATATTAATAGCAATTAATAGCATTGTTTTGAGAAACAGATTCAAGCCAGCATTTAAAAAAATGTGAATACTGAATTAAAAAAAGAAAACAATATTTACAATTTCCGACTGGTCCCTGAAGGCAACATTTCATCCATCAAACCAGTTCTGGGTATTCCCATATGACTTGAACGCAGCATAAAACGACAGCAGGCAGAGGTGAAAAGTCTGGATCATGTTTTCATTCCAGCGGAGGCACACTTGAACGACAAAAGGACATTGTAAATAAGGATCAATAGAGCAGATAGCAGAGCACGTCGAGGTTCTGTTCACGAAGAGAAGACATTGATGTTGTTGTTAGCAAACCAGCTAGCACAAGTTGAAATTTGTTAACGCTAGCTAACGGAGGACCCCGTTAGCTAACCGCCACCATCATCGCTCCTAGCCAGCCAGCTGTGCATCGCCCTGTCTTCCTACGATGGGAAACGCAGCAACTGCCAAGAAAGGCAATGAGCAAGAAAGCGGTGAGCACTGTCCAGCTACCCTGTTAGCCATCAAATGTTAGTTATTGTACAGCGTGAGGTTGCTTATCCTGAAGTCAAGTGAAGAGCAGCCTTTAGCAGTGGTTGTCCAGTGTTAGCAGGACAATACAGGGATATAAGCTAGAGAGAAGAACCATCTTTGGTAGAGCAGTTTATAAGATGTGCTAGCTCCCTCGTAATCATGTATGCCTGTTTATCCTTAACTCAGAAGCACCACAGAGGATGCAGCCAGCTAATTATTGTATGTGGCATATGAGCAAATGGCAGGGTTTCTTTCCCACAGCAGTGAATTCAAAGGAAGACCATGGAGTCGTTTTAATAAAGCTTTTACAATTGTCTCTCATTGTAACATTAACTTAAGTTATCAAGGCACCTTGTTTGATTTCTTAAGAGCTAATATCAGCTGCCTGTAGACAGATAACATCAGCAAATGTTGGCTTCTACTATAGCTGCAGTGCAAGGCCTGCTCACAGCTAACAACAGGTACCTGATAACGACTAAAAAGCCAAGTTGACCTGAAGGCTAATTGATGTGGCTAAACCAGGCTAATGACTGTTATACTGCAAGTATTTCTGGGCTCTGGTGTTGCTTTGTTTTCCAAACAAGGACTGCAAAATGGCTCGCAACAGTTTCCATCCAACCTGGTTAACACTGATGTGTCAAGTCAGCTGTCAACAAGTTTACTGTAAAGCAAAATGTTATGCCTTGATCCCTGATTTCTTACAGTGACATTATCCCATTGTGTTGATGCTATAACATAAAGAGAAAGGTAGCCCCCTTCCTTGTTAGATTGCACCTGTTGAGGAGCAATACAAAGTGCTCGATCAGTCACTTAAAACCAGTAGCCAGAGGACATTCAGTTGTGTTTAGTGTGTATTTGGCAGTAATGACCCAGCTAATCCACTAAACTGTACCTTGCCTAGTGGTGTGTCTGGAGAGCACTGATCTTGACCTGCTTTCTGATTGGCAGTCGTCCACACAGTCTCACGGCCTTGTGAGTCAAGCCACCTGTAGTTTCTACAGGGAGGACCTGAGTGTTGTATACAATTAGACCGTGATGCAAACAGCAAGCTGCTTAGAAACATGTTCCAGGTCTCATTTAGATTTTTGTTTTTAACTTTGATGCAGTTAGTGGCCCAAACTGAGTGTAACTACAAATACCAGCATCCCATAAAATAACAGAATGCAGTAAAATGGTCAGTTTGTAAGAGTGACATTAGACATAGGAGAAAGCTGTTTGAGGAACTGCATTGTTGCGTTTTACCACCAGAGAGCATGATAACCTGGACATAATTTGCCTCTATGTTAGTCAGTGGGTGTAAGAGACCTACAGTTAGTTTCCTTATCAGCACTCTGAATGCACCATAGCTGTGCAATGTTTTTGGCAAAACATTCAGAGGCTGACCTTTTTAGTTTGCTTTTCATAATTTGTATACGTTTTGTCAAAACAAAATCACCATTTGCATGCAAGACCTATAAGTGCTTTCAAGTGACATGGCACAGAAAAAGTCGACATACAGTTGGTCACTGAAACTGAAGTAGAGTACTTGAACAGGAAGCTTAACTTTATGTGGTTAGCCAAGCATTGCAGTGTGCTCGGCTGCATACAGGAAGCTAGTCTCACTCGTTGGTCTGTAGTCTGAAAACGGTGACTTTGCTTGCAAGCCTTTTCTCTCAAACATCAGGGAATTCATCTTAAAATGGCCCAGGGAAAGGATCAATCCTTAGCCAGCCGTCTTTTTCACATATGTCGTAAGAGTAGCCAGGAGCACAAAGGACAAGAGAGTGAGGTGCCTCATATCTCTGAGTTCACCATCTTGTGGGATAAGTTGAGTAAGTGCAGTGCTACTTTTCCATGTCAAATTAGTCCATCAACATGTGTAGGACAATTGATTAACATTCAATTTATTCAAAAGCAGTATGTTACTGTATTATTATTTTTGTAAGTTTGAAAAGCCTTTAAGTTGATTATGTAGTTTTTTGCATGTACATGTACAACAAGCAGCAGCCTGGTTTCACAGACTCTTTATTATTTAGAGTTTCTTCTTACCTTCTTTAGGGATTCAACAGAGACATCAGTAAAAGCAGCTTAGGTGTAACACTTTGTAGTCTAGGCCATTTGTGGAGCTTCAGTCTTTTTTTCTTTCTTTTTCCCCCCCAGATGATCTTGTTTTATGTAGTGTAATTTCTGCCAGGTGGTAGGGATGCCTTATTTGTCTTCTTCAGTGTCATTTTGTTGTGTGTTGCATTGAATCCACTTGAATCTCTAATGTTCTTGTTTTTAAACACTTCATAAATGTTTCTTCCTCTCTTTCTCTTCTCCATCATTTCCATCCATGTGGGTGAATGTTCCTGCAAACCCTTGGTGAACTGTAGAGACTTTTGGTATGCTCATTTTTCCATGAGAAATCCTAAGTCACAGAGAGAATGTTAGGCTTACTTGAGTTTATTCTTCAGCCTACTAGGCTTGAGTTATATTCTATCTAAATATTACAGAGATTGAGTTTAATTTGGCTATGCATCATCTACCTATACAGCAGTACTTCAATGCTAGTTATGCATTTAAATCAGTGACTGCCCACCAAAGTGCTCAACCTATACACACTAGACACCTGCCGTGACTCTGTGACTTTGGACATCTCATGTCTGCTGTGACTTTCACAATGCACTGTCTTTCTAATGCCTGCACCGTAGTCTCAGTTGTGTTCTGCATTTTGTCTTTACTCCTATTCTTCCTATTATTATTATTATTATTAGTATTATTATTATTATTATTATTGTTATTGCCTCCCCCCTTACACCTACACCTGAAAGGGATGCAGAATAGCTTTTCTTTTTAATTGGCTGGTTCTGTAAAGCCCACAAGAGCTCTTTGCATCACTTTATTCATTAAAATGTCCTGCTTAGGTGTGTGGTTTTGTTCAGGAGGAATCTTATCTTTTGCTGTTTTGTCAAGTATATTCCGTCCTCCCCAGTAATTGACATATGCCTGACCTTTTAAAATGCATTTATCCTGAACATGTGAACTTTGTTTATTTTTTTCTGATCACATTAAACTGCCCTGGTTTGTTATTGCCCCCTCAACATGTCATGAGAGCGTTTGAGTGCCAAAATGCTAATTGTTGTTTTACAATTTCCTCTCTTTTTTTATAGTGAAAGAGTTCTTAGCTAAAGCCAAAGAAGATTTTTTAAGAAAATGGGAGTGTCCACCACAGGTAACATGATCAGTATTTCTCCTTAAGTACTTTATTTTTAAGAATTAAGACTATTATTTCCCTCAATACTCTGGGCTCAGCGGTTCTCGTATGAGGCAAAATGATTAGACGTTTTTGAAGATAGCGCCTAGCCACTTCCTTCAGTTCAAAATAGCACAGATCTTGTTGACTTGAATGCAGGCTGATTGTGTAATTGAACTGTGTCCTTAAGAGGCATTTACTCTTTAACATCTCAATCCAGCTACAAGTGTCAAGGAAAACATAATGATTAATTAGTAGTATCTACAAGAGCTAAAAGTATATTGGAGCGTTTCAATCATCAGTTTGCTTTTGCTTTCGCACTTCTACTGACAATGTGTTTCCTCAGAGCACAACGGGCCTGGACGACTTTGACAGGTTCAAGACTCTGGGTACTGGCTCATTTGGGAGAGTTATGCTTGTTAAACATAAAGGAACAAACCAGTTCTACGCCATGAAGATCTTGGACAAACAAAAAGTAGGTGCATGGTTTTAAAGACAAAAGTTGACCCTCTTGCAAGAGCTAGTATTGTAAATTAGGGTAGGTAAGCAAACTTCGGCACGCATGACAAATGCGTTAAATACATGAATCTTGTGCATCTCACAAAAGGAAATGGAACACTTCCTCTCCTCTCCTGTGCTTGCCTTTATGTTATCATTAAAAACCTCAGAGGCATTACACATTTCGATCTTTTAAATACTGATGTGAAAGTCGTAGGAGGTGTCCTCAGTGCGGTGCTCGTCTATCAGTATTCTGTTTACTTGAATTTCCTACAGTTGGTTTAAATAAAGTAAACCTGTCTGACTTTCTGTTTCGGCTTCACCACTAAGACTTTCCTTTGGTTGCATATGGTTTCTTATGTGTTTACCTCATTGTATGGCCTCTCAGTTTGTATGCTGGCCTCTTATTGTTCAATTGCAGAGGTCCTAAAGAATCAGTGTTTTTTGCAGATTTTAACCCATTTACTAAACATCATGTACTGTATTCGTCACATTTCCGCTGACCAATGTATGCCATGGTCTTGAGGTTTCTGAATGTGTTTTACTGCTTTCCAGGCAGGCATGGGTTCACATATACTGCAGATATTTCACTACAGTATGCAGATGAACTTTCAGAGACTTGAAACTTGCCTGAGATAGTTAGTTCATTGCAGTAAACATGCTGGCCAGGTGTTATAATATTGTGTGGTAATGCAGTTGATTGAGTTCATGTGTGTGTGTCGGTTGTGCTGACATGCTAGTTTGACATATCACACTTAAGAGTCACAGTTAAACCACTGGCCTTTTTTTAAAGCAAAGCTTTACCAAATAAAGATGAACTTTGCCATGATGTTTGTGTGGGGTTTTTGGGTTGTTTTTTTTTAATGATTGTCATCTGAGTTTTACTTTCTGACAGTATAGCTTTCTTAGATCTTGCATCTTGATTTTTCAGGTGGTGAAGTTGAAGCAGATAGAACACACACTAAATGAAAAGAGAATACTACAGGCCGTCTCCTTCCCCTTCCTCGTCAGATTGGAGTACGCTTTCAAGGTATGAGCTTGCCTCCAAAAAATCAGCCAACTAAACGTAAACAACAGAACACAGCCACACCAGAGTAGCCATAACCACATTATACATTATACCATTATTTAGCTGATGGGTGGTATTAATTCTCCACCATGTGATCAGTTGTTTTGGCTCTACTTATTGTTTATTGCTTTGTTTAACAGGACAACTCAAACCTCTACATGGTGATGGAATATGTGCCCGGTGGAGAGATGTTCTCACACCTCAGACGCATTGGAAGGTTCAGGTGTGGAGTAGATACAATTTATTTTAAGTATTTTATTTTATTTTTGGCAGTGTTCTTTGAACCACTCAGAACTGGACAGAGGTTCAGCTGGTCTGGCAATTTTGTGGTTGAAATTGCTTGGGACAGACGTAATTTTGAGTCGGCTGTACATGATTCAGTTCAGTCATTCACTCAAAAGAGACTTGTTCATATATTGCACCCATGTCTGACTGTCCATCCTCCCCTCTTTCAGTGAACACCATGCACGATTTTATGCAGCTCAGATAGTACTCACCTTTGAGTACCTCCATTCTTTAGACCTCATCTACAGAGACCTGAAGCCTGAAAATCTGCTCATAGATCAACATGGCTATATCCAGGTACATGACTGAACCATTTGTTCTGCCCTATTGGTAAGCAAGAGAGGAATCAGAAACATTTTGCCCTCACTCATCAGTTGCTGTTAGAAAACAGCCAATAATTAAAGTGTGCAGCTACTGCATATGAGTATGAAGACGGGTAACACTGAAAAATACCAGGCAGTTCATGTCAAATTTGTTCCAAATAGCCTTGATTCAAGTGTGTTGAATGAATGTTAAATGTGCCCTTTCTGATTTCATAATGTTGCTGTTGTTCTTTGGTCAGGTCACAGACTTTGGCTTTGCCAAAAGAGTAAAAGGCAGGACCTGGACATTGTGTGGAACTCCTGAGTACCTGGCTCCAGAAATCATCCTCAGCAAGGTGAGCCATTCATATCCAACAGAGTCCATATACATATTACAGTGCGGTACAGTAACACATGTGTGGACAAAAGTACTAAGACAGTAACATGTTTTTCATTGTTTTTGCTCTGTACTCCAGCACACACGTTTGAAATGACACAATAACTCAGAGGTGTAGCTGCTGACTCTCGTCTTTAAGTGTTTTCACATACATACCAGAAGAAATGTGGCCTTTTTTATGCAGTCCTCCAGTTTTATGACAACATAATGTACAGAGAAGGCAAACAATGAGCTGACAAGGAGAACAAAATACTGGGTTGCCCCTGATTGGTCAAGTCAGTCACCTGACCTCAGCCAAACTGAATGTGTATTTCACTCGCTGACTGAAGACCTGACTGAAGTCAAAAAGCCTTTGAACCAAGCAGGAATTGAAGCTGACTGCAGTGCAGGCCTGGCAGATCATCACATCACCTCACTAGGGAGGAAACCAAGGGTCTGCTGATGACTTTGAGTCATACACTCAGACTGACTGTAGAAGATAAGAAATTAAATATCAAATTTGATCATTTTATTAAAAATGTTTTACCCTAAACGTGGAGGATACAATTTCCATGCTGGTCATCTGATGTGGATCTGAAAACCACAAATTAAAGCAAAGAGTCAGCACTTTAACCTCATGGTTGTTCTATTAAAAATACAATGTACTATAGTACAGAACTAAGAAAACATAAATATAACACTGCCATATATTTTAAGGCTTTCTGATTGTCATTGCAGGTTGTCATTCAAAGTAGTTTTCCATCAAAACTCTTTGGATCACAGCCAAACAAGTACAGCCATTGTAAATTAATTGAATTTTCTGTTTCTCTCAGGGCTACAACAAAGCTGTGGACTGGTGGGCACTTGGAGTCCTTATCTACGAGATGGCTGCTGGTTACCCTCCCTTTTTTGCTGATCAGCCAATCCAGATCTATGAAAAGATTGTGTCTGGCAAGGTAGACAGAGAACGCAGCAAGTCTTAGAGTTTAAAACGTTCTACTGAAATTTAAATCACAAGTACCATCTTGATATTGTTTATCCAATTTCTTTTACTGCTATTTGGTTTACTGTTAATGAGCACACTAACTGAAGGGTTCCATTCCTCCTTTTCCCTTCTGCAGGTACGATTTCCATCTCACTTTAGTTCTGACCTGAAGGATCTGCTGAGAAATCTCCTCCAGGTAGACCTGACAAAGAGATTTGGGAACCTGAAGAACGGTGTGAATGATATAAAAAATCACAAGTGGTTCTCCACAACAGACTGGATCGCCATCTACGAGAGAAAGGTAAGTCTAGATTTTACTGTTGAATTAAGTACTAGCATATCAATCTACCAGGTGATTAAATACCAAATACGTATTGTGCCAAACCATGTCTGAATCCAGAACCTACTAACCATCATTTGGTTCCTGGTTTTTTATAGAAAGTTCTCATGTTAAAGAGATCCCTAAGTGCCACTATTGTGCCTCATGTTTGAGTGTTACTAATTTTATTTTCATTTTAAATTAAAGTCTCACTAATTCAAAATACTAATGTATTTCTTTGTACTATTACTCATTTCAAAAGTCATTCATTACATCAATTTATAGTAAGTATAAAATAGTATAAACACAAATGATGAACTGCCATTGAACACACCATAATATCCCAGTTGGAGTAACAACAATGAAACATACGATCCTAGAGCTGAGCTCCCCCCATCCCCAAGGACCCATGGAACAGTTAATGTAGAATCATTGGATCAAACACACAGCAGATAGGGCCACATGTTTAAATTAAACTCTACTGCCCCATTTATACAAGGTGTTGATTGTTCCATGTAAATAATGTCAAGAAAAGTTAGAACATGTTGTCTGACGGTCAAAATGTGCTGGAGCTTCCAATATACAGCAATCATTTCTTAGCTGCTGTTGGACCTTAAAGCACTGTACACCTCAGATATTTAGAGGGCCTGAAACTAAGCAATAACATTAAGAATCAAAACCGGTATGGTCGCATGCACCGTCAATTTGGAGGCCACACCCTGCCAGAATTGGGCGACAGGCAGGCATTCCCATGTCATGTAGAGAAATGTGCCAGGAGGTGTTTACAAGCACAAGGTGCATGAGGCATCATTAATAACTATCAGGAGTCGGGTGAGTCCTGTACACAAAATATTCTGTCTAACGTGAACATGTTGTAGGAGGCTTTAATAAAATACTGCTACAAGACATCTTCTTTTTGTAAGACTCAAGCATTGGCAACAGGTGCTGCCATGATACGCCAACATTGTGTGCCTTGAGCACTGCCCTAAGCTGTAATTAAAGGAAGAAGGGTGAGCTGTTCTTAATGTCCTGAAAAGAAAATAACCTGCCTGTATCTTTTACTAAATAATTTATAACACAAAAGTGAACACTGTGAACCTTAATGGGAAATAATTTATTACCTATAAATAACATAAGCCCTTGATTTACTTGCATTAGTTATTTATATATTTATTTTTTCTCTTAGGTTGAAGCCCCCTTCTTGCCAAAGTGCAGAGGACCAGGAGACACAAGCAACTTTGACGACTATGAAGAAGAAGACATTCGTATCTCACAAACAGAAAAGTGTGCAAAAGAGTTTGCTGAGTTCTAGTGAGTGGGCAAGAGTCCCAACTGGGCTCACATGTTTTGGGATATTTGCACTCTCCTGAGGGTTAAGGTGGAGCTGGGGCTGTCAAGTGTTCAAAATAAATGCCTAGTTCCTTCATTACACACAGCTGAATGAGGTCCTTCTTGCCATGATATTGCGTGCAGTTAGCACTAACCTATACACAGGCACATTATGCAGACACCCCTTGTGCTGCAACACAAAAATACTAGACCACGTTCACATCCTCTGTCCTCTTTGTTTTTTTTTAATTTTGTTTAGTTTTTTCTATGTTTGCCACTTTTAAATATCCTCCCTGCTCCTGGTTTCAATTCAAGTAATTGTTTAAAAAGCAACATGAAAAGGAATATTATGTTCGCTTTCAAGTGGCACAAAGAGTGATTGATTGTACTAGCTGGTATTGCACATATTGTGATTTAAGCTTTGGGAAAATTGAAGGAATTATTATAATTTTTTTATTTTTTTTGGCTCCTAACATTGAGTTTTGCCAGTTATCTATCGTCTGTTACATGCCTGAGTGTGTTTTAGAGTTCCTTTTATTATTCATTAATCATCTAACATTAACTGTTACTCATCATTCTGGTGTCCTTAAGGCCTAGAACCGTGTATTTGTGCATATAGAAATATATATGGGACATAAGATTTTCAAAAACTTTTTGTTAAAGCATGACCAAATCTCAAGTGAAGGAAAAGAAACACTGATTACTTTTTTAAGTTTCTTGGTTTCAGCACTCGGGCATTCAATTCTGGAGCAGATGGATTTACAGTGACAAGTGTTATGATGAAACAGAATCTTGTCAGTGCTGTATTAGTTGATCAATTGTAGCATTTGTTTTATCCATATCCGGTCACAGGACGTTTCCTTTTACCTCAGACTAGGTGTGGTATTAAGTGAATGGAATGAGATAATATATTTTTCAGGTACAACTCTGTCACAAGTATGTCACTCCTCACAGTAGGTCATGGTCTTTGGCACATCCAAAAATATATGAAGCGCATTGACATAGCATATTTCAGGACATTGCTGAAAGCTGAAAGGTCAGTTGTCATTGTGGATGCGAAACAGTGTTGGTCACGTGGACATAATTTGTCCAGTCTGGCTTTTCAATTTTGTTTTTAAAATGCTTACTGCGTTTTAGCGGCGCACTTAAGACATTGTGTAACTGCCATATTTGTTTAATTTTCATATATTTTTGCATGTTTGTTATGTTTGTACAGCAGTGTCACAACAAGGTAATAGTGCCCTAAAAGTGTTCCCACCTTCTTCTTTTTTTGTTTGTTTTGTTACCTTGAATTGTTTCATAGCCTTGGACATTGATGCATTAGATAGGCAATTTTTATCTCAGTGACATATTCCTCTGCATAATCCCATGAAAGCAAAACTAAACAATTAACCATGAAACGATAACAGCAAACTGAAATATCATAACCTTAAAATATTCATTCATATTTGTCACTACGTGGTTGAACCATCTACTTACTGCAGCTCTAACTTGTAGTCTCTTTGCATCACTTTCCAAGCAATGTGCACACTGTGATGGAGCAATATTTGCTCATTCTTCCTCGCAAAATTGCTTAGGCTGAGTCAGGTCAGTTAGAGAACGTTAATAGACAAAAACATTGGGGTCTTGTCACATGTTTTCATAGGGAATATGGTCAAGAGGTTGACTTTTGAAGAACATTTTTGTCATTGTAAACCACTCCTGTTAAGTTATTTTCACACATATTTAATACATATATTCTCCCCTTGAGAGGAATATAGGTTTTTATAAGGGATTTTTCTGTACTGGGCACCATTTATTTCCCATTAATTCTGACACATTGCCTGTCCTTGCTGCTGAAATGTAGTTCCTGCCTCTGCAGACTCCTCATAGGCATGACAGGTTGACATTGTATTTAACAGGTGTTCATACAACCTGTTTGTCAAATGTTTCAACATCTACAAGGCCAAGCTGTCTGCCTGTTGGAACTTCCACATGTCAGAAAAGTCCTGATTGATCCTGCTTTTGTGAACTTTTGAGAGAAGTTTGTCTTTGTCTGCTTCACACAGGACGGTCAGTTTAAGATCATTTCTGCAGGTCGGACACTCAGGGTTATGTGGAAATCAAAGTTTTACATTTCACTCCTTGTTGTAAACAATAATGCGTTGACAGTCATTTAATTTAAAGTCTCATGAGTCTTCTGAAGTTATTAATCATGATTTGACATTATTTGTGCTCAAGTCTTTGTAGATGTGGGAAAAAATGCAATTTAATCAAGTTCAACAATCTTTGACAACCAAATGTGAAAAGGTTTGGAGACTGAATGCTTTTTTTAAGGTACTGATGTACTGTGTATGGATATTGGCTATGCCTGAATTTCCACTTTTTTCCCCTAGATTGAGCATATTGAGCAATGTTTCATTTCGCCCTAATTTCATTTCAAAGGCACAACAGTTTCTTATGCTATTTTTATTTATATTTGTCTAATGAAATTGCATTTAAAATGGTAGTTCTCAGTATGTATAAGGAGAAAAATGTTTTATTCACAAAAGTGTTATAAACAGTGAATATTATTATTTATTTGTACTTTTTTGTTAATTTGTCCTCATTAAAACGAAAAACATTTATAGAAATAAAGACATTCACCAGAGTTAATGCACATTGATGCCTCTCATGCCTATTTAAAATGGTAGCCTTTTTAATTTCCTTTTTTTTGTTTTTCTTTATCCTTGTATTGCTTTACTAAATTAAGTTTATTTGAAGGGAATTCAACATTATTTTCCCAGTTTGGTATGATAAGGTGAACAGAATGTAATTGTGGATCCATCATATGTTTTATTTGGACAGAGTCTGAAAACTACACCTGGGAATTCAGCATGTTTCAATCCAAACTGCCTGTGTGTAAATCTTCCCAGAAACTGTGTAGGAAATCCACAGCTCTTGTTATGTGTCATTTATCCCCCCTCCCTCCCCCTCCATGTGTGTAATAATGTTTGTCATATGTGATGTAAATGATGGCACTTTCCCTGAGCCTCTTCACACTCAGTGAAAATCAGTTTGAGTTATTTGTAGTTAGTCACACATGCCAGTATGGGATCAATAATCTGAGATCTGTGTTTGTATTTAGTTTGTGGGATATTTTGCACATCATTTAGAAGGCTTACACGTTTTTTCTCACCCATATTTACTTGTGTTTGCAAGGGGGATATTCTTTGCTGTAGCAGATTTTATGTAACAAAGGATATGTCACTATAATAAATTCTTTTTATCAAAAATCATACTTGTTTGTGTTTAATGTGATCACATTTTCCTGTATATGTAGAAATGTTAGTCAGGTGGATAAAAAAATTGAACTACAAACGCTAGCGTTTAAAGAACTTCATTTCCCATGATCCTCTGCTGTCATGTGGGCGAAGGAAGCTAAACCGATGAAGAGAAGCTAGTTGGATTTACTTGATTAAATCTTGATTTTTATCAAGTGAATTTCGCCCTTTAGTCCCTTGTAAAATATCTCAGTGATTTAAAACGTTTTTTTTTCTATTCAAAGCACATATATTGCTAGCTTGGACGAACTGTTGTTGTCAAGCAGGAATCCTCTAAAATAAGGTAACTGTTAAATTTTGTATTAGCAAACCCAGCTAACTACCCCTGTTAGCTAACTACCCCTGTTAGCTAAATACGACGAGAACGCAATTAAATATTACTCATCGCCATTTAGCGTAATGGTATTGCTGATTTTATCTGCGCTGAGTGTCGTTTTTGAATTTTGGCTGTGTATGTGGCAATTACGGTAATTTTCTGTAACGTTTACTGCTATTTTTTAATTCAGCTAACAGCTAACTTTTTAAAGGGGGGCGGTCGTCATTTTTACACACTGTAACGCTTACTGACACAACACCAGCTTTTTTTTCTGGTGTGTTTACGCTTGTTTTGGGCTTAATTCCTATTTCTTCCTATTTTAACAGTGATATTATATCAGTGATATTCCGGTGGAAACGTCCGGTGGATGCCAGACTGAAAGAGAAACAATGATGGTATTTGATCTGCCGACCCACTGAGCTCCCCGAGATAAAACATCTGATGAAAATTAACTCCAACGTTACAGATTGTAAGTCTGATTTTGCCACTGATGGTTAAATGGCTGCTGTTATGTCACTTGCAGTCAAACTATGGTAACCCTAACCCAGTAATCACAGTTTGAACCACGTGAAGTTAGTTGACATGGTTTTGTTTTCCTTCTGTGTCCACTCAGATCAGGAACTTGTATGTTTGTGGCCAAAGAAAGATCCAAATGAATGTAAATAATTGTAATGAAAAAGATCCAGCTGTTTTAACGACAGATGTTTTTTTCACAGCTGGCATGGAAGACAAGGCAAATGGCTCTGCTGACACCAAAAGGTACTATTTCATATTAGTATAAGACATTGTTTACAGGGGTGTAAATCATAAGTTTCTTCACGATAAGATAATATATCGATTCAATGGACAACGATTTTGATTGGATTCAGGAGGCAACAATTGATATGAGACGAAAATCACATGCTAATTTAACATACTTTATCACTTCCATTCATATCAAATCACAAAAAGCAACTAAAATATCATTTTACATTTTTATTTCTGAGATCAACCAAACATTTAAATGGAAAAACAAACTTTTTTTTTTTAATGAAAATAGACCTGTTCATTATAAAGTGCCATATTTTGATATATTGAGCTTTAAAATGTTAACACACTATAAAAGAAAACTGAAAGAACATTAAGTTACTAATGTTATACATTAAAGCAATATTTTTGCTTCTCTTTCAAAACTGTGTTGTCTAGTGCTGCAGAGGAAAAACAGTAATGTCGATATAAATGTGTGTCTTAAAGATGATGATCGCTGTTTTAATTTTTGCATCAATGCTATTGGCTCATTGATCTTTGAATCGATGTATCTTTGCACCCCTAATTGTTTAGAGAAATATTTTATGTTTTGAAACAATTTGTGCTATTTAGTGTGAGTGCACATTATGATGAGACCATTCAATGTGACCCCACAGCCCAGTGGAGAACGGTCAGCTGCCAGACCCTGCCAACTGGGGGGTTACCGATGTCGTCAATTACTTCAAAGCAACAGGGTTTGAGGAGCAAGCCACGGCTTTCCAGGATCAGGTTGGAGTGCTCTTCCTGCTCAAAATTCCTGTCACATGATAACAAATTAGGATGTCTTATCAAAAAATTCTCTCTCTGACAGGAAATCGATGGGAAATCCCTGCTCCTGATGACCCGTAACGATGTCCTG
The DNA here is from genome assembly GCF_963691925.1 of Scomber scombrus. NCBI lineage: Eukaryota > Metazoa > Chordata > Actinopteri > Scombriformes > Scombridae > Scomber > Scomber scombrus. The sequence goes on along the minus strand of NC_084977.1, from coordinate 17,219,817 downwards.
ACGGGGCTGTCGATAAAGTTGGGCCCTGCACTGAAGATCTATGAGTACCATGTGAAGCCGCTGCAAACTCAACACTTGAAGAGCAACGCCTCGTAGCACCGCAGGCCGTCCCAACACCCACCTCAGTGACAATCATCATATCAGGCTACTCCAGGTTAGCTGCTGATTCACAAAGACTCCTCTGGCCACAGTGGCACCTTAACAGGATCTATTTGAATGCTGTATGTTTTATAAGTTTATAACCGTGGACCCGAGAAAATGGGTTGCACATGGGGTCCACTCAGCTGTTTACCCTATTAGCCATTCTTATTTCTGCAGCTTGAGAAGTGTGTTTATTTTTTTTTGTGTGTTTTATTTAAAACAAGAAAATTTAAGGATGAGATCCTTCAGGTATGATTTTTGTGTGCGTGTACGTACATGTACATGTTTGTGTGTGTGCGCGCGTGTGCGTGCGCTCAAAGTGAATTAACCTATGTTGGTTTTTTAAAAAAGTATTTGTATATAAGATTATATATAGTTGAAAACTGTGTTTGACCTGTTGTACCTGAACACTTTGATACATGCAGAACGTTTTTCTGATGCATCCTATTTTACTCTAAAACAAGTTTTTATGCTCTAAACTGCGCAGCTGAGTCCATGAGTCGTCCTTAGCATGTAACAATGAAGCATTTTGTTTTCCCAGACACAAGGAGCCATCTGAAAGCCTTTCTGTTCCTGCACACGTACATTATCTAGGCTCAAGGCTCTTAAAATGGAAATATTTATGTGTATATATTCTTATTATGTTCCTACATGTGGTGCTTTCAGCATTGTCACAAAGACAACTGTGTTGAAGTGTGTATGACCAATGTATATGTGCAACATAACACTGGAGTTTGAATATCTGAATCAAAGATTTGCAATAAATGGTGCTCTTTTCTCACCAAAGAACAATATTAGTGTATGAAGTTATTGATAGTGGTGATTTTTATTTAGGTGAATTTTCAAATTACATGATCAAAAGATAAAATCATGTTTGGTATTATTTTAAAAATATCTATTTCTCTACGCAGAACTTGTTTAGATCCACATGACATCAGAGTTGCTTCTCTATTAAATAGCATATTCAGGTCGATATTTCTGGTTGACACATTAGCAGCTTTGTCTGGATTAGTGTAGATTTTTTCACAGCCTGGCTCGCTGTTTCCTGCGCACTATCCCTGTGATGTTTCCTGAGGGGTTATCGAGGGGTAGAAGAACCTGTTAGGGGGGAAAAGGAGGTCAGTAGCCAAATAATTTCACGGTTAAACACCTTGAAAGATTAGTTGTAACAACTTACTTCGTCTTTGTTACTGAGGCCCATTTTTGTCATGTCTATGGTGAAGTAATGCTGGTTGGGCATGACAATCTCAATTTCCTCCACCTGAAAGACAAGTGTATTTAACTGAGTTTTCTACATATGGCCCATTGACTATATATAAATACCTTATTATATACAGTCAATGATGTTCTCTAGAATTTAGCCTCATAGTTTTACTGAAAGTCTTTGTTTTTTGTGTGTGCACAAGCAGTAAGGTAGAGAAAAATGTATAAGACAAAAATGATTCAACATACATCTGTGCCTTTATTATTGTTTGAATAGTAAATTGGAGTTTTTCTGTATAGAAAATGTGTCAGAATGACAGATTTCATCCCTGATATAAAAGGGGAAAAAAGGTTCTCAATCCGCAAATGATTGTGAGTACATTACTCTGTTGGTGTAACATGTGGGCCTACCTCAGGAATTCTATCCAGGACCAGAACTTGTGTCTCATAAAGGGTCTTCTGCACAGATGGTGAGTACTCTCCGCAATCATAGGGGCCAGCAAACTTCTCAATAATTGTCTCCTTAACACATTTCCTGTAAGTACAGTGATATGGATTTATTAGATTTAGAAAATAGGTGACTTCAGTTTAAGCCTTCTATTTTTTGGACACCTATAATGGAAGATGTGCAGTTAATGTAGTGTTTTCCTCAGTCATTAACTGATCACTTACCATGCAGCGTCAAAATTGACATCCCGAACCTTGTTGTAGCGCCACCTAGAGTAGACAGCGGTGCAGAAACACCTGTCGTCTGTGTCTTTCAGCGTAGTGAAGCGGTCTCGGTGGAAACCCGTAAAACCAGACTGAGTAGTTTTCAACACCTTCATGTTCTTCACCCCACTGTGAATCACTGGGACTCCTATGAGGGTCAGAAAGTGTGGAATAATCAGAAACATCACAATACAGACAGACTAAAGGAGCCCTAGGAGCTCCTTCATTGACAGCAGCAGAATGAAAGCAGACTTCAGCCTTGACCAGGTATGTACCCTGCTCGTTTGTCTACACAGCTTCAAATACAAACGTGGTATCTCCAGAGGGAAGATAGGATGTTAAGTTCTGAAGTCCTTTCTACCATGTGATAGATTTTTAAAATCATATCAAAAGAAAAAATGTGTGTGTGTGTGTTTACCTCCAAGATTCTGTTCAACATCACAGAAGCGATGAGCTTCTGGGCTGTAGATAAATGCATGAGCATGTTCTACCCCGTTCTGAGAAAGAAAGAGAAAAGTGCATTTTTGTCCATTACTCACTGACATTCACATTCAACAACATGGCTAAAACAATATAAAGTTTGTGGATATTTCACATGTTTGAACAAGTCAAAAGAAATACAGTTTGGGAAATACATTTGTTCGCTTTCTTGCTGAGCGCCAGATAGAAGACAGATACCACTTTCATAGTACATATGGTCTGTACGCAATATATGAATGCTGGGACCAGTTACCAGGCAACAAGTGGAGACTACAGGAAGTTACTGGTCAGATGTAGTCCAGCACATAACCCCCATGAAACAATGAGTTGCTGTTTTTACGCATATTTCCCAAAATGACAAACTGTTCCTTTAATAGTTGCTGGCTGAAAAGCAGCGTTTCTTTGTTCTCTGTTGTTGAACATTCTAAGTCTGTTTCCCCTTTTGACCTCTCCCAGAATCACTGATGGGTATTGTAAGATGTGTGCTTTTTTGTTTTTTGTTTGCAATGTTAACCACACCCATCAATGATGTCACTGGGTCCTGTTACTCTTTAAGATGCTCTTTAATTATGGTGCTGCTTTAATAGTTTGAATCAATGACACACTACTGATAATAAAATCAGATCTGATGTTTTCAGATGTCATAGCAGGAGAAGCACATGTGCAGCTAATAACAGTAATTACCTGTTGTTACCATTGTTACCATCATTAGTTCAACCTGCACTTTTCCTGCTATGACAAGTAAAATTATAATACTGTAAAATGTTTACCTTCTCCAACCTTCTCCATGGAGCCTCCTCCATGCAAACCTTGGCCCGCAGCACATGGTTGAAAGAGGTCAGGAAATGATGACAGATATCCAGGGAAAACTGCTCAATGTTCTTCACCTGGACACAAAAAGTGATGGAAATATGGAAATGTAACTCTCAAAAAAGATTCAGTTATGATTGAGTAGAAGTTGTCATAATAAGACAATTGTAGTAAAATAAAATTGCTGAGTAAAGTCCTAACTAGATCGATTAGTGTGTTATGAGCTCTCGATAGAGAGAGGTTTAGTTGTGACTGTATAATCAATCACCTGTATACAGTCAAATTACCCTGAACTTAAGTTGTATTATTTTGTCTAGTATTTGTGTAGTATCCTCTGTACTTCCTTTATTCCTACATTAATTTAACTGAAAACCACCCCCAGAATAAATTAAGAAAAGGAATCCTAATGATTGTTTTGGACCTCAGAGTTTCATCCAGCTGCTGCTACTACAAAGAACTTTCTTCTCCTGAATGTAGATAAGCGAATTTAATGCTCTTGCACCCTGAGAAACAAAAGTCACTCCTGATGATATTTTTTAATTCAATTATCAGGATTTACAGGAAGAAAAATCCTGATCTTAACAATTATCGGTGGTTTGTCAACAAACATATTAATGACATCACTAGGGTCGCTTAATGTCAATTTCATGATGTGGGTAGCATAGCATTGTGTAGTATTGTTGACGATGACACTTAAATGCCAGGTTGTTTTAAAAAAATGTATCATGGTTTCTGACGACTTACACTCTGGTCTTTGCCTCCCTACTGTAGATGTGTATCTACAGTATTCTAATTTTAAAGTGGTTTTCATAATGTATCAATAGATTGATGAGCTCCCATTACTAAACCCATGGGCTGGGTTGAGTAATGTTGCTTCGGGCCTCAGAAACCTTTAAGGTGTTGAATGTGTTATTGGACTATACAATCTCTCTTGTGTCAATGATGTCACGTTATTGTAATAAATGTAGTTATTCTTAGGTCATTAGCATCACATACATTGCAATATATTGTACTACTGCTTTTTATAAATGTGCAACATAATGGTGACAGACAAATATGTTGCACAGTCTTTCAAACTCACTCACTCATAATAATAATAATAATAAAATACAAGTGTGGTGATCAGGTCACTGGGGTCAGAAGCTACACTATATTAACATGCTACTTATGTCCGTCAATAGAGGCTGGCAGCCTACCCCTTTGATCTTGGCCAGGGCATGGACAGTGTTCTTGATGGTGTCGGTGGGGATGATGTCTGAGTTGTCTCCAGTCAAATAATCCTTGCGTGAATTGAGTGTGAGCTCCACATCAGCCTTCAGTTCGATAATGTCATGGTGGGTGCCCTGTCTCCTGATGAACAGCACCTTCACTATGTTCTTGCCGTAGCCTGTTTGTACAAACTCCACATTCTGCAAACACACGAGCAAAGTCACTGACATGCCACACTTGAACAGGTGAACCATTATGTTACCTGATGTTTTTATGCCATGTGTGTGTATGTTAGTTTAATTTTAAACTCTAGGTTGACTTTTAAACATATACTGTTTAATGTGCTACATTTTTCTGTTTTTTTCCTAAAAAGTTCTGTTATTGTGCAGTTTGTAGACTGTGTGAACATGAGCTGTTGAAGGCATATTTTTATTGAAATGTGAATTTCATGTGATTACTGATTCCTGATACTGCTTGAGCATGATTATTATCCACAAAATTAATTCCCTTCAGTAAAACGTGCACAAGATGGTAATATTATATCATGAAATTTTCAAATTTATATTTTCTATTTATATACTTTACCATCTAATATCCACTGTGAGAGGAATAAGTAACATAAGTGTTTGACAGTGGTTTAGAGTTCTAACATGACTTGGCCCTGTGGTCACTGACCCCAAAATGAGATAAACTTTGTGCTGAATCTTTTAGGTAGCCTCTGATAATCAAAACAATAAGCTTGTTCTGTGTTTCAGAAATTGTAATGTTATGTATAACATGCTGAGTTGTTACCTGATTTGAAGCAGTTGCCATGGTATCTTCCTTTCCTTTTACCTACTGTGTGTCCTCAGTCTCCGTCCCAATTCCAGGAGAAGGCTTTCTCCGCTGTTGGATGTTGGCTTTTGTAGAGAGGGCGTGCCTCCGTTTGCACTCAGGCCATTGGAAGTTATATTAAGTAAAGCTGAACCTGTTTTACCTGTACAGATGTTCACACAAACGCACATGTTCATCTTGATTCATCACATGAACATGTAGATTTAGAGATAGTCGAACCAAAGTACATTTTCAAATGGACATCAATTTGTTGTGTTGTATTCTGACATGCCTATTGTTTAATCGCTAAACTGTCTTTTCTCTTGGTTCAAGCACTTGTACAGTGAGTCTGGTCCCTTTTTGACATTGAAAAGCTGAGACAAGTTGCACCCCAGTAAATACCCTTACCTGTGTAAATGTGTGCATGTGTAAAATCCTGGTCTTGAAGAGTGACTCAAAATAGGTCAAAAAGGTAGTATTATTCTATTAAAGGAGTACTGTGAGGCTGCAACCGTACACTTACTTGCATTATCAATGGGTCTGTCAATTATTTTCTTCAATTCTTGTCATCAATTGAAGATTAGGTGTATAAACATTTTAAAAAATCCCTAACCCTAACCCAAGTTAACATATTCAAATTACCTCTTTTATCTGATCAACAATCAAAAACACAAAGATGTAGTCTACGCCACTGCCGACCTCACCACTGCCAATCTCGCCACTGCCGAGTTTACTATCATGGGGAATTGTGAAAACTAATATTCACATAGTACCAGTGAATTCCGGGGCATTTGACATTACAAACGGACTTAAAATGATGAATCAATTATCTAAAAAATGTATCGTCTGTCAGTCGGGTGATTTATTATTCATGTATCATTTCTGCTCTGTAGTACTATAAGTTTTGCCACTGGGCCCCACAGGAGGTTATTCCAGCCATGCACTTTATAACCTATCAAGCCTTTTAATGAAAGGGTTATCAGTTCAGATACCCTGCAGATCTTTTCCAGGTTAAGGCTTGAAGAGTGATGAACAAACCGGATTTACTTTTATTTAATCTATCAACCTCAATTTAACTGACAGCTAAAAATAGCATGCAAAATTTTCATTTCACACTGTTTTTTTCAACCAGATTTTTTCCAGGTCAGCGCTCCCATTTGTAATAAAAGATACTGTGATTGCACTGTAAAGCTGTAGAACAGTGCTGAAAAAGACAAAAACTGGGTAAATAAAGGTACTGTGTAGACTAAAAGGCTATTTACACACTAGAGGAGCCTGTGAAAGCAACCAAATATTTAATTGAATAAACTATCATGTTCTCGTCATAATTCCCCTGCCATGTGACTACATCTTATGACTTCCTGTTTTGCATGTACTGGCAGCAGCTGTGTTGTATTCACTTTCGTAGTTACTCAATCATGAAACACACAAAAAGATTTTCAAATTCCCTTTTTTGACTACGGTTTTCAGTTCGACTGCAGAAGTTGTTCACAATGGACACATACATCAGTTTATGTGTGCCGATTATTGTCATGTTGTTGTGTTCCACAGTGTTTAGTACTGACATTTCCTGTAAAAATGAAGCTGGTGAGCCTGTTGATTGGTGAGTTGATATGTTACATGAAGTTTTGATGACAAACTTAGTTTTTATTCATGGTGCTTGAAATGTTTCCTGTATTGTCTTTTTTCAAGCTATACGAAAGGAAAGATATATTTCTTTGTGTTTATGCTGCAGGTTCATCATCTACAAGTTGCCCAGGTATAAGATTGGCGAGGTCGGCAGTGGTGTAGACTACATGTACCTGGACTCCTCAGTAGAGAGCTGGCAGATGAGTAAATTCACAGTTAACACCAGTCAAGGAGCCATAGGGAAAACACTGAACCAGATTTACATAGGAAAGGCCTACAAGGTAAGAAAAGAGAAGGAAATTAGTTAAATGTCTTTAGGAATTAATAACGATTTCATGTTTAAAATTAGTCACGATAAAATAAATGTTATAAATGAATTGCATCCCAAAAATCACACTTCTTCATATATTATTGTGTATAAAAGAAGTATTTCCCTCAGTCTAACAGCTCAGTCTACGCATTCTACAATGATGCACCGCCAATCCTGGAGTACATCAAAGGCTATGGACACACTAAAGGTACAGTCGAAAAACTCATATATGTTTTGAAGATTTGCTTTTTTTCCCAATATGTTGAATATTGATCATGGCTGCATGAAAAGGTTAATAACACTTTATACCTAATGTATTAACACATACAGTACATTACCAAGCAATACAGAGTACAGTCAGGATGTAGTTATATGTGTGAGATATCGAAATCTGGAGAGCTTGCCCTCCAAATGTGATACCAACAGAGGATGTTTCTCATTAACAGAATTTACCTGATTAATGTAAAAGCTGTGCCAATATGGTGCATTCAGGGACCTGTGTGTTTTTTGTGTGTATGACATTAAAGGACGAGTGTGCAAGTTTTAGTGGCATCTAGCAGAGCAGACTTTGCAGAAATTATATATAATATTCATTAGTTATATATGAATCAATTTATATGCTTTTATTAATGTATAATCACCTGAAAATAAGAATTGGTGTGTGTTCATTACCTTAGAATGAGCACTTTATATCTATACAGGGAGTGGGTCCTCTTCCACAAAGGCCGCCATCTTGCACCGCCATGTTTCTACAGTAGCCTAGAATGGCCAAAATAAACACTGGCTCTAGAATGGGCCTTTTGCGATTTTTATGAAAGGCCCTGCTTGGAAGTTGAGGGTGAGGAAAGGGGTATTCTACACGCTCACCACTATAGCCCATTAAATGTTACATAATAGTCCTTTAAATGATAATACATTTCCGGGTCCATGTTTAATTTTTGCAAAGCTATGACTTTGCAAAACAGAACAAATCAATATGGTTTGGGCTTCAGGGGGAGGTAATGGGCAAAGAGCATCTGTTTTATAACTACTGTTGACTCTGGATCACGACTGCGCCAACATGTCTTTGATTTGTTTGCAAGTGTACTTGCTGGTTTGCATGTATGTACTTTTCTAACCGATTGTGTGCATCCTGCAGGGTTACTGCACTTTGACCACTCTCAAGGTTTCTGGCTATCGCACAGCATCCCCCATTTCCCCTCCTTCCCTGAGAAAGGCTACCGTTACCCCTCCTCTGGCAAAGTCAATGGCCAGACTGCTCTGTGTGTGACGTACCAGTATGCCCAGTTCCTCCGTATAGGTGAGTGAGCGGCCATAGAGCAACAGGGCTTATCTCCCATTTGCTAAAAACAGAAAACACACTGACGTTATGTGAGGCCATCACTGCCTCCTATACACACATACATGACTACAAATGTACACACACCTGGAACATATTTGCTCAATGATGTTTTGAGATTTCACCCTTATGTTTTCAGCTCAGGAAATGGATAAATGAAATGTTAAACGTTTTATGTAGCTGTGTTGAAGATCCATGACATTGAGGAATTGAAACTGAAAAATTAATGCTATGTACACTGAGCTATATCAAATATATAGACAATATTAGCCTGATATATATCTGCAAAAAGGTATCGCTCAATATCGGACTACTGTCAATCTTTATAGCAGCCTTTTGTGCACCCTTAGATTTTCTAACATACAATATATATTATTTCTCTCTTCTTTGTGATGCACACTCCTCCCTATCCAGTGGAGCAGATGGTGTACCTTTTCCCGCGTTTTTATAACTGCTCAGTGCCCGGTGGATTTTTGGCCGACCTGCCACAGTTGGCTCAATTATGTGAGGGCTCCAAACCTCCGCTGGCCTCAGATAAGAGAGTGGAGCAGCTCTTCTCCATCCAGGGGGAGAAGTTTGCCAGTTTTGTCAAATCTGAACGTTTTGTGGATGGTAAAGTATTCATTGAGTTCTCTTGGTCGTTTATATTTTACATGTTTGCCTTTTGTTCTATACATACATACACACACACACACACACACACACACACACACACACACACACACACACACACCTTTTTGGCCTTTTGGGAAAACAAAGTTTCACAACCATTGTTGGCAGCTGAATACTTATTTCACAGCTGTGAACTTTAAACTTTGTACACAATTTCAGAACTTTGCACTAAACTTGTTCCTATACTGTCTTGTTTTTAAGTTGTCTGACACAGATACTCATTATCAGGTGCAGACACACTATCATCCCCGAACAGTGACACTTAAACACACCCCACCCCAGGCCTTCAAAAGTCTTCTCTAAACCTATATGATCAATAAGATTATTAGTCTTGGGGATGAATGTTATATTTGTGCTGTAAAACATCACAGAGAGCCCATTTCAAAAAAATGAACATCAAAATAAGCATGCATACAGCACAATCACAGCTGTAAGAACTTGTTATTTAAATGTAAATTTCCAGTTATTTCCAAGAGGTTTTGTTAATTCTCTTTAATCTTATATTGTTGGAACATTTCCAAGACAACCAATATTTTTATGAGAATGTTAGAATAAATGTGTAATGAATAGTAATAGCCCATTTTAGCTTTCCTCACCCCACTGTGTTTATGACATTTTTCATCAAAGTGTAACTGAATTAACCCCTGATTGGCATACATTCAGATATCTACACAGGCTGGGTGGCCCAGGCCCTGGATGTCGACCTGCTGGTTGAAAGCTGGCAGAGAGAAGGCCACGAGCTGCCGTCCAACTGCTCCTTGCCCAAACACGCCATGAACATCAAGAGGATTCGGCTTCCTGGATCAATCCTGTTCCAGTCTCACTACGACCACTCAAAGTGGTGTGTGTCGCGGGCTTATGAGGACCAGGTGACCTGCTTGGGGGACCTGAATAGGGAGAGGGCCCAAATGTGGCGTGGTGGGGGGCTGGTCTGCTCTTTCAACCCTTTGATTTACAAGGCCTTCAGACAGGTGGTGGACTGGTATATTGGTTGTTGAACAAAAGAGAAATAAAGCATGATTGAGAGTGGATCAGTCTTACACTTAATAGGTCAAATCTGTTTTCACATTTAGGGAACTAAATGTGGAAGGTTTAAGGTTTGAAAGCAGCTGGCATGCAACCATCAGACCACAATCAAATTAGCTTTCAATTTTAGAAACTAAAGCTACATTTAGCATCTTTATTAGCTTGTTGGATCTTAGCTAAGAACATATTCCACCTCCATTTATGCTTCAGCTGGAAATCTGTAATGTGTACATTTATATATCGTTACAGAAGAACACAAAAGTATATGAATTTTTGCTTTATCAGGTAATTTTCCCCCTTGAAAACAGTATACCTTGTTAAGTTCGGAAATATTTAACATATGTAAAATATATTAAAAATATATGTTTTTGAATTAATAGGTTAATGCATAAACTTTTCCATGGTCCAATTGGTATTGATATGCTGACATGGCCCTTTCTGTGATTCAGGCCTTTGATTGTTTACAGGAAAAAATAATCTATGTCTTTATTTCACCAGTTCTGTGAATTTAAATTTTGTATGAGTATTTTTAATTTTTATAGTATAATGTGACTTAGGCCATATAATATGTTTAATTAATAAAGATGCAAAATACAAGTGTATCAGTTGTCATCACTGTCTGACATTTACATTAAAACTTCATTAATAGCATTGCATTACTTTCCTGTAATTCTTTGAGTATAACAACCTTTATTTTTAGTCTAAATTAAGTACTTAAAGTTCTGAATATACCCAGACTTTAAAATATCAAGGACAATAGTGGCTTAGATTTTAGAGAAAGGGATTAATCTGATTAAACTAAGCAGTCCTCACAGTGAAAGGTCCCTGAATAAATACAAGTATATGTACTCTATCATCATCCAAATCTATTTAATTTTTTGTATTTTACAAGGGTGGGTACTGTTACTCCATTGCCATTGTCATGTCTGGACAGTTATTTCCTCCTGAGGAAGACGCACTGGCTTTACAACTGAGGCCCTCACTTGTTTTGTGTAAACAGTGTCACCTAGTGGTCAGAATGAGTAAGTTCAGTATTTTCTCTGTTGTATCTCTCTTTTCATTTAGCCTATTATTGCTTCCTAAATTCTTATTTTCCTGAAAGAAAATAAATATACTGCCACAGTTAAGATTCTTTCATGTTTCCAATGTCAGTCATCTTATTTCAAGAATGGTTATGTGTTTTGTATTATTAATGCAAATGCAGCCATTTAATTTCTCAGCTGTTGACACTATCTGGCCTGTGAAGCTGACCTCAGCTCTCCCATTGGTTGTGCAGCCTCCATGTTTCAGTAAGGCAAGGCAAGGCAGCTTTGTTTATATAGCGCATTTCATACACAATGGCAACTCAATGTGCTTTACATAAAAACAAACATTTAACAGTAAGAATTGGAAATAAAAAAAACATAAAAACATGCAATTTGAGAAATAAAAATAAAACCCAATAATAGTAGACACATGGAAACATTAAAACATACAATTAACCCCCCCCCCCCCACACACACACACACACACACACTAATAATAATAAAAACAAAGTACAGAAAATTAGAAAGAGAGAAATAAAATACTAGAATAGAGATTTAAATATAAGGCTGCAGCATAAAATAATGATTTGCTTTAAAATCACCAAAAGGACATAGAGTGCAAATGAAAGATTAAAATTTAAGTGCTTTAAAAGAGCTCAATCATAAGCACAGGAGATGAGAAGTGTTTTTAACCTGGATTTAAAAAATGTTCACAGTTGGGGCTGATTTCAGCTCTGCTGGTAGTTGGTTCCAGTTGTGTGCAGCATAACAGCTAAAAGCTGCTTCACCATGTTTAGTTTGAACTCTGGGCTCCACTATCTGACCTGAGTCAGTAGATCTCAGAGCCCTATTGGGTTTATATTCTACTAACTACTAACTACTGTCATTCATGTATTCTGGACCTAAACCATTCAGTGATTTGTAGACCAGTAGCAGAACTTTAAAATATATTCTGTAGCTGACTGGGAGCCAGTGTAAAGACTTTAGAAATGTAAAGACTGGTTAAAACTTGAGCTGCAGCTGTTTAATTACTGCCAGTAACTGGAAGTGCCAGTACTGTAGGTTGTTCCTCATAGTCTGCAGATGTTCACCCATCTTATGAGTCTTTATGTTTTTTCAGATGTAAACACACAAATGAATGCACTAAAGGAGCTTTTAGTACCTGAAGGTCATGCCCATCATTTACCCGACCCATGAGGGCATTCGAGTCGGAGTGCTACTATTTGAGCCCATTTATCAAGAACCACTGTTGTCACAATTGTTGTCATCAAAAGTAACTGATGATAACATTTGTGTCGTGTCACACCGGGTGACAAAACTGGTTTGACCAGCAGACGCAAAGAGAACAAACTTGATCTCGCACGCTGACTAAATTAACTTTGCATTTCAACAGTTGTAGTTTAGAATTTTCCTGTTCAGTTTTTGTCAGGTCCTGAATCCTTCATTCAATGAGAAGATGTTTTGTAGTGGAAATGCCATGTGGGAACAGTTATACAGTTTGTGTCAAGCAATTTGTCAAATAACATTTCACTTTCATAATGATTATTCTTTCTTAGATCAATTTAAAACACTGAAAAAGTATTAATTTAATTCTTAATTCTTAATTTTTTTATCAAATGTTGTAAGCCTTAAGTTATGGTACAAACATACAGTTCAGAAAGTAACTCTGTCTTGTCAATATTAAGCTCATATTCATTAGAACAGATAGGTGAAGTGGGTCATACTGTGCATGAAAAGGCAGATGAACACTTAAGTTGAGCCCCGCTTATAACAGGCATGTCAACATTCTGATGTCATGCAAAAAAACAATCAATCATCTATAAGGACATTGTGAACAAGGAAGAAGGAAGCAGAAGTAATATTAGAGATGAGGGTGTCTGTGTCATCTATCAGTCACATATGCAGTGACAGTGACAAAAGCAACTTGCACAAAGTATTTACAGTTGACTGTGAAGGGATCTGGAAATGGCTAGATATGTAAGTAAAACGTTAATGTCTAAAAATAATAACTGTTGACTGGGTGTTGGTTCAAAAGAGCAATGGCTGATATTCACAGTATTCTGTAGTACTTTAGTACTTCATTCATGCTGGTATATGTGGTTGTTTTAGAGTGTTTAACTGTGAAGAACTACAAAACCATTTGATTCAAGGTTGACTTTTGCTTTGACTCACTCTCTGAGAAATTGAGCTGTTACAGTGGTGTTGCACTATTGGTGGGTGTAATATTTAAGGTCCAGGAAGTGGTTTCATAGAAATGCAGAACCCTTACCGCCCTCTGATACTCCATCCATCTTGTTTGCAACATTATTCCCCCACCATAAAAAAATGAAAATCCTACAAGAGCCCTGAAATGTGCCATATTTAAAAAACCCCAGCTAAAAAAGTGCACTTGTATAGATGGGTGACAAATTAAAGGAAAAACTTGCAGATACAGTACTTCCATTCAGGCACCAGGGGTCACTGAATGGTTTGATGAGTATAAAATGTTGTGAATCATATACTATGGCCTTCACAGTCACCAGATCTTAACCCAACTGAACACCTGTGGAAGATTTTGGGCTGATTTGTTACACTTTGTTTAGAAGATAGAGTTCAAGAGACTTGTACAAGATGAGGGTGCCATAATTACAATTACTGTTAGTTTAGGGGTTACGCTGCCAACCAAACTATTTTTCATCAATCTTGCTGCGTCTCTCTGCCTCACCAAGGATCAATGACACTTTTCTGACAGTTCAATGAGGACCAGTACCTTATTAAAACATTTAGTCAAACACTTCAAATCATGAAGCAAATTCATTCTTGACCTTGGGAACTGCAGACAAAAGAATCTTAACTCAAGGTGGGCTTAGCAGCTTTTTTCCAGAGCTTTCAACCACACCTCATTGCTTTCATCAACCAATGAAGTTTGCTTACTTGACATGAAATTGGTTCAGGTGTCCTTCTTTTAGGGGCCAGGGAGTCATTAGCCATGTCTCTGTTCAAGGATTCAAGGTTGAAAGCTTTGGGAAAAAAGTAAGTAGACCTTGAATCAAGATTAAGGTATATGGAGTTTGGTACTTATCTGTAAATTTAATAAACTGTTTACTATAGAATTATTTAGCTGTCTTGTCTGTTAACTTAAACGTTATAATATATATTACATCACACCATCAACTTGTTTAATATGCGATTGAAAAACAGGACTGGACTGACTTCTGTCAATGTTTTTCTGTTATGATTTTTTTTTTAATTGTTTCAGAGAACAATTATGAGATTCGTCCTAAGTGTCGGGATCCTTTTTCATGGTTGTGATGCTGATGTGAAATGCCGAAATGACAATGGAGATGAGGTGGACTGGTTGGTTGAAATATTGAACAGTAGCAAATTTATACTATAAAGTTTAAGTTTCAGCTCAATACATAATAGCATATATTTATCTCTGTGTCATTAGGTATATTTTATACAAGCTGCCCCAAGTGAATGATGATGGTTTGTCGTATGCATACATGGATGACAACACCAACGGATGGCAAATCAGCATAGAGACAATCAACAGTACATCTGGCACCCTAGCGAACACCCTGAAACCTCTTCTTGATTTCTATGACAGAAAGGTGACATATTAAAGGACTGTGTGTCTTTCTTGCATTGCACAGTGCTTAATTGGGACACAGATTCAGAGCTTCTTGTGTTTTTGTAGACAGAAGGCTTTGGATACATGCTCTATAATGATCAACCTCCAAATTCTAAGTCTGTCTCTGCATCATTTGGCCACAGCAAAGGTGGGTGCAACAATGTATTACTTTATTGCTTTCAAAGTAAAAAAACAAACAAACAAAATAAAAACCATCATAATGTAATGAGTCCTGTTTCGGCTGTTTTCATTTTTTACTTTCTAAAGGGGTTGTGATGTTGGACAGAGAAACTGGAGTTTGGCTCTCACACAGTACACCTAAGTTCCCAACATATCGCAGAAAAGACTTTTGGCCAAGCAGCGGAAACGTCAACGCTCAAACATTCATCTGTGTGACTTACCCCTATGATGAATTTAAAAAGATAGGTAGGCTAATGCCAACAGTTATTGCATCATTTTTTAAAAACTTTTTTACCAAAAGCAATGATGATACAATGAAATTGTCTTCCTAAATTCTCAGGATTGCAGCTCATGTACATACACGCTTATTCATATGACTCTGACATACCGACAACATTTCACAATGACCTGCGATGTGTTGCTCAGAGAAGCTGCTACCCAAGGAATGAGCCCTGGTATAGTGTCACGACACTGACTTCAATGAGAAGACGTAGATTCTCTAGCTTTGCAAAATACACACGTTTTAGGGATGGTAAGTGTTTATATATCTGTTTTTACAGAAATTTGATGTTAGGTTGATGATAACATCTTCTTTTTTTTTTTGCAGAGTAAGATTCATGCGTTCACAATAGTCTATCTATTGAAAACAGGAAAATGCGCCTTGTATATGTCTAACTTTTTGTTTTGTTTGCAGTTTTGTAATATGTAAAATGTTCCCAATATACAGACATCATTGGTTAATAGTATTGTGTTCTGTTTCGTCTCCTTTTCTTATGTAGACCTTTACTCTGGCCTTATTGTTAACTACTTGGAGCAGAATCTGTATGTTAAGAGTTGGGGAAAGTTGCGTCGCCCACTGCCTTCTAACTGCAATATCCCTCATCATGTGTACAATGTGAATGAAGTGAAGATCCTCAGGGGGGAGCCCTTCAGAGATACTGTGGATCAATCCAAGTGGTGTGTGACCTCTGGTGGTGACTGGGCCTGCATCGCTGATATGAACAGAGAGGAGAGTCAGATGGACAGAGGTGGAGGTGCAATATGTACTAATGATACTGCAGTTGGGAAGGCCTTCTCTACGATGATCGCAACATTTAGACCATGTAAACGTGAACGTCCATATGCTCTACATAGAGAGCTTTAAAGGCACAAACCTCAATTGGAATATAACCAAAAGTTAAGCTACCAAATCCAGACTTTGGTCACGTGTTTTCTAATTTCTGTGTGATGTATTTTTTCTTTATGTATGATTTGTGTTTTCTTGTTTTCAAAACCATGTCTTAATGTTACCTTTATTTTAGATGAAAAAAGTTAAATGTCTATGTTAATAAACAATTCACACTCTGAGTCAGTTGAGTATTTATAGTATTTGAGAACATAGGAGAAACAAGTTCCACTATCAGCATTATTAGAGGATGATGACTCAACACTAACTTGTAAAGTGAAATGTTAGCAAAAAGCTAAATTGTTCATCTCTTTGGTACCCTAATAAATATTTTCCCCACCATGTATCATAAATCAGATCAGTAGGCTGGAGTCCTGATAATTGGCATTGATTCCTTGTTTTTGAAATAATATTCGCTCACCACCTCAAGGATTAGATGAATTTTCATATCTATCAAAAGCTGTGGACTTGATAGAACCATACAGTTAGAAAAATAACTAATTCATGTCCCTATCGTGCCCTTTTCTTGTTACTGTAAACTGAGTCCTACTGCACAACAGAGGCTATAAGTTGCCTCCTGCATATTATGGTCTCTGGCTCACAATCTATGAATCATTTATAGTATAGGGAGAGGCTTTTGAGGGAGCAACAAGGTTTATTTGATTATTTGTTAGGCTGCTCTGGGGTCCACATTTAAAAACATACACTAAACAGTCGGGTTACAGTTACAGTCGACACAATTGGCAAACATAGCCTAAGACATATATTAGAGTAACATGAATAAGAAAGAGTAAAACGTACATTTCAAAAACTACAAATCACAATACAAATATTTTGGTCCAAGTTGTTTCCTTATTTGCTTTTGAGACATTGATTTCTGTGCTAATTTGTGTAACAGTGGTAATGAATGTTTCATTTTGCAGCAAGACACTTCAGGTTTCCCAACTTTAAGGAAATAATACATTTAACCCACAAGACATTTTTTAAAACCTTAACAAAATTAGTATTTTAACCCAAACCATGATCTTTCCCCAAACCTACCCAGTTGGTTTTTGTGTCAAAACCTAACCAGACTTATGGTCAATACGGACAGGAGGAATGATAATGGAAAGAAAAGCCTATTTCAGTGTTAATTTGGGCAGCTGACTGTTGTTTTAAGGCAGACTTTAAAAATTATGAACCTTTCATTTAAGCTCCTCCTCACCACTAGGAGTCGCACATTTCCACCGACGACAGAAAATCAGTCACTTCCGTCCTCCCGGATGTAAGCGTACGAGCAGGCAGCAGTAGGAGCACACGTGAATAGATCTGCCAAAACACACGTCTGACACAAGATGGATATCACAGAGGTTCCCGTGTCTCAGACAGACAGCAAAGGTAAGAAAAAGAAGAACAAGAAGGCAAAGAAGCAGAAGAAGAGTGTGGAAGAAGCGGAGAGCAGCAGTGGTGTTGATAATAAAGAGGAGTTGAAGATGAAGAGCGAGGCAGCTGAATCCGCCTTCCCCCCCACCTTCAGTGTGTCCGAAATCAAGAACAAACAGCGCAGACACCTCATGTTCATGAAACTGAAGCAGGAGAAGAGAAAGGTAACACACATTCACAAAATGTAGAGGAGTTATTATCAAGCAAACATCCAGCAGCGTTATACTAAAACCTGACACAAATCCCACTTTCATAAAGGGTATAAAGTGTTGTTGAAACTGTTTCAGACGTGTTGATTCAAATGTTTGGTTATTTTAGTGTGTGTGTGTGTGTGTGTGTGTGTGTGTGTGTGTGTGTGTGTGTGTGTGTGTGTGTGTGTGTGTGTGTGTGTGTGTGTGTGTGTGTGTGTGTGTGTGTGTGAGAGAGAGATGGGGTTTCTAATCAGTTCACACTAATAGTAGTCACTCAGTAAATGTTCTCAACAACTGTACTTCAGCACAATTTTGAGGTAATTTTTTATGGTATTTTTATACTCCTGCATTTCAGAGGCAATGTATGTACTTCTGACTCCACTACATTGTGAAGTAACAAGCACATATGATCAGCTCATTAAATACAGTGCCAGTTGTCTTAGTCATAGATCAAACAAAGTAGATGCTAAATGCACTTTAATAGAGCCTTTCTATTCTTCTGACCACTCGAAGTGCTTTACAATACATATCAACATTCACATACACTGATGACTGAGGCTGCCATTCAGGGTGACAACCTACTCATAAGGATCTGTTTAATGCATATTCACACACACCACTGACACAGCCATCGAGAGCAATCTGGGGTTCAGTATCTTGCCCAAGAATACTTTAACATGCGGACTGGAGGAACAGGGGATCGAACCGTTGATCTTCTTAGTAGATGGACCCGCTCTACCTCCTGAGCCACAACTGCACCCAACTACCCAATAATATAAATTAAAGCTCCACTTCAACCTGCTGTATTATTAAAATACTGCTTCAGGAGTTTCTTTGTTCATGTTTTGTCTGTCTTCATATTTCAGCAAAAGATGCAGCTGAAGAAAAAGAAGAAAAAAGAAAGGGAAGCTTTAGGTGACAAGGTGAGGGTTTTTTTCTCTGTATCTTGTCCCAAATGTTGTCATTAAAAGCAAAAGACCAACTTTTTTCTGTGGTATCTTATAAATTGATGACTTTTTACATTAAACATGGTAACGCGTGGATTTATCCATTCCAAATGTAGGCACCGCCAAAAGAGGTCCCCAAGACGATAGAAAACCAGAGGGTGTACGATGAGACCACAGTCGACCCAGAAGATGAAGAGGTACGGCTGTTTGGTTGAGATCAGGATATCTCAGGTTATATTTGTGCTGAATTTGTGTTAATGCATGTGTTCTTCTGTCCTTTACAGGTGGCTTTTGATGAGGGAACCGATGAATTTTCAGCCTATTTTAACGGGCTAACGAACCCCAAAGTACTCATCACAACATCAGACAGACCCAGAGGGGTGAGCGGCTGCTGCTTGGCTACACATGTCTATTATTTGACAGAATCTGTCAGCTTGATTATTTTGGAAATAGCAAACGTGCACTTGAGGAAATTACTTTTGATCTGTTCAAATGATAATGGTCCATTTGTAAATTTGGTATCTGTTTTCTGTATTTCTGCAGCACTTTATTTAAAGATTTTTCTGTTCTTTCTCACAGAGGACAGTGAGGTTTTGTGAGCAGCTGGCCACAGTAGTACCAAACGCCCATGTGTACTACAGAAGAGGCCTGGCCCTGAAGAGGGTCATTCCCCAGTGTGTCGCCAGAAACTTCACATACCTCATGGTGATCAACGAGGACCGCAAGATACCCAGTATCCTCAAAGACGCCTGTGTCAGAGGCATAAAAGGATGATATGTAGCGGTCTAGACTGCTACATGTGATTTGTTACATTGATGTAATTGTTACCATGAATGAGAATTGTGTTAACGTGCAATTTTGACACTTTTTTTTTACCAAACATGAAGACTCACCAACAACCTTCATCCCAGTGGAGTAATATGAAAGTTCACATATGTGGAAAGTCCATTTTTTCCCTTTGGACTGTACAATTTACTGTCAGCCTCCTTAACTGTGACTTTTAGATGGTATGGTACTCTGTCACCTACCCGACGGGCCGACTGCACACTTCAAGATCAGCAGTGTTCGACTACGTAAGGAGATGAAGGCAAGTAGATAAATCCAAAGTGTTTTAATTTTTTTTCCTGTTAATTTTTGTCAGTCTTTGTAGTAAGGTAAAAATAAGTATGATAATAATGAGTTTATAACGCTGAGATTAGAAAGAGATAATGTTGGTCTATGTATTTAGTGTGGTATAAAAGTCGGAAGTGAAGGAAAACTATTGGCTTATTAAGAATCTTAAGCTGTCGTAGTTCATGTTGTGATGTATTTCATGTAATAAGCACATTTGATGTTAGCTTTCACACAAACTGTTTTCAGTAGCTGGGCGCAGTGGCTGAGAAAGCCAGCTTTTATAGTGATGGGCACACAGTCATCACTCTAGATGTTGATCAGCTGTGCCAAAGTGCATGTGCCAGCATTTTTGTCAGTATTTCCCAAAATGTCTTCTTTGGAGCCAAATCTTAGACAAGCATAGAGACCAGTAGTTGTTTTTTTATCAATCAAGCTGTTATTTGCATCCCTCAGAGCAGATGCGTTTCCCAACATAATTGTATTGTTTTGTCTCTGCAGAGACGAGGGAAGGACCCAACTGAACACTCTCCAGAAGTGATCCTAAACAACTTCACTACACGTCTGGGCCACAGCATCGGCCGGCTGTTAGCTGCGCTTTTCCCACAAGACCCTCAGTTTGTGGGTCGGCAGGTCGCCACGTTCCACAACCAGAGAGATTTCATCTTTTTCAGATTCCACAGGTGAGCATTTCAGCTGCAACTTGTGACTGAACCTGGACATGATGCATACTTGAATAACCCTCCTTTTGCCCACATTTGTCAAGAAAGTTCATCTTGAACTTGGGAGCCCAAATAAACAGTTTTTTTCATATCTAAAGGTACATCTTCAAGAATGAGAAGAAAGTTGGCATTCAGGAGCTGGGACCTCGCTTCACCCTTAAACTCCGCTCCCTACAGAAGGGCACCTTCGACTCAAAGTTTGGCGAGTACGAGTGGGTCCTGAAGGTGAGCCTGTCAGCAGTCACACTTCTCCTGAGCTGGCAGAAGAGATACGATGATAGACTTTTTGAGCTTGTGGTGATTTCTACACCAATAAAATTTGTCATGCCAAATGCACAGTGGACACTCGTTGACATGTGGCCAACCTCTTTGCTGTTGCTTTTGTCTGCCATTCAAAAAAGATTGCAATGAACTTGAGCAACAAGTTAAAAGTATTGTTAATGTGGCTTGAAATTGGTGTAATTTTTGTCTTTTCTTCTAAAATGTAATAATTGTCTTTGTTTCCAGCGCCACGAGATGGACGCCTGCAGAAGGAAGTTCCAGCTTTGAATGCAGAACTGCCACCAACTTTTGCGCTGGATGAGGACGCCTAACACCTATCTCTTATCCAACATATTACAGCTGTTTGTGACTTCACACAGATGGACTTTATAGTGGATGTAGCAGATTCTTTGTGGATGACCAGTGGCAGCAGTTACACTTAACATTTAACAGGGACAACTGGACTCTACTTGACCGTTGCTGCATATTCACATTTTCCCTGAAAAGGACTTTTATAAACTTGCATTTGAAGTACTCATCTAGCTCCACCCTTTTATCTTTTGACATGTTTTATGGGCACATCAGAGCTGAGGTTTGAAGCCTGTAACCCACAGTGGAGTTTTTTCTGTCAGCTGGTAAACAGCAGAGATGCGACACGAAGGTGCCCCACTTAAATGACCTGAAAACACTGACCTGCATGTTTGTGTGTAAACTGTATTCACAGATGTGCAGCTTCTATCAAATGTTATTTCTAAACACAATATAGATTTGTCCCAAAAAGGATCTGAAAATCAGATTGTACTCTACCTATTCATCATATTGAACCTTAAGTTACTAGTCAGTATGAGCCTGCTGTGCATTCACCTGCTGCGTCCTGACCAGTGTAAATGACAAAAGGAGCCATATATAAAGAGCAACAGTAGCCAGTGTCAGGAAATGGGTAAATGTTCATATTGTGTCTACAGTGCAGCTGCTTTTGTACGTGACAGGATTTTCAAAATGATGTATGACACATTCAGTCTATTCAATAAGTGTCAAAATATGTATATTATTTTAATAAAACATGGCTGCAAGTTTAAAATGTGGAAATAACATTTATTCTGGCAATCAGGCACGAAAAATGTACAGTTCAAAAAGGCATGTGTGTGTGATATCGTTAGTTACTCCTAAGAAAGTCAGTAAGACATTTTTGTGCCACATAAGCACCTAGAACTGTTTCCTCATGAAACTTTACAAAGGTGAAAATAAAAAAACGTTAAGTTAGTTGCATGTCCCCAAATTCCCTAACACTCCTGAGTCGATTCCAGTCCATGGTGCAGGTCCCGCAGCCCAGGTCCACGAGGCACTGCATTGTCCAAAACCTGTGGAAATGTTACATGTATTGGTTTTTGCTATTGCATAGCATTTTACTTAAGTCACAGTACATAACCAGTCATCTCAAAGTTACGACTTATAAAAACAGAATCCAGCTTCACAGCAGAAAATATAATCTGCCTTGTTGATCTATGCATATAGTTAAAAGGGTTTAACAGACAATGTAGCTGCAAAACATGATCTAATGTACAAATGAGCAAGAATAGGAAAAAAAATGGAGCTGCTGTCGTTTCATCATTCAACCTCAAACTCTGCCAGACTCATCATTATATGTTCTCTTAAAACTTAATGACTTGCACTTACAATTGAAACTCACAATATTTTTTTTAAATTCTAGCAAAGATCTAAACAGTTTCAAAAGTTATAATGAATTATGGGGAAATGAGTATTAAATGATTCACGGGACAGAATATTTCCATTTATACAGTCATCAACATGTGATGTTATGTTAGGTTTGTGTATTCCTCTCAAGCAGCAGCCTTTAACATGATCGAATAAGCTAATACAATATAAAGTGATACTGTCAAAAGGTTTTTTATAAATAGTTGAAGTAATTTAATGAAGTCAAGTACAGCCAAGTGTTTTATGGGTCAAATATAATTAGTGTTGGGGAGTAACTACTTACATGTAAAGTATTTACGCAATTTAGTTGGGAAATAAATGAAACTGTAAACCGTAAGTTACTGAGACAAAATGTGTAATTAAATTACAGTTACTTATGAAAATGTTGATGATTACAAAGGGGGTTACATCTTAAGTCAGACCTTTAAGATTTTGCTCAGGAGGGTTTTTTCCTTTTTTGTTGAAATCAAGCCAATGCCAGACTTTTGACATTTTTCATAAAATATCTATTTTTATATTCCAAAATCTACATTAACTAATGAATACATTTTAAATGAGAGCTAAATCTTGCTTCATAAGAAATGATCTCCCTCATAAATCATGTCAGTATCCATGAAAAACACCTGAACTAATAGATTTTGGTGGGCATTTGGGTGTACACTTATCCTAACAGCTGAAAACATTCGTTAGAAAATTTGAAAAGTAATCAAATGTAATAAGTTACATTGCTTTGATTAAGTAATTGAAATAGTTACATTACTTTTTACATTTTAGATAGGGTAACTAGTAATCTTTAACATATTACATTTCCAAAGTAACCTTCCCAGAGCTGATAAAGTGACACTGTCAAAAGGTGGGGAAATGTTTTTGTAAACAGTTAAAGTAATTTAATCATACTGTCAAATCTATGTGCGCAGTATCTTAACTTAATGACCAATGTGATTGAAACTGGTTTGGAAAGAAGGAGTCGAGGTTAACAATGGTCTAAGTAATTAGTGGGATAAAATAAATGTAGTACTCACAGAGCAGGCTGTTATATCGGTGCTATAGGAAAGAGCAGACTTTCTGCGGTCTGAACGGGTTGTTGCTGGACGACATGCCGGTGAGCAGAGGGTCCTGCTGGGCGTTCTGGAGGCAGAACTGCTGTAGGTCCGCCGCGGCCTGCGACACCTGTGGGAGGGGACACGGGACCAAGGAAAAGCTAGTGACAGCCGTAACGTTGACGTACAGAAAGCAGTGTGTTTTCAATGCAGAGCCAGACTGCTGGCTGACAACTTTGTTATTGAGTTAAAAGAATAGAAACCTGCCACAAAAGCCCGAGAAACAAAACACGCCCTGAAAGAGAAACCGACGTAAAGCTCCCATCCGTTACCTTCACTCTGTTTATGCCCGCCTCAAGTCGCAACTGTTGGACGATTTTCTTCATAGCTACTATGTTGGATGATCCCGACATTGTTGTGATTGATTTTGAGAGACTTTAGTCTTAATAGCGATGGGTTTGTCACTTTAACAACTAACTACCTAGGTAACTACTTCTTCCTCTGCTCCGAGTTTCCGGTTTTTATTGAAAGGAGTGTCTGCCATCGTTGCCTTCATTGGATGCTCGTAAATTCAACACTTTAACCTATTCGACTGTTCAACGTTATTTTTCTATGAGGAAAGCCACCAAATGGTGGCCCGTACTCATAAATGAAAGTAGCCTATGTTAGCTCTGAAATTAACTTAATTATTAACGCCATACACTCGGATTAGTAAAAGGGTAATGCATAGTTGACAATATGATGTGTGTGTTTATTTAGTTGTCTTATAAATCGGGTTTGCCGATTGTATTGTATGTGGTTTCTTCCTCTAAGTAACTCACATCGGTAACACCACTGAGTTTTGGAAGAGGAAACAAAAGAGAAGAGGGGAAACAAGAAACAAAATTCTTCTCTTACACAATTACGACAACCCCCGAGTACTTGAACGCTTCATCAGATCAATGAAAATTGCGGCCTCTTGTAGTGAAAATGCAAAAATACGCTGTACCTTAAAACAAAGAGGTCTGAAATCTCTAGAGATAAATCGTAACTGTTATCAATAAAATGGGTCAGTTTAATCAAATAACATCAATTTTCTTATTTATTATGCTATACAATATGCCGTGTTGCCGGGTGCCTGAATCATCATAACTTCTAAAGCAGATAGGCCTAATTTTAACTTAAATGATCTCAAATCAAATCAAATCTTACTATTTTAATGTACATGTACAATATACAGAGGGTTAGTTTTGCTCCTGAAGACTTAAAAGAGCCATTTTAAATGCCCACTGAATTTGGTGACCTCCCACACGGATTGAGAACTTTGCTGTTTGTGAGTTATAGCCTAGTTATACATGAACAGTGAAATATTGATAATAACATTTATTGATAAACAAGAAAAAAACCATTTCTGATTGAAGTTCAATCAATTGAAATAATGACTGATACGGTAGGCCTACAGTACTAATGTTTCTTTTGATATTTTGCTTTTATTTATTATCTTTTTTGTTGGTGTTAATTTCTAGAAATGCTTTACAATGTTAAAAATACGTCATTAGTTACATGTTTAAAAAAGCAGCCTCATAACAGTGCAAAATCAGAAAACAATCAACATATAGAAGGTCTGTTTTCATTCAATTTCAAAAATTCATTATATCGGCCACCATATCGGTTATTGTTGAATTTTTCCATTCTAAAATCGGTATCGGTTTCAAAAATCCCATATCGATCAGGCTCTAATATTTATATCAACTAACGCTAACAATGCTAACCTCTTTCTGTCTCTTGTTTGTATTGTTGGTATTAGGACACAAACATGTACTTTCTGCAATTCAAATTGGTCTCAACACACTCAGCAACTCCTTTTAAGCAACAAGCAGCAGTTTTCAGAAAACAAGATTTAATACAAATTAAACTGTGCAGCCTAAGAGACAGATCATTTTCTAAGAAGTTGGTCAATTCCAAACCAGAATTTGTGATTTGCAATTCCCAAAACCAGAACTAAATTGCGAGTAAGATCTCTCTCTCTCTCTCTCTCTCTCTCTCTCTCTCTCTCTCTCTCTCTCTCTCTCTCTCTCTCTCTCTCTCTCTCTCTCTCTGCATCTTTCTTTCTCTCGCAATGCAATTGGCCTGGTTCTGCTTCAGGATTCTTCCTGTTGAGGGGGAGTTTTTCCTTGCTGCTGTTGCTAAGATAGATAGATAGATAGATAGATAGATAGATAGATAGATAGATAGATAGATAGATAGATAGATAGATAGATAGATAGATAGATAGATAGACGTAAACGTTATTGTTCCCTTGGGGGAATGTAGGGTCCAGCAGCTTAATACACAAAGACATCAAAGAACAGTATACTAAAAAATTAAATACTAAATACTAAATACTAAATAAGAAAAACAACAAGGTCTGAGGCTGAGGCTGTGTGATAAAGTGCAAAAATTAAATAAAATAAAAAATAAAAATATAGTGCAATATACAATTTAAAGTGAATTTAGTGAATTTAGTCCAGGCTGTGGCTGTGGGGGTCCTTTTATTGCCAGATTGTAAAGTTGTACGGCCCTGGGGTCAAATGAATTACTCAGTCTGTCGGTTTTGCATGACAGTGAGCGTAGTCTCCAGCTGATCATGCTCTTCTGCTGGATGATGGTGGAGTGAAGTGGATGACCTTCATTGTCCATGATGGTGAGCAGTTTGTTCAGGGTCCTTTTGTCTGTTACTGAAGTGATGCTCTCCAGTTCGGCTCCCACAACAGAGCCAGCTTTCTTTACCAGCCTATCCAGTCGCCCGGCATCCCTCTTCTTAGTGCTTCCTCCCAAACACACCACCGCATAGAAGAGGACGCTGGCGACCACAGAATAATAAAACATCCCGAGGAGTTTGCTGCATACGTTGAAGGACCGTAGCCTCCTCAGGAAGTACAGCCAGCTCTGTCCTTTATTGTAGATGGCGTCAGTATTAGCTGACCAGTCAAGTTTATTGTCCAGATGAACCCCCAGATACTTATATGTGCTTACCACCTCCACATTGACTCCCTCAATGGAGACTGGTAGCAGCGTGCCAAGTGCTGCTCATGGTGATAATCTCATTATTATGAGATACTAAGTCATTATTATGAGACAGTATCTCATTATTATGAGATACTAAGTCATTATTATGAGATAGTTTCTCATTATTATGAGATACTAAGTCATTATAATGAGATATTATCTCATTATTATGAGATACTAAGTCATTATAATGAGATAGTATCTCATTATTAAGAGATACTAAGTCATTATTATGAGATAGTTTCTCATTATTATGAGATAGTTTCTCATTATTATGAGATACTAAGTCATTATAATGAGATATTATCTCATTATTATGAGATACTAAGTCATTATAATGAGATAGTATCTCATTATTAAGAGATACTAAGTCATTATTATGAGATAGTTTCTCATTATTATGAGATACTAAGTCATTATTTTGAGATAGTTTCTCATTATAATGACTTACAGGATCTTTTTTTTTCATCACAGTGGCGGAAATGGGCTTCCATAGATGAAGACACAGTGGATAATGTAGCAAACTTTTAAATCCAGGGCTGTAACTGACCAGATTATTGATTTTTATGTTTATGAAATATCAAACACTAAGACAAATACCCATTTCAACTTAATGGAATCCAATACTTTTACAATACTCTGGACCAAAGTCCAATGATCCAAAAAAATTCTACATACGTATGGAAAGCATCAAATCCTCACACGGAGAAACTGAAAATCAACAAATGTTTACCATTTTTACTCTAAATTGGAGAAGCTGTAGATATTTTTATCGCCTAGCCGATTAAAGCATGAGCAACATGTTTAGCTAAGCAGTAGCAAGTGCTCCACTTGAGTGTTTACACAGGCACAATTTTGAGTGTATGTATATGCATGTTTTGGAAGCACTCAGCACAATTTAAAAAGAAAGTTACTAGGGTTGGAGATCACCACTTATTTGATTTCATTTGATTCAATGCAATTCTTGGTTCAGTTAAATATTACAAATATTACATGAAGCTCTTTTGGATTTATCATGGGAACTTGAATTTCTACATTCAACAAGTGAGCAACACTGTTGTTTCCCTGAACATTAATAGGCTGAAATGTCAACAGTGACCACAGCTTTTTTCTTGGGCAAATGCAAAGTCTAAATCATGATTTTTTAGGTTTACATGTGCAAAACAGCTGAGCAAGAATAAAAGAGTTGCATCACTAGAAAGAGCTTTATCATTGTGTATATTCTAAAAAAGTAAATGCTATCCCATACTGCAACACATGGACTGTCACCTGCTATTTCAACTCAGTCAAGCACCTCAACGTTAATGATCACTTTGAGCACAAAGCAGAAACTGATAGTCTCATTACTTCATCTACACTGTTATTTTTGGATTGGCATTACTGTTAGCATTAGCTCTAAGGCAGGAACCTACTGAATAAAGTAGAATCCACACACCGTTTAGTCAATTTAATATCTCGTAGCCAGAGATAATATCTTGTTAACAAGAGTGTGTGTGTGTGTGTGTGTGTGTGTGTGTGTGTGTGTGTGTGTGTGTGTGTGTGTGTGTGTGTGTGTGTGTGTGTGTGTGTGTGTGTGTGTGTGTGTGTGTGTGTGTGTGTGTGTGTGTGCTTCCTCAATTGCTGGCACTAAATCTGAGATCGTAATTCTTAATCCCTGTGATGTCCCGAGTATATGGATCAGTATCAGGGCCAATCTGGGTATATTGTGAAGAATCTGTATCAGCTAAAATAAATCACTGTACTATACTGCTAGTATTGCAGCACCTAAATAGTCGTGTCGTATACACACATTTTGAAGTAAGGTCTTGAAACAAGTGAGACAGCAGTTTGTGGGATCATTTCTTATACAGTCAATGTTTAAAACACACTTCACACATACTGACCTGTCCCCTCCAGCCTGCCCTGCAGGTGTCGCTGTTGAAGCATTTTTAATCAATTTCAATAATGGATTTTTTTTTTCAAAGAACACAGAAAAAAAACAAAACTGATATGTTAATTTATTTCAAACAATTACTTAAAAAAAAATGTTTTAATGGTTTTATCATCTTCCTATTACCTGACAAATATAGCGGAGTAGCAGCCTTTCTTGATTCAGACACATTCAGACAAAAACATGGGGTAGCAAAACCATAACTTCGCTCTTCCTAAATAAATAATGGGGACGCTTTTACACTACTTGCTTCTTTGCACAGGCGCCTCTCTCTCTCTCTCTCTCTCTCTCTCTCTCTCTCTCTCTCTCTCTCTCTCTCTCTCTCTCTCTCTCTCTCTCTGTGTGTGTGTGTGTGTGTGTGTGTGTGTGTGTGTGTGTGTGTGTGTGTGTGTGTGTGTGTGTGTGAATAAAACGCATAATAGATTAAATGATGTCACAAACGCAATAATGCATTTATAGTGGTAATTCATTAATTTCAAATTGCTTAAAGCAAGAAATGTAAGAAAAAAGGTGCAAACTGTGAAATAAAAAAAACAACTAAAAAAACTAAGACAAAACACATTACTTCTTAAGAGTAAACAAATATTATAACTGCATCACTTATGAAATTAATTAACAACCAGTTAGTGGGATAAGTGCCTTCTTCCTGCAGCAGTTGTCATCATCAGCACCAGAGCAACCAGTGCTGGCACTCTCATAAAAGAAACTCCACTGGCCGACTGACTGTGGTTGATTACATGAGATTGTTACTTAGCAGTCCATGCCTTCACCAGGCAAAAAAACCAACAACAAAAAAAACAAGTCCTCCTGTGAATAAACCTAACCGGAATCTGCTTCTCTCTGTTTCTTCTTCTGCTGAGCTGGACTGAATAATGGAGCTGTTTTGTGAGTCAGGGAGATATCCTGAGGACAGAAGACCAACCAGCTGCAAGGTATGATGAGAAAATGTATGCATCACAGAATAATTTGTTTCATGCTGGAATTTTAATATTTTATGAAGCAAACATTTTGATTATATTCTTTCAATTTGTCAGTTTTACTTTTAAAAATGTGTTTTATGTGTTCAGTTTGTGGAGCTTCATGTGCTTTATGTGCCAGATGACCAGTGGAATGTAAAGCTGAATAAAGTCCCAGCTGAAGCCATAGAGAGCTTCATATCTGCTGGCTTCATCAGGTGAAACTACTTTATAATGTTTGAATTTATTCATCGAACTCAGAGAACGGCAAGAATGTATGCTGAATTTTGTAATGTAGAACTCTGCATCGTAAACAGGTGGCTAAAAGGATAAATTTAAGGCATGCAGATCTCAGTGTTGAAAAAGGTTCAAATGTTCAACATGAAATTAATTTAAATAAAAGGAAGGAGTGTTGTCATTGCAATCTGTAAGCAAAATAATGTATTTTTGTTTATTTGTTTGTTTGCATCATAGGAACTTGTTGTATGTTAAACATCAAGTCTTAATCTGCAAAGTAACCACAGCTGTTAGACAGATACAGTGGAGTAAAACATTTTAATATTTCTCTGTGAGATACTAAAATTATGAAGTCTCCCAATA
Source organism: Scomber scombrus (assembly GCF_963691925.1). Taxonomy (NCBI): domain Eukaryota; kingdom Metazoa; phylum Chordata; class Actinopteri; order Scombriformes; family Scombridae; genus Scomber; species Scomber scombrus. Next base: position 17,189,569 of record NC_084977.1, on the reverse strand, counting down.
TTGAGCCCTAAAGTTCAAAGTGCTTATTTACCAATTATTCACCTGTATTATTTTCAGTATTTAAACTGTGATTGGTCTACGAAACCCAGCCCAATCAAACCGTTTAATGTTGTTTTCTCCTGTTAGCACAGTGCAATCATAATATGACACAAATAATCTTATGCACACGTATTGTTTAACAGTTCAGTTATATAAAATCTTGTTGGTAGGGTTCATCCTGATATCACCTTGAAAACTCTGAGGTGCGAGCTGGGCGCCCTTCTTGGTGCCGAGAGGAGCATCGACAAATTCTCCTTCCTGAAATGTGTGGGGCGCAGTTTGGCTCTGGTGAGTGCAGCTGGCTGTTTAGTTTCTATAGCTGGTTGTGTTTCTCCAGGCAGACAGCAGAGTGAAACAATGCAGACAGTTTGATTAACAAGTTCGCTATTCAAGCAGGCTACACTAAAGGGTGTAAAGCTTGTGTGTGTGAAAGAGAGGGAGCACACAGTTTTTACTGCCATGCCTCTTAAAACAACCACACTTTCTCTGCTGTTACAGGTCAAAAGCAAACAGGAGAGGGATCTGAAAGTGAAAACATTTGCTCCACCATATGTATGTAGAATCCAGATCCATATTTGCATTGATTTTTTTCCCCTTAAGTTGATTAATGTCCCTTTGGATTGATTTTATACATCAATGACAACAAAAAAATCAGTTATGTAAGTTTAAGAAATCCAAGAAAACTAGTAACATTGCTATTCAATTAGCTTATATTTTAGTGTGATTTTGCCTTATCTAATAATATGTCTGAAACTCCAATAAATGCTCTGTCAGTAGATTACAAATGTATGTTTTTACCATCTTCTGTAAGTATTAGCTTCAAATTTGTCATGAATTTCAATTAATTTCCTGTACATGTTCTTTGATGTGGTCTGACTTCTTTGTTAGTAATCAAAGGTGTCAATAATGGTTAAACACCACTGGTAATGTGTTGGTGTCTTCTGTCAGCAGGCCCCACAGCCAGAGCTTTACCTGCTGCCCACTGTGGAGAATGACAGCAGTGTTTACTCCGAGTCACTCACCCCAGACACCAGCAGCAGTTCCCCAAACCACCAGACATATTACCCTCCCAAGACGTGCAGCCTGCCAGCAGGGACAAAGGAGCCTGTTAAATTCCCCCATATCCCACAGTGTTCTCATCAGCCACCTCCCACCCCCAGCCTGGAAGAGGAGGAGGAAGAAGAAGAAGAAGAAGAAGAAGAAGAAGAAGAAGAAGAAGAAGAAGAAGAAGAAGAAGAAGAAGAAGAAGAAGAAGAAGAAGAAGAAGAAGAAGAAGAAGAAGAAACTGATGAGGAGGAGGGAAGCTACAGCTCTCCAGATTCACAGGGAGAAAATGAAGAGGATGCTCTCTCCTCTAACAAGTGGGAAGAGCAGGAGCATTGCCCAAAAAAGTCACAGAATCAAAGAGCAGCCCTGCCCGTTTCACAGAATAAAGGTAAAAGTACTTGTGCACTGAGGCAGGGATGAGCCATGCAGTTATCACATGTGATGAAGGAGCAGATGGCTAACACTGCCACTCTGCATTTTGAAACAAAGAACTGCTGGTTTTAACCATGTTTTAGAACTAATCTCATTACTAATCCCTCCCATTTTTGCTGCTATAAATTTGCACTTGTGTGGAGGTTTTCAGCCAACAGCTACACCCAAGCATATAAAATTGGAAATATAGCAATTTTTTCAAAAATGTGCTAAAAGCCAATTTCAGGCAACAAAGGGTCCTAGATAGGAATACAAACCCAAATTTGTTTTTTTTACATTATACATTTTTATTCATTTTAATGGGTGAAAAGGTCCATATTTTAGCTTAAAAATGATACATTGGCATTGTGTGATTTGGTACTTTGTTGAAAAATGTTTTCTTCCACCCAGCCTCATTACAGTGGATTTTTTTTTAGCATTTCTAATGACCTCTTATTATGATACTAAGCTCTGTATTTGATTTATAACCACAGCTTTACAACTGTGTGAAGCTGATTCAGCTCAGGTGAAGGAGCTGCCAAAGGAAGAAGAAACTAGAAGAAAAAAGAAATATCACCACAGACCAAACAGGGCAGCCAGAAATTCAGGAGTTGCGGAGTCCCTGGAGGACAGGGATTCAGGCTTCTCCATCACAGATGGGTAAGGTGCAGCCAGCACACAAAGCTGAAGCTTTGCTGTGCAACATAGTTGTTCTCCACAGTGAACAATACAAGAAGTACTGCTGCTGCTTGTTCTTATAACAGTGTGTCTGTTTGCAGGCTCGGGAAATCAAAAGATGCACATACAGTTAAGTCTACCAGAGAACCAACGAGCAGGGTAATGTATGGCATGACATGTAGTACTGTGTCCGCATTCTTTAACAAATCCCAGCATGTCTACTGCAGCCTTTTCTCATGAGCGCTAACCTTCAAGGTTGTTCTGGAAAGTTTTACACAGGGCCTTTAAAACAAGCAGGAATTGTTCAGTTTCTTGCAAGTAGTGTGTTGCAGTGATTAGTTCAAATTCCACTGCCAGCAGGTGGGTCTGGTGGAGTACTTGAGGTCTTTGAGGCGTACAAGAACTGGAATCCAGCAAGTCCCTGAAAATCTATTCAGCTCAAGACTCATGTTGTATTTATTGCCTGTTTTTAAGGGGACAGAAAGTCTGGCTGTGTTGTCTCGGCCTGTTCGATGTACTTCTCCACCTCCAGGTCTGGACCTGGCCTCAGCCGCACGTAAATCTGGTTCCTCTCCCATCTTTCAGACAAACAGTAAGCTGTCACTTTATCACAAATACCCAGGATTAATAATCAATAATGTGAACGCAACTGACATGGTTTGTTTCTGTAAGGAGAGGATCTAATAGAAGAAATCAAGCTGGTGAGAGAGGAGAGAAAGCAGCTGGAGTGGACGAGGCAAGAGTTTTTAAGAAAGGGGAAAGACTTGTTGGCCCAGAACAGACACCGCAGGAACCAAGGTGAGCACAAATGCAGTACAATAAAAAGGATAAGGTTTTTCAGTTTGCCAACAAGGTATGAACACAGGAACAATCCATGAAAAACCCCTTTATAAATTGTTCCTGATAGTACTGCCTGTGATTTTCACATATTGCAGTGAAAATGAGCTCTAGTCATCTTTCAAATCACATTGGATAAAGTCAGAATGCTTGTTGGTTAAACTAACTAAAAGTTTGCATTTTGTAGAGTTTCATATGCAGTAAAAATATGAAATTCTAAAATCCCCTTTAGTCTATTATTCTAGTGTAAAAACCTCTGCTTGGTCATTCATTTTGGAGCAGATCAAACCCCTGATAAATTTCCCACTAATAACTGAATTTTGTGGCTGCTCTTTTCTTCCCTGTGATCTTAAAGCACGTGACAGTTGGAAAAAGAAATATTTTGACACCAAGAAAGCCACAGCACCATTGGAGGAAAACCTGAGAAACATACAGCAAGAACTGGAGACATTTTACAACAAACTATTGCACCAGCTCCACGCAAGAGACAACAGAGGCAAGCCAAGAAGGCAAGGCCGATCTTCCATAAAGGTGAAATCAAATTATTTGTTATCACATGTACTGTAGGGAACAGGTAGGGAAAGTATATTATGTTAAATATTTTGTCAAATGATTCCTCTGCTTTCTCTGGTAGCTTTTTAGTCTGTAATAGATGAAGCATAGATTCTTTATAATTCTCAGAAATGTATAATGTTTGCTTTACTTACTGAAAAATTTAGCATGAAAAAATGTGCAATCAATAAATTGTAGATTATTTTCTGCTGTTTTTCCCATCTTAATCCACAGAATTCATGTGTACAACTTAATGTAAGATAATGTGTTTTAGAATGAGCTCATCATTCAGATCATGACAGAGAGCTACGAGATCGACAACCTGAAGAGGAAGGTGGAGGATGCCAAGATGAAGCTGGTGACAGAGATCAAGGTAATTGATTTTCTATGTGCTTATCAAAATGTTTCAATAACCAAACATTAAAATAAAAAAACAGCTGATGAATGAGTTGAAAAGAGTTAAAGATATTTAAAAAACACTTTTCATGAGGATTCCAGTCGTCACTCACTGAGCACTTGAGAGTATGTCAACTTTGCTTGTTGTTGTGGCGTATAACACATTCAGTAACCATGTTATTTTGTGCAGCTGAGGAAACAGGCAGCCACAGAGCTGAGGGCACTGAAGGCTGAGCTGGCCCAGAAGAAGAGCCAGTCATCTCATCCTGGACCTGTGGCCTCTCTGGGCTTTCGAAATACCACACGGGACAGACCACAGGTTCAAAACAGCTCCATCTAATTCAATATGTACAAGACTTTCTTCTGACATTGTGAAATTGAGAAATTATTTACAGTGATTGAAAATGTATGTTTGGTTTTTATGCTGTTGTCCTTTCTACATGGCTCACTTTTGCATACCCATTCTGTTTTTTGATGTTTGATGTTTGATCCTCAGGCGCTGTAAGCTTGTTGAAGGAAGAAAGATAAAACTAATATGTTCAACTGATTGTGTAACCTCAATAACTGACAGATTTATCAGGAAATGTTTTATTTATGAAAAATAAAGTGCACAGATCTCAGTAAGCGTGTAAATCACATTATAAAGATTGTCTTTTTCAGAGAATCACTCATTTCTTTTAGCCCAGTGGAATGTCTATGTTCAAAGACAACAGCTATAAAAGCCACAATAAACCCTGAAGCGCAAGTATGCATCCCGAAAGTCACACCCTTCACTGCTACAAAGGGATATATTGACTTAGCAACAAACAGGAGTGGGCTCAGGGCTGGTGTAAATTTCTGCAGCAGCGTTAGTGTATCCCAGCTAGCATCCTAAGAGGGCATTCCACATCATCGCTGTCTGCTGCCTGGCGACAGGATCCTCGCTGTAGTCCAAGATGTTTCCATTCCACATGCCAATGCCCCTCAAGCCTTTAGATTTCACCAAGTCCGCCTTGGGACCGATACTCTGCGGGTCGTCATACCAAACCTGGTGAATCTTTCCTTTCTGGTCCTGAGAAGAAAATACAAAGGAGATATTTGACAAGAAAATGAAAATGGACAGCACCATCTTGTGGTAAAAACCCAACATAAAGGCATTTACTGGGAGTGTTTTATTGAGGTTTCAAAGGGCGATTTGTTTTGTTTGGGAAGTGACACCGTGGTAGCTCGGGTGGACGTCAGCACTCTAGATGAATAGACCTCACTGCAATGCCTGCCTGATTTATTGAGGTGTAATTTATTGGGACTACAGAGATAATAGTCAAGCTGGCAGAAAAACAAATCATTCTCAAAAGGGGTGCCCATTTTGTTACAACAATGTCCCATCAAGCCCAAACATATTTGGATATTTCTAACCTAATCTAAGTAGAATTAAGACTTGAAATATAAGTTTACGTACCTTGTAATTGAAGTAGGGAGCATGCTGCTTGCTGTCCCACAGCCTGCCAGACATCGAGCTGTTGACCTGCTTCATTATCCAGCTGTATGGTTTCTGTCTTCCAGCTGCATCACTGCAAGGGGCTCCACGGAAAGGGACTTCTGCAATAGAACATATTCCTTCCTAGAAAAGGAGAAGACAAAAAGGACTATCTGTATTTTCACTTCAAAAAGAACAACATCACAAGTTTAAATAATCACAGTAGTGTGCTTTGGTTTTAACAGCAACAGGAGGACTAAAATATCAAAGTCTGTTTCTCAGTATTTTCTGACTTTCTCCCCTTAATGGCTCTCAGCCCAGGCTGTTTGTTTCTCCTGAAGATGTGAGTATTGAAAAATTGGTCACAAAAATGTTTTGGTCTCCCCTTTTAAAAAAACAAAAGGCAAAGTAATAGTAAAATAATTGGGGTTAGGGTTAGTACATAGTGCATTTGTAGGGGACTATTTTCACATGCACATGAATACACATTTGGTGTGCTGGTAAGTAACAGTGACAGTATTTGTGGGATTGAATTAAAATAAACTACAGTGCCCATGTTCATTGTAATATGATGTCACCCGGTGAAACAGTAGCTCACCAAGGCGTTATTAATTGTTTCTGGAAAACGAAGGAGCTATATGGCACAGACGAAAAAGATTTATCAGGCTTTACTTGCACAGACAATACCTGTTAGCAAGATCACTTCATTTCTAGTTCTGGTCATTGGATTTGATCCTTTAAAACATGTAAAAAACAACATTTAAAGTGTTTAGCTTTTAAATAAACAAAATCTTACCTGGGAAAGGTTGAGACATGGATAGTCATAGCCGTACCATGGCACACCCATCACCAGCTTCTTTGGTTCAATGTTCAGATTTAAATACTGGTTATACGCTGGAAAGACAGACAAATATCTATTAATGCAGCAGTCATCAGTAATGAGCTGATTTCTATTTGTTACCACACAACTGGACAACAAACCATCAAGTGTTTGAGAGAGCGGGGCATTTGCCATTGCAATGCAGTCCCCCATGATCTGGCTCTGCTCATCGTAGGACATCACAAACAGCAGGTCGCAGAATTCAGCGATGGTGACATAATCATAGCAGCGCTTGTCAATACATTTTGGTGACCAGGCAACATCGAACGACACCTAGAGATCAGGATTAGGAATGTTTGGGAGTTAATTTATCTGTTGTCAAATCATTGTTTATATTTAATAATATTTTCTTTCACCTGAGAACCCGGGATCTCCCTGTGGAAAGCCTCAGTGGTCTCTTTGACCAGGTCTGTCAAAGCAAGGTACTCGGGCGAGCCGTCTTCCACTGCTTGTTCAATGTCTATGTTGATCCCATCCATGAACTGACTCTTAGCCAAATTGACCTTCTCCATTATCCAAGCTGTCCTGTTGTCTTGGTCCACAATATACGAGAGGTGAACATCACCTTTTCTCATTGACATTGCAAAAGAGAGGTAACATGAGTGCGTGAACTATTGACTGAACGAGTGAGGTAGAATAAAAACAGTGACTCTTTAGCTCTTAAACTTTGTAAACTACAGTAAGAGCAAACAACAGAAGTCAGTCAAATGAATTGATTCTGTTGTGAAGAGAAAATAAACGTATCCTACCTTTGAGGACTACCCGTGCTCCTTTGGAATGAGCGTAACACATGAGTTCAGCATCATATTTTCCAAACATTGCCACTGTTGTCACCATGCTCCAGTTGTAGGACTTCCATGTCTTTCCACCCACATCAAACACAAACACCTGGACACAGAGAGACCATACAGAAACAAGACTGTAGGATTACTTACTCCTATTCATACTATAGTAGTGTCCCTTTACAATTTTTGGCAAATAACTTATCGATAAATGCCCATTTTTGGTGGCAGTTGTGGGGTAGGGGACCACAAATTTGTATTCTGAACTCCAACGAAAGCAGGAACTGAAACAAGTTTGTTCTTACTGCAGGACTGAAGATAATGACCGCAGTATGTCAAAAATGTAAAATGTCCATCACAAATTAGCGATTAGTCTGACCAAGACTGAAAGTATTAAAGTTATAATCATATAACTTGGAGTAACTATGTCAAAAAGTGTTTGATACTTGACTCTACATGTGGCTAAAATTACCTGATTATTAAAACTTGATTTGATGGACTCTGGTGAGTGACAGGTTGATTAATTGATATAATTGTCATTGATGACTTGTATCCACTAAAAGGCAAAGTTGACAGGTTGCTTTTACATCAAATCACTCCCTTTTTCTGTAAGTTTAGCCAGTTTTGCAGATTTTTCCTCAGGTAAGTGCCACATGTAGCTAATTCTGCTCAAAAAAGTACTCAGAAGTTACATAAACTTTATTAAATATATATATTTCCACAACCTTTTTCAAAATATATAATACATAGTTTTGGAAATGTCTTTAAAAAAATAGAGATAGATATTCTTCACTGGCTTCCGGTTAGGTTCAGGATTGATTTTAAGATTATTTTATTTGTTTTTAAGTCTCTGAATGGGCTGGCCCCAGAATACCTGTCTGGCTTATTAAACTGCATCAGCCCTCCAGAGCCCTTAGGTCAGCTAACCAGGTGGTACTGGACGTTCCTCGATCCTTCAAAAAAACTAGAGGAGATCGAGCCTTTGCAGTTGCGGCTCCCACTCTGTTGAACAGATTACCGCTTACTGTGCGGACTGCAAACAGCCTCTCCACTTTTAAAACGCTACTTAAAACCCACTTGTTCACTTTGGCCTTTGGCGGAGTATAGCCGGGTCTTTAATCCGTTTTATTTCTCTATATTGTTTTTTATTGCTTTTATTGTTTGTTTATATTGTTTCTGCTTATTTTACTGTAAAGCACTTTGGTAGGCCATTGGCTGTTTGAAATGTGCTAAACAAATAAAGTTGACATTGACATTTGCGCAGCTGCAAAATGAGTGTGTCAACCATGACTTAAATATGTGAGCTTTGAAACAACAAGAGACACTGAATAGAGGTCCATGAGACCAAATGTACCCAAAAAGAGGAACCAGCCTGCATGGATGAAGAGGAACAGTGTTTTTAACTGAAACTTACAATAAAAACATGGTGAACAGATGTGACATTTTAATTTACTGCTATGTAGCCAATACGTTTATAAAAGCGTTAGACTGTTAAAGTCCTTTGTCTTGATTTGTTTTAGACAAGCAGGTTAAAAACTAGAGTTCGCCTGATGATCTAGTTAAGTACATAACGGACTGCAAATCCAAGGTTTATATTAAAAGTTTATGGACCATGACTCAACTTGCTCGGTCATGAGCATTATGTAAGAAGTTTGATGGTTAACTGTGACAGTTTTCCCTAATTCCTTTAATTTATTAAAACAGCAAGACATGTTTCTTTTGGTCTTCTTTTAGCCTTCAGTGAGTATAGCCTATTATAGGATATATTAGGAGATTGGCAGAGGGGAATTAGCCTGTAAAAATTAACTTAAATAAGTACATGTTTATCAGAACGAAGTATTTTAATGCCAATAATACATTAACAGCATGAAGCTCTGTAGCAGCAGCTTTGACACTTCTCTATTCACACTTATGAACTTACTTACTGCTCCCACTAATTACCAGCAGCTCTGATATTGTGAGTAGTGTGTTAAATCACTGAACTGACTAACTTCAGTGTTAGTGTGTTAAAGATAATAGTGTTTGGAGGTTCAACAGCTGAACTACCTCAAAGTCTCTCTCTCCGTGTATCTGCTGACACAGCTCGGCTCTCTCACACGGACACACGCTGGCTCTGCACACCGCGATGAGCGACACCACAAACACAAGAAACCAGGACATTTTAGGGGGGAAAGGGGGCATCAGAAGTTCGTTTTCAGACGGAACAGGATAAATCAAACACAGTCGGACTCTGAATTGTCAACAGATCACATGTCCGGCGTTGCTTCTGTACGGAGGCTGACATGGGACAAATGGTATCTTTTTGTTTTGAAAACTTGCAGAGCAAAAGGCTGCCAGCAGGGGTCAAATAAACCCTGCCATAAGGACTAACAGACAGGTTTCATTGAGAGGAAGCATCTTTCTTTTTCTTTTTGAAACAAAAAATAGCTCTAAATTTTGAACTTTATTTTAATAGTTGCCATTAACAATGGCTAATGCATCAAATTCATATCTAACAAACGGGTTTTTTTGGCCTGGAAAATACACAATTATACCATTTTTTATATATTGCTGCTACCATGTGTTATATTCACTGCACAGGGCACAGAGCTACAGCATTATTTAAACACCATTAATTATTGGAAGTGAGTGTGCTCTTGCATGTTGAACAGCACTAGCCACCAATCCATGAAAAACTACAGCATAGCCTACTTCTAAATTGAACTCTGCCACAGATTGCTCTGCATGAAGATACAGTACAGGAATGGTTTTGCACCGTTGTATTATTAGTTAAGTTTAGGCAGTTTCATTTTAAAAGTAGTTCACCTGTGCAGACCATGTGGCACCCGTCATACCTTAATGCTGAAGTCGATATAATTTATTCTTCCTCATCAGTCTTCATTCTTCTTCTTCTTTCTTCATCAATATTCAGTGGGGTCCTATATGACAGTTATACAGAATAAATATACTTCAACAAAACATTTAACGTAAAGCCAAAACTATAAGGAACTCCTAAGGACCTTCTATGACACTGTGGTGGCATCAGCCATTTTTCATGGGGTGGTGTGCTGGGCAGCAGCATCTCGGCTGTGGACAGGAAGAGAATGGACAAACTCATAAAGAAGGCCAGCCAATGCAGCGAAGCTAAATAGGAGTAATATGATCTCGCTTTCTAGTTTTTGTCAGTACACGTGTAGCTGCATTCTGGACCAGCTGGAGAGTCTTTAAAGACTTGTTAGGGCAGCCTGATAATGAATTACAATAATCCAACCTAGAAGTAACAAATGCGTGAACTAGTCTTTCAGTGTCATTTTGAGGCAGGATGTGCCTGATTTTTGCAATGTTACGTAGATTAAAAAAAGGCAGTTCTTGAAATTTGTTTTATGTGGGAATTGAAGGACAAATCTTGATCAAATATAACTCCTAGTATCTTTACAGTGGTGCTGGAGGCCAGAGTAATGCCATCCAGATTAGTTATATGATTAGATCATGTGTATTGAGTGTTTCTGAATAATATTACCTAAAGGAAGCATATATAAGGTGAATAGTATTGGTCCAAGCACTGAACCCTGACCCATGTCTAACCTTTATTTGCATGGAGGATTTATCATTAACATTTCAAGTTAGGACCTTAATAATTTGCCAAAACGTACATTTCATTGTTTTTCATTACTTCAACTTATGTCCAAACTGATATTACATGTTTCCCAACAACTAAATGTTTTGTTTTATGTTTTTTGGGGAAAAATAGAAAAAAATCCCGTAGACAATGTTTTGACATTGTATTACTATAAATGGGTTAAATAGGACATGTGTCTTGAATTATAGCATGTGATGAAGTTAAAGAATACTGTATAATGTACAGTACAGAATGTATAAAGGCTGTTAAGGTCTTGCTTTCTAAGATTCATTGGTTTTAAAAAGCAGCAACAAGCAGTTTATCGATCTAATCAATGCACAGTGTCAGAAAGAAGAAGTTGAGTTAAACTGTTCTTCATTATACTGTATCTTCTTTTTTACGTTGTGTCGGACAGTATCCTTGGCATAGGCCTACTGTTATTTGTGCACTACATTCTGCATCTGACTTCTATTCCTTTACAGTGTTTAGTCAACTTGTTGCCTTGTTGGCTTGGTATAAATCTATGAATGACACATTAATTAATATGTGTCATTATAATATGAATTTAGATTTAACTTACTTGGTTTGGATACAATTAGATTTTTCATTAGATGATTTTGAAATTGTGTCAGAGTGAGCTCAACTCATGTTGGATTATTGTATTTAGAGAGTAAACAGATGCTGGAGCAAACTGACAAAATTGTGTCAAAATTACAGTTCAGGGCAAGATGACACTGCACAAGTTTTTGCAATCCACATGACACATTCTATAATAGCATTCGTATAACATTTTAGTACAATATTTTATGATGTTATGTTTTTCTATTAAAACTGTGTGATAGTTTAAATCATTGCCAGCTTCAGACCCCGAGAAGGGCATTTGATGAATGATAGGTATAGGGTATAGGGTACGGGGTAACTTTATTAATCCCCCTAGGGGGAAATTCAAAATTGACATAACAACATTTCCAAGTAAAAATAAAATAAAATAAAATAAAATAAAATAAAATAAAATAAAATAAAATAAAATAAAATAAAATTAAATTAAATTAAATTAAATTAAATTATATTAAATTAACAATAAAACCATCTCAAAATACTATATACAATAAATATACAAAACATTAGTGTGGGTGGGAGGTACTGGGAGCTGTGGTGTTGTACAATCCGGAGTTTAAGCAGAAGTCAGAAGTGTATATAGTGAAAAAGAAAAGTTACAGTACAGTTCCATATTGCTGTGTTGTGAAAAGTATGGGCACTACAGTATACATTTTATGTAAAATAAGGGGTTTCACAAGAGAAAAAAACACCTTTATTTTTGGGACAGTGGGCTGTTTGTGGCACTGAAGTCAGAAAGGTTAAGTTAACTTGTTACATCTGTGACATGTTTCATTACTCTGTTTGTCTATTCTACATGGCCAGGGCAAGGTAACACCAATGTCAATGAAAGGCTGATGCTTAGTTAATTATCCATTTTGATAGGCACACAGTCAGCAATATCTGGCTTTAAAAGGAAGCCTCTGGTACAAGTCGATCACATTCAGCAACCATGAGGGTGCTAGTACTAGCTCTCACCGTGGCCTTTGCAGGTGAGTCTTCAAGTTGCATCACCTTGGATGCAATCTAAATTTGTTTTTCTCAAAAAAATGCTTATATTAGAATCACTATTATGAAGAGTGTGGGGTAGCACTTCTCCACAGTTTTACTTGGACAAAATATTGAAAGAAAATTCTGATAAAAGTCAGAAAAATCATGATGTAAGAGAACTGCTATTGCACTTTGTGACAGTGTAAAGTCACCGCTTATATCAAACCTAGCATAGAAAATAGTTCTTAAGTACATAACATTTCAATTCTTCAAATTATTAGTTTGACTTCTTTTTCATGCATCTCTAATGAATACCAAAATAACATTTTATTCTTTTTTTCTGTTTTAGCATGCCACCAGGTCAGCTTTGGTAAGTGTTTTATTTTGTTACATACTGTCAAAAAAATGTGTCTTTATTTAACAGTAAAAAACTTGTAGTGTATATGTGAAAAGTTGGTTTAATTTAAAAAAAGTTTTTATTGAAGTTTGTTTTCTTCTCTATTAATGCAGCCCCAGAATTTGCAACTGGAAGGACTTACGTGTACAAATATGAAGCACTTCTGATGGGCGGCCTGCCTGAGGAGGGTCTGGCACGGGCCGGTGTGAAAGTGTTGAGCAAAGTTATGATCAGTGCAGCAGCTCCTGACACCTTCATACTGAAGGTAAAGACCATTCATACACTTTTCTACTGATTAACAACCTGTGTGACCCAGACTGCTATTTTCCATGTGGCTTGAAATGATAATACAAGACAGCTTTGTGGTCACGCTTCATTCAACCTGTCATTTTTCCTTGTAGCTTGTAGACCCTGAAATCTTTGAGTACAGTGGCATCTGGCCCAAAGATGCTTTCATCCCAGCCACCAAGCTCACCTCAGCCCTGGCTGCTCAGCTCCTGACACCCATCAAGTTTGAATATGCCAACGGTGTTGTCGGCAAAGTATTCGCACCCGCTGGCGTCTCTGCAACTGTGCTGAATGTCTACAGAGGAATCCTTAACATCTTCCAGATGAACATCAAGAAGACACAGAATGTCTATGAGCTACAGGAGGTATGTATAACTGATTCTTTTTATAGGTCCAACTACAAAACAACACTCAGCTAATGAACTGTATTTTGATCTGCGTTAACTAGCCTGGAGTTCAGGGAGTGTGCAAGACCCACTACGTCATCAGTGAGGACGCAAAGGCTGAACGCATCTTGTTGACCAAGACCAAGGACCTGAACCACTGCCAGGAGAGAATCATTAAGGACATCGGCTTGGCTTACACAGAGAAATGTGCTGAGTGTGAGGCTGTAAGTGTAGTTTTACTGGCATTAACTATCCTCTAAATGTACTGTGTACTCCCAGAGACTGCTGGTGTAATAATACTATCTCTTGTTTATACAGAGAGGAAAGACCCTGAAGGGAGCCGCAGCCTTTAACTATGTCATGAAGCCAGCACCCACAGGTGCTCTGATCTTGGAGGCAACTGCTACAGAGCTCATCCAGTTCTCACCTTTCAACATCTTGAACGGCGCCGCCCAGATGGAGGCTAAGTATGTGATTTAAATGAAAATACACAGCGTATAATCACTATTAGCAGCTCAAAATGCCACAGTATAGACTGATTCAATGCTGGCGTATATTCACAGGCAAATCTTGACCTTCCTGGAGGTTGCAAAGACCCCAGTGGAGCCCATCAGAGCTGACTATCTTCACCGGGGATCCCTGCAGTATGAGTTCGGCAGCGAGCTTCTCCAGACACCGATCCAGCTTCTGAGGATCAGCAATGCTGAGGCTCAAGTACTTCAGAAAACATTCCATCTTAATCCAATTTTTGTTGAATTAATCCTGTAGCAACACACTCTAACATGGGTTGCATTTTGTTTTCTGACAGATTGTTGAGATTCTGAACCACCTAGTGACCTTCAATGTGGCCAAGGTCCATGAAGACGCACCTCTGAAGTTTATTGAGCTCGTCCAGTTGCTGCGTGTGGCCAAACTTGAGAGTATTGAGGCCCTCTGGACTCAGTTCAAAGTTAGACCCGATTACAGGTAAATGTAAACAGCATTCGAAAAAGAGCAATATACACAAACTTAATACACATAATCACTGAATAATAATACTTTTCTTTCTCAGGCACTGGATTTTGAATGCCGTTCCTGCCATTGGTACTCATACTGCTCTGAGGTTCCTCAAGGAGAAGTTCATCGCTGGTGAGCTGACTATTGCTGAAGCTGCCCAAGCTCTGCTGGCTTCTGTGCACATGGTGACAGCTGACCTGGAGGCCATCAGGTTTGCTGAAGTGAGTTAAAATTACAAGCAGGCTTGTGTCATTGCAACGATATGAGAAGTGGGACACATAACCACATTTTTACTTTCACCACTCCTCAGGGCTTGGCTATGAACCACAAAATTAGAGAAAACCCAGTCCTGCGTGAGATTGTCATGCTGGGCTACGGCACCCTGGTGGCTAAATACTGCGCAGAGAACCCATCTTGCCCAGCTGCGCTTATGAAGGTAGGTATCATTTGTGCATTTGGTTTCTAAAACTGAACTTCAGTTAGAACATCAGTGACATGAATGTTGTTTCTTTCCTCCTGCAGCCCATCCATGAGATCGCTGTCCAGGCTGTTGCCAGAAGTGATATTGGGGAACTCACTGTTGCTCTTAAAGTTCTGGGTAACGCTGGACATCCTGCCAGCCTTAAGCCAATCCTGAAGCTCCTGCCTGGCTTCGGCAGTGCTGCTGCCAATCTGCCACTGAGAGTTCACATTGATGCTGTTCTGGCCCTGAGGAACATTGCCAAAAAGGAGCCCAAGATGGTGAAATGACTTTACCTGATTCCTTCCAATACTAGCATATGTTTAAAACCAATTTTGTTATGTGCTGTTGTATTTATAACATTCCTCTTTGTGAAATAGATCCAGGAAATGGCTGTTCAGCTGTTCATGGATAAGGCTCTCCACCCAGAGCTCCGAATGGTTGCTGCTGTCGTGTTGTTTGAGACCAAACTGCCCATGGGTCTGGTGACTACCCTTGCCGACACACTCTTGAAAGAAACAAACATGCAGGTTGCTAGCTTTGTCTACTCTTACATGAAGGCCATGACGAAGAACACTGCCCCTGACTTTGCCTCTGTGTAAGAACCTCAATAATATTCACATTTTTGTTTTTTTCATTTCATTTATTTAAACATGTTAGTGCTTAGAATCTCATTCTGTATATATTAATGTTCTGTTCAGTGCTGCTGCCTGTAATGTTGCTGTGAAGATCCTCAGCCCCAAACTTGACAGACTGTGCTACCGCTTCAGCAGAGCTCTCTATTTTGATGCCTACAGCAGTAAGAGGATAGCATAATAATAATAATACTAATATGTCATCAGCTTAAAACATGTGGTTTAATGGCTCTTGTGTTTTGCCCTGCAGACCCCTGGATGATGGGTGCCGCTGCCAGTGCCTTCTATGTCAATGATGCTGCAACTATTTTGCCAAAAGCCATTTTGGCCAAAGCTCGCACCTACCTGGCAGGAGCTTATGCTGATGTCTTAGAGGTAAGAGAAAGGCTAAATAGAACTTACACATTTTTTAGTAATGGTTTCAAATACACTTACCCATCAAATGGCCTTTTTTCTTTTTCTTCAGTTGGGAGTGAGAACAGAGGGAATCCAGGAGGCCTTAATGAAAATCCCCAAGGCTCCTGAGAATGCTGAAAGGATCACCAAGATGAAACAAGTTATGAAGGCTGTAAGTTCAAGTGATCATTCTTAAGCAAAAATGTCCTTCTTTATTTAAATGACTGTTATGAAAGCACATTTCCTTCGAAGAAACTAAAATGTTTATTTTTTTGTTTTTTCCTAATATAGCTCTCCGAATGGAGGGCTCATCCTTCAAGCCAGCCCCTGGCCTCTGTGTATGTGAAATTCTTCGGACAGGAAATTGCATTTGCCAACATTGACAAAGCCATGGTTGATCAGATTATTGAGGTACTGTATCTCCTACTGTTACATATTGTATAATTGCTATGTAGTAATCACATTACAAACTGAACATCTGAGATTTCAAATGCAATTTTAACAGCTTGCCACTGGACCTGCAATTCACACTTACGGAAGGAAGGCTTTGGATGCGCTGCTGTCTGGTATAGCTGTGCATTATGTTAAGCCTATGCTGGTTGCTGAGGTTCGTCGCATCATGCCCACTGCTGTTGGTCTGCCAATGGAGCTAAGTTTCTATACTGCTGCTGTGGCTGCTGCATCTGTTGAACGTAAGTTTGTCTGGTAAAGTCTAAGTGTTGATGATTTGAATAACATATCCACACTGGTTCACCAAAAAATTGTGTTGTTTTTCATAGTCCAAGCCACTGTGACACCACCTCTACCCGAAACCTTCCATGCTGCTCAGCTTCTTAAGTCCGATATCAACCTAAGGGCAGCAATTACCCCAAGGTAAACAGATTGTAATTAACTTGAACAAGCTTCTTCTCAATCATTAACCAGAATCTTTACTGTCAAATGTGAAAACAAATGTATCATTTAGAGAAACCACCCTCTCTCATATTTTCTGTGTCTTGCAGTGTCTCCATGCACACCTATGCAGTTATGGGCGTGAATACTGCTTTGATCCAGGCTTCCTTACTGTCAAGAGCCAGAGTTCATACAATTGTTCCTGCAAAGATGGAAGCAAGAATTGATATGATTAAGGGCAACTTCAAGTTCCAGTTCCTGCCTGTTCAGGGTGTCGATAAGATTGCATCTGCACTGTATGTTCTTTTTATGTTACCATATTAACTTACACAGTTTTTGAAATATCTTTGAATTTTCTGACAGTATTTTTTCTTTCAACAGTGTTGAGACCTTTGCTATTGCAAGAAATGTGGAAGACCTCGCAGCCGCCAAGATAACACCAATGATTCCAGCTGAAGCTGCAGCTCTGCTGTCAAGACAGACCTTCTCCTCAAGAGTTTCTAGGATGGCATCCTCCCTGCTTGGTAGCATTGTGAGTTTGGTTTTCTGACCACCTTTTCCATCACCAAATTATACCTTCTTTCAAACTAATGTGGTGATCTCTGTTGTGTTTACAGTCAGCATCATCGGAAATCATTCCTGTTGATGTGCCAAGCAAAATTGTCAACAAGAGGAAAATCCCCAGGGCCTTTGAGAAGAAAATGTGTGCTGCATTTGAAACCTTTGGAATCAAGGCATGCACAGAGATCGAATCTCACAACGCCGCTTTCATCAGAAACTGTCCACTCTACGCCATAATTGGAAAACATGCTGTCTTGGTTGATGTTGCTCCAGGCAAGTAAAATGGATGACATCAAGTTACTGACCTAAGTTGTTTTGGAAGCAGTTGCTGAAAAATAATGTTTCTGTTTATTTTTTGGTTGTAGCTGCTGGACCCGTCATTGAGAAGATTGAAATTGAGATTCAGGTTGGCGATAAAGCAGCAGAAAAGATCATCAAAGTGATTAACTTGAGCGAGGAAGATGATATTCTTGAGGACAAGAATGTCCTGATGAAACTCAAGAAAATCCTGGTTCCTGGTCTGAAGAACAGCACTTCCTCCAGCTCCAGCAGCTCCCGCTCCAGCAGCTCCCGTTCCAGCAGCTCCAGCTCTAAGCGCAGTTCAAGCGCCTCTTCCTCTGTATCATCCAAGTCTTCCTCCAGCTCCTCTTCTCGCCGCCAGAGCAAGATGGTTGACGTTGTTGCCCAGGGAAGCAAGGTATCAAAGAGACTGAGCAGCCGCTCCAGCAGTGCCTCCAGCAGTCGATCAAGTAGCCGCTTCAGTAGCCCTTCAAGCAGCCGCTCATCTAGCCTGTCTAGCAGCCGCTCTTCCAGCTCCAGCTCCTCCAGGTCCAGCTCCATGTCAAAGGTGAGGCATAAATTTACCACTGAAAATGTGAGAAACAGTAGATTCATAAAGTACATGCAGGAATTAATGTGCCAATTTTTCTATTACAGCAAGACCTGTATGACATGAAGTTCATCAAGAGCCACATCCACCAGGTATTTGACTGATGAGTAAAAAAGCATTAAACAGTCAAATCATGTACTCTGCTTGAGCAAGCTAAATGCTTTCTTCTTTGCAGCATGCAGTCTCCACAGCCCGTGCAAACAGCAAGAGCAGCGCCCACAGCTTCGAAGCCATCTACAACAAGGTGAGTAATCATACAGAGCCATTTACAGTCTCATGTATTTAATGGGAAATCAAAACTTATATTAATGTTACTCACTGGTTTGCACTCTCAGGCCAAGTACCTCGCTAGCACCGTCACTCCTGCTGTGACCATTCTCATTCGCGCTGTAAGAGCTGACCACAAGGTTCAGGGATACCAGATTGCAGCTTACTTTGACAAAACAACTGCCAGACTGCAGTTTATTTTTGCCAACCTGGCTGAGAATGACCACTGGAGAATCTGCGCTGATGGTGTCCTGCTGAGCAACCACAAGCTGATGGTACAGTAACACCTTTGATGCAGTCTGACATGACTTAAGCTGGTAGTAGCAGATAAGATTTTAACTCCAGTTAAATTTGTTTTGTTTTTTTAGGCCAAGATTGCCTGGGGAATTGAATGCAAACAATACGCAACTGAGATCACAGCTGAAACTGGTCTTGTGGGTAAAGTGCCTGCCTTCCGCCTGAAGCTGACCTGGGACAAACTTCCACAACGCATGAGGCGCTATGCACAGCAGTAATGTCACAATCTAATTTCAAACATTTTCCTCTATTTTCTAAAACCTTGCAAAAGAAACTGATTACTTCTTATGTACTTTTGGCACTAACGTAATTGAAAATGCAAGGTCATAAACCATAGTCAAACATCCTGGATGTGGAAGTGTGTGGGATTTTATTACTTCCTTTTGCAAAGTTTAATTTTGCTGCACACCTGTCTACCAGGTGTTCATTATACAACAGTCGATTTAACATTTTGCTTTTATGTCTGTCTAGGCTGTCTGAGTACATTTCACGTATCACTCAGTACATCGGAGTAACCCAGTCAAAGGTCAAGAATGAACGTAATCAGATCAAACTGACTGTGGCTGTTGCTTCAGAGAAAACCCTGAATGTTGTGTTGAAGACACCAAAGGTACGGTGTTATTCCCTGTTTCTCACATATTGTCACTCATATATACTGTATATCCTCTCTGACTGTTTCAATTTCGTATTATAGAGGACCATCTACAAACGTGATGTGGATCTCCCTGTTTATCTGCCATTTGGAGACACTGCTGCAGAGCTGGAACCATACCAGGACAGCTTAGCTGACAAGATCACCTACATGGTCACCAAGGCTCACGCAGGTGAAAATATTCAAAGGAACAGGTCTTACTGAAAAGTCATACTGATTAATAAATGGCTAACCTACTGGTTAATCTTTCTTTCTGCTCCAGCTAAGTGTGCCATGGTCAAAGACACTCTGATTACCTTCAACAACAGGAAATACAAGAACGAAATGCCCCACTCTTGCTACCAGGTTTTGGCTCAGGATTGCAGCTCAGAACTTAAATTCATGGTTCTGCTGAAGAGAGACCAAACACAGGAACAGAACGAAATCAATGTGAAGATTGCAGACATGTAAGAACAAACAGTATTTATACCTAAATTGTAAAAAAAAAAAAAAAAAAAAATCTAAACCTGGAATTCCAGAAAAAAACTTCAATTCATATATTTCAATTGTTTTTCAACAGTGACGTAGACATGTATCTGAAGGACAGTGCTGTCATGGTGAAGGTCAACGGAGTAGAGATCCCCATCAACAACCTGCCATACCAGCATCCAACAGGTTTTTCTATCTTATCATTTTAGATTGAACTGTTGTGCTCAAAATAATTGCTGAAAGAGTTTTTAAAAAATAACATATTTTGTATTTGCATTAATTTTAGGCAAGATTCAGATCAGAAAGAGAGGTGACGGCGTTGCTCTTCACGCTCCCAGCCATGGTCTTCAGGAGGTCTTCTTTGAGCTGAACGCACTGAAGGTATTGAAAGAAATCATCATCTTGTGTAATTCTTCTAAATTAAAATTTTTAATAGTCTATATTGTCGTACTGGCATGGTTAAACACAGTTGCAAACATTGAACTACTTTGCTTCTCTTCAGGTTAAAGTTGTGGATTGGATGAGGGGACAGACCTGTGGACTCTGTGGAAAGGCTGATGGGGAATTCAGACAGGAGTTCCGCACACCCAACGAACGGCAGACCAAGGACGCAGCCAGCTACGCTCATTCCTGGGTTTTGCCTGGAAAGAGCTGCCGCGATGCCTCTGGTAAAACTGGCTTCACCTTCATTATGGCAAAACAAAACATATAAAGAAATTCACAAGACATAACAAACCCACACCAAACCATAATTGTATGAGATCATAGAAAAGACTAGATTCAATGAATATTTGTTTTCAGCTGAGGGCTGCTGCAGTGCTTACCTTTCTTTTCCAACCTTTTCCAGAGTGCTACATGAAACTTGAATCTGTGAAACTGGAAAAGCAAATGATCCTCTATGGCCAGGAGTCCAAATGCTACTCTGTTGAGCCTGTGTTGCGCTGCCTGCCCGGCTGCATGCCAGTGAGAACCACCACTGTCACTGTTGGCTTCCACTGCCTGCCTACTGGTGAGTCTGCAGACAATCACCACTTATTTACCAAACTGACACACTATACATCTATGTTCAACAGTGCCTAATCACTTTATTCTCTGTGCTGTTGCAGATTCCAACCTGAATCGTTCTGAGGGTCTGAGCAGCATTTATTATAAAAGCGAGGACATGAAAGATTCAGCTGAGGCCCACCTGGCCTGTCGCTGCAACGCCCAGTGCGCTTAATCTCTCTTCAAGTTTGTTTTGTCCCTTTCATTGTTAATTAATCTAAACTGTAAACTTAAATAAACTAAAGAGGCATATGTGGATCATGTGATGTTCAGCTTCTTCAAAAATTTAAAATCACAATGACTAAAAATATCTTAAATGACAAACCTTTTTCTTCACAATCTCTAAATCACAAACTCTAAACTATGAATTTGTGAAGCCACAGCTTGAATGTGCTATATTTGTAGTGGAAATGTTCTGTGGAGAAACAGTATGTCATTTTACAGTCCTGATTCTCTGGAGTCTACCTTCACAACAGTGTTGTTCTTGTTACAGTACAATGATCTTGTCCATGATATCAAAAATCAATAAAGCCCTAAAGCATAATCAGAAATGTGTTTTGCTTATTGTTACTTCAGTTGGATTTTTTCACTATGTACAGCTTGACACTAGA
Source organism: Scomber scombrus (assembly GCF_963691925.1). Lineage (NCBI taxonomy): Eukaryota > Metazoa > Chordata > Actinopteri > Scombriformes > Scombridae > Scomber > Scomber scombrus. Next base: position 17,168,068 of record NC_084977.1, on the reverse strand, counting down.
CAAATGTTTTCACTTACATCTGTAGAAGGGGGAAAGTTTTATTGTGCTCACCAAAAGTTAGCAGTTAAGGGGTGGGCCAACAACCATTATTCATGACCTAACAACTAGTTTACAGCAAATCGTGGTCCAGTGATGGACTTACACAAGTGTGATGGAGAAACTTAAAGCCTTGAGTGCACATACACAGAAAATGGACTTCACATTGAAGTAGGACACATCTTGTGTCAAGCAGTTTAACTTTTGAAATGAACAATATTTGCATATTTAATGATTCAGGATTTTTTTAATGAGGGAGAAGGAGGAGATGTAATTATAAAGTTTTTAATGAGATTTTGTAGGGGGGGAATTGTACACACCGGGGTCGGGTCGCAGGGGCAGCAGCCTAAGCAGGGAAACCCAGACTTAATAACCTTATCTTGATAAAACCTGCACAAAGTTTGGATTTATTTAGCTGAGTACGTTCAAACTGCATCTGCAGTTAAGGTTACCTGACATAAACAGAAGTCATGGGGGTCTCCTTTGCAACCCCATCTCTACTTGACAAAGCAGGATAACAACCAAGAAAAAGCAGGTGACTGCTCCAGATTAACTGTGGGTCATTTGGTTTGAACTAATTTGATTAATAGTGAATCTGTTTGTAAATATGAACCACTAAATTATTAGATCAACTAAAATCTTAAGGCTCCTGTATTATAATTAAATGTTGGATATTGGATATGACGTGTAGGGGGTCCAGTCGCGGTTCTAGCTTGAATGACGCCCTGGGCGAGACTCCCCCCCGAGCGCCCCCAAGAAAAAAAAACACAACAGAATTATTATATGTCCACAAGACAAGGACATCTAAAAATATATGCTAAATATAAAAAAATGTAACAAGATCTGTGGGAAAAAAAAACTAATAATATAATAGAAATGAATAATATTTCTCAATTGCACTAATTCTTCATCAGAACAATGGAAAAACACACTTAAGAGAATCCAGTTATTACACTATTGCACTTAGAACAGGAAACACACTATTTAAAGTGCACATTCACCACCTCCAACATTGCTACAAGACAATGAACACAATTCTACACAAACTATGACTGTATAAGTTATCAGAACTTAGAGAACCACAAGGAAATCCATACATATACACTATATATATGCCAAAAATATATACAATCAGAAATGTAAGAAGAGTAGAAAGCAACAATAATAATATATTAAAGCTGCGAGCAGCGTTGGGCGGGACCTCGCCCCCTTGCGCACGTCGGGCCGCGGCGAAGCGGAAAGGTTTCCGTCGGGTGCATTTAGACGCATTCAGACCCGGGCATTTATTGGACACTGCAATAAGTAGATACAGGTTACACACACGATCTCTCTCTCTGTCTGTGTAGACATTTAGACTGAGCAACTGAAATGAACTGCCACTTTGATGAGTCAAACAGGAGAGGAACTTATTTCCAGTGAAACCTGTAGATATGTTTGTAGTTCATGCTCATGTAATTTGTGTTTGATCTAGACTTTGACAGCAATGTCAGTGAAATAGTTGACAGACTGCACAGATATCTAAAATCATAATAATACAGTCAATAAACTTGAACTTGCATCAAAAAACTTCCTTATCAGGTATCATGACAAGTTTTCTCCACTGGGTGGCACACTAAGACCACAAATGAACCTGGCTCAGCCAACACACAGTCGTTGCCATGGTAGGTAACGACTGCAGAGCATTGGCAGACTGGACATGTGGGATTGAATAGGAGAGGAACAGGGTGCAAACATAGCCGGACCAAATTACACACATCTATATATGAGACTTGTGGCTACATTTCGACGTTTGAATGAAGTCTATAGCTGAAAGTATGCAGGAATAATATATATATTTTGAAAAAGCCTGAAAAATCGTCCAAAATCATACATTTAAAAGGCAAACTGTGCACTTCCTGTTGGATTTAGGTCAGGGGTGTCAGCGCGTGATTTGTAGGTCTTGATAAGACAAACAATTGAGTTTTGGTTTGATCTTTCTACGACATTCCTATCAGGCGTAGTGGCCGTTTTAGTGTTTCTAGGTGGCGCTAGAGAGTTCGACGTTGTTTGTTTTTCCATTTTATTGAACTTATGGCCAGACCTGATGTGCATTCCACATTTGGTGAGTTTTGGAGCAGGTTTAGGGGGTCAAATTAAGGCGCAAAGAGGCGGTTGAAGGAACATAATAATAAATGGCACACTAAGACCACAAATGAACCTGGCTGAGCCACACACACAGTCGTTGCCATGGTAGTTAACGACTGAGCACATGAGGACAGAGCATGCACAGACAGCAGGCAGAGTACTGATTGAATGGGAGAGGAACAGTGTGCGCATGTGGGGCCGCAGATCAAAAAGTATAAAACATAGTCAGACCAAATTACACACATCTATAGACGAGACTTGTGGCTACATTTTGACGTTTGAATGGAGTCTGTAACTGAAAGTATGCAGGAATAATATATATATTTTGAAAAGCCTGAAAAATCGTTGAAAATCCCACATGTAACGGCAAATTGTGCACTTCCTGTTGGATTTAGGTCAGGGGTGTCAGCGCGTGATTTGTAGGTCTTGATAAGACAAACAATTGAGTTTTGGTTTGATCTTTCTACGACATTCCTATCAGGCGTAGTGGCCATTTTACTGTTTCTAGGTGGCTGAAAAATCGTCGAAGATAATAATAATAATAATAATAATAATAAATCAAACTTATATAGCGCTTTATGCGGTGCTCATGTAACGGCAAACTGTGCACTTCCTGTTGGATTTAGGTCAGGGGTGTCAGCGCGTGATTTGTAGGTCTTGATAAGACAAACAATTGAGTTTTGGTTTGATCTTTCTACGACATTCCTATCAGGCGTAGTGGCCGTTTTTAATTGTTTCTAGGTGGTGCTAGAGCCGTTTTACTGTTTCTAGGTGGCGCTAGAGAGTCCATTTTGGCACTTTTGGGGTTAATTTTTCCATTTTATCAAATTTATGGCCAGACCTGATGTGCGTGTTGAATTTGGTCTGTCCTGGAGCATGTTTAGGTGGTCAAATTTAGGGTCAAAGTGGCATGAGACATTCCTCCCATTCATTGTCTATGGGAGCGTTTTGGCGAGGGTTTTTGGGCACTTGACCTTTGAGGGCTTCTAAAATCCAAACCGGACGAGTAATGGAAAAGTTGTTCAGATCGTTTGTGCAGCAGGGTGTGCTCAGTCAGCTATTTAAGTTTGAAGCCGCCACGATGAACGCCCTCGGACAAGATAGCGTTTGTAGCAGGCCAAGAATCGTCAAAAATCCCACATGTAACAGCAAATTGTGCACTTCCTGTTGGATTTAGGTCAGGGGTGTCAGCGCGTGATTTGTAGGTCTTGATAAGACAAACAATTGAGTTTTGGTTTGATCTTTCTACGACATTCCTATCAGGCGTAGTGGCCATTTTACTGTTTCTAGGTGGCTGAAAAATCGTCGAAGATAATAATAATAATAATAATAATAATAAATCAAACTTATATAGCGCTTTATGCGGTGCTCATGTAACGGCAAACTGTGCACTTCCTGTTGGATTTAGGTCAGGGGTGTCAGCGCGTGATTTGTAGGTCTTGATAAGACAAACAATTGAGTTTTGGTTTGATCTTTCTACGACATTCCTATCAGGCGTAGTGGCCGTTTTTAATTGTTTCTAGGTGGTGCTAGAGCCGTTTTACTGTTTCTAGGTGGCGCTAGAGAGTCCATTTTGGCACTTTTGGGGTTAATTTTTCCATTTTATCAAATTTATGGCCAGACCTGATGTGCGTGTTGAATTTGGTCTGTCCTGGAGCATGTTTAGGTGGTCAAATTTAGGGTCAAAGTGGCATGAGACATTCCTCCCATTCATTGTCTATGGGAGCGTTTTGGCGAGGGTTTTTGGGCACTTGACCTTTGAGGGCTTCTAAAATCCAAACCGGACGAGTAATGGAAAAGTTGTTCAGATCGTTTGTGCAGCAGGGTGTGCTCAGTCAGCTATTTAAGTTTGAAGCCGCCACGATGAACGCCCTCGGACAAGATAGCGTTTGTAGCAGGCCAAGAATCGTCAAAAATCCCACATGTAACAGCAAATTGTGCACTTCCTGTTGGATTTAGGTCAGGGGTGTCAGCGCGTGATTTGTAGGTCTTGATAAGACAAAAAATTGAGTTTTTGTTTGATCTTTCTACGACATTCCTATCAGGCGTAGTGGCCGTTTTAGTGTTTCTAGGTGGCGCTAGAGAGTTCGACGTTGTTTGTTTTTCCATTTTATCGAATTTGACCTGATGTGCGTTCCGAATTTGGTGAGTTTTGGAGCAGGTTTAGGGGGTCAAATTAAGGCGCAAAGAGGCGGTACAATAATTTAAAAAAAAAACGATACAAATTCAATAGGGTCCTTGCCTCCAGGCAAGGGCAAGACTCCTCTGGAGTCCTCGCCCTCTTGCCTTTCGGCTCGGTCCCTAAATATAAATGATATTCTTAATAGCACAAATCCTTCTTACACAAATGGGAAAACACACAGAAGAGAATATAATTATACTATTGCACTTAGAACAGCAAACACACTGATTAAATGGCACAACAGCCAATTAAAACCTGACTTTGGAGGCGCACAGATTCGTTTTGTATTACCTTTTTTTTGCCATTTCACACAACCCAGAAAAATACAAATGTTCATGAACTATATGGCTGTATTTATAATATTATGAATGAAATGTGCGTTATTTGGAAGAAAGTCGAGTCGAGTCGTGTGACTGACTTTAGCCCACTAATTCCATTAGAGTATTGCTCTATTAAGTGGATCCCCGTTCCCCCCTCCCCTTCTTTCACAGCTTCTGTGCGGGCGGCACCATCTCAGCAAGCAGGGGCACGTGCCCAACAGAGGGTGCGCCAATTTGCCAATTCCCCGGCACACAGTGATAGATTGACTTGACGTGCAAATAATAGAAAACCGCTTCGCGGTGCAAAGGATTTTTATTTTTGAAGAGTTCGTGCCGCACCCCATGAGTCATGACAAAATGCCGCCCTGGCGCTACCCCAATTCGCCCATATCAGGGATCGCTACTGAGGGGGTCCATGTGTCTAAGCACAGATTCCTACACAACATAACACCTTGAACCTGTGTGCAGTGTACATGATTTCTACTTGCATACAACAGAGTACATACAGTACAGTGTACTGAGGGAGGAAGAGGAGCAGCAAGAGCAGGTTTACGTATGTGGATCAATTTGTTTGAGAATCATCAGGTTGTTACAAAAATCAAAGAAACAGAGACAACATACTAACTTTTTGCATTGACCTATTGTTAAAGTAAATAGTTAAATACTGTAAGTCATTATACAGCAGGTTATATTTTAATGTTATAGGATATAAGTGAATTTCCATCATTTTCAAAATATTTTAGATTTATTCTAAGTGGTTGATGTTCTGTCATCTTTTCTAAAAGACTGTGTTTCCCATTAATGATTTATGATTAGATTTTTGTCAAAAAAATACACGGTCCATATTTCCATGTGATAATATCTAACTGCGTTACAACATTTGCCTGTTTGCCATACAGATATATAAATATTTTATAAATATATAAATATGTTTACATACTCAGTGATTTGGACAATGATATGTTATTCAACAACTCAATCAATGGATAAATCAAATGATACATATACAGAAAAATAGTATTAGTGAATAAATCAATTAGGCATGAAACCAAATGATATACTTTACAATAACATAAATCAACTGATTTACAACCAAAAACATTACTGCAGGTTTAGTGGTGATGTATCGGATGACGCACTAGTGTCCACTGTGGTGGCTGAAGTGTGACTATGCCATCAATATCCTTTCATACATACGAAAACAGCTTTTGAATAGCTTTCCACTGCAGTAACGACTATGCGTGAAAGGGTTAAAAAAGGCATATTATGAACTACTTATTTTAAATACTCGATTGGTAAAATAATGTGGCAAAGAAGGATTGACATAAAAGACAGCATGAGCAAATATAAAACATAATACAAAGAAAACAGACATAACATAACATAAAAGGATGGTGTGAAATAAGATGTTGGTAGACTATGTTGTGGGTACAGTGTTTGTGTGTGTGTATGGAAGGATGTTTTAATGAGTCAATGGTATACAATAATAAGATATAATAATGATAAAATAAATAAATAATAATAATTGGTATAATAATAGCGAATATATGTTGGGCAATAACATTAACATATAACATGTCATTTCAATAATAATGTTATTTAATATGATAATCATAACTTTATATAGGTATCCAAGGAACTGCCTGATAAATATGTTTATCCATAATCCAACCTTCAGTATAATGTGTATGTCATTCAGCACAATAAATTCTACAATGTTATACCACAATATCATTCGTTATGCTGAATGACAGCAGCATCTCTATCCCATGTTTTCACTAGTTTATAACATTTAATCATGCAATTCATATTTATTTGTATTAATTGTGGATATCAATTTAAACTATTTCATGGCATTTTAATGTATTTCAAGGCACATTATCTGTTTACTGTAGATATTTTAAACATCTTATCCTGTTATTTATTTATATGGTTTTTAACTTAAACATTTTGAAAAAGAAAAATACTGGTGCTGCTACTGATAACCAATCAGGATCATTGTTGTTGCTAAAGCAATCACATTTAATCAATCAATATTTTTAATTTTTGTGTCATTCAGTGTGACAAAATATTGGGTCATACAGTATAACACCAATATTTTATACTTCAAACTTCTGCCCTCTGGCAGAAGATACAGCGTTCTGAGGATCCGCACAAACCGGCTCAGAAACACTTTTTATCCCTGGGCTATCAGGCTACTGAACAATTAACCACCAACCACCCCCACCCTCAGCACCTTGTATACCAAACAGTATCTACATCTACCTCATGTAACATATGCAATAAGTGCAACATGTGCAATAGACTGTGTATGTGTGTGTGTGTGTGTGTGTGTGTGTGTGTGTGTGTGTGTGTATGTAAATAGCTCTTGAAGTATTTTATTGTTTTTATTGTTTTTATGTGTAGTATTTATTTATTTGACTTTTTATTGCACCACGGGAAGAGATCCCGAACCAATCTCGTTGTTACACCTGTGTACAATGACAATAAAGGACATTCTATTCTATTCTATTCTAAAATACATGACTTGTTTTGTTGATTCATGGAGACAAAAACAAATCTAAAAGAAAGAAGTAAAAGATATTTCTTAACATTTTTGCATTTTTTTAAGTGCAAGGCAGTAAATGTTTGTAAAAAACAAACAAAAAAAAAAACATTCAACAAATTTAGAGTTGAGCCCATGATGCATCAATTACGTTGAATTCAAAATAAAATAATGTCATTTCTTCTGGGAATTTCTGGCAGGCCAAACATAAATATATAACCATGTGATTATAAAAAATGGACATAAAATGTTTGTTTTAAACAAAATAATAATTATACTGAATTACCTTTTTCTAAGGTGCATTCATATGAATCACAATATAAATGAATTACTGGCTTTACTCTTGGGTATAACTAATATAAGGGCATAGGTGACACTGCAATGAAAATAAAAAAAGCCTTTTAGGGAACTGTACTTGCTGATGTTTTGGGTTTTTTTCACTACTTTGAAAACCGTATATGTGTTTGACCCATATACAAAGTACAACTTCTATTTAATCAAAAATCCAAAGATCAAAAAGAAATGGAAAAATAATTATTATAAATAAATGAATATAATATACATATGAGTTACAATATGAAATCATAAATATCATGATAACCTGTGGACAATTATTATTCTATTATTTGCATATTTATAACCATATATCTTTGTAATGATACAACACTGCAGATCCACTAAATTAGCATTTGTATGTTTAAAATATAACTACAAATTTGAAATAAAGGAAACACCATGATTACACAAACATGCCTCTACTGGAATATTATTGGAATTTTATTCATGTTTAATTTATATTTATATATATATATATATATATATATATATAGCTATGTATAATGTATTTACATCAAGAAATACACAGTTTATACAAGGCTGTGGATGACAGCAGACATTTAATAATTACTTAATAATTAATTTTAATTTTAAATTAAAATTGAATTCATCTACCTGATCTATTGTTTGTCTTTTCTGTTCTATTCTGTTTTTCCCCCTAGGATTTTACAAGGATTAGTAAAAACATATTTTGAACAAAGTGTTCATTTTCTTTCAGTAGATATTGTGAAGGAATGGTCACTATTATTTAACAGTTGAAACACTGTCAATAACAGACCTGCTAAAAGTCATGTCAACAGAGGGTCACCCCAACCACAACAAATAAAGTGAACAAACAGCCATGATCATTGTGCCCTCCTGTGTAAACTTGAAACATTATATTGCATTTCAACAATATAATGGAGAGATGCCACAGAACGTCATGACCAACACAAAATACATAATGGCACTGTAATTACTGTGGAAAGACAAACATTAATCTACAGTACATATGAATATGAAGCATTACAAAAATGTGTCTTATAAGCTTTGGTTCTACAAAAATGTGGGGGGTTGTTACGGTTAAAGAAATATTTTAATTTTAAGTATTTTGTTTGTTTGGTATATCAAATGCTAATCACATACACCCAAATTGTATAAGAGCACATATAGCAACTGTCAAATATATATATATATATATATATATATATATATATATATATATATATATATATATATATATATATATATATATACTTTCATTAAACTTAAGGATTGTTGTAGGAACATTTTTTTTTTTTTTTAAATTGTTGTAAAGTTAACTGTGAGATACAGCAAACATTTTGAAACTGATACTTTACTTTGATTTGGCATATCCGAGGACAACAAGGTCAGGTGGCCTTAACTTTCCATTCACTGACACATGCCCTCCCCAAACTAAATCAAACCAAACCAAGCCCAAACGTTTGAGGGTTCTTATCATACATTCATGACATCCTGGTTGAACTTTGTCAACACAAATTTCCATTTAAAAGGCTGCATGTGACTGCAGTCATTCACATCCTCATCAGCCATGAAAGAGGTTGTGCTTGCCCTGACTCTGGCCCTTGTGGGTAAGTAAGATTTCCATTTCTGTGAACATGTTTCTTTTCTTTTTTAAAGTGGGTGTCTTCAAATAATGCATTTGAAATGTTTTAATGAAGAACTAAAAGTTGAATGTTATTTATCACAGAACACCAACATTTCATATGGTCGGGTTCTAGTTACTTAAATATGTGTCTTGTAAGTAGAATGTTAGGGTTTTTTGGTATGACTGGTCTGTCTTTGTTTTCATTTAAATATTATAGTCAGCCTGCAGTATGACTTGACTTTATCTTAGTATAATGCCAGTTGTTGCTTAAATCTTGGGCAGTACTACCAAAAAATGCTAAAACGTTTGAAACTAGGCTATTTGTCAGTTTTGCCATTTACTTGCAGGATTATTCATTTCTTTTTCATTTCATTTTAGCTGGTCACCCTCAAAACTTTGGTAAGTACCCTAATCTTAAATGGAAAATAATATTTTTTTACTTAACAATACATGGAAATAAATAACTGGACACAAAGTAATAAAACATTTATCACAACTAAAAAAATACATTTGTTCTTACAGCTCCTGATTTTGCTGCTGGTAAGACATACGTGTACAAATATGAGGCACTGCTCCTGGGCGGTCTGCCGGAGGAAGGTCTGGCAAGAGCTGGGCTCAAAGTCAAGAGCAAAGTTCTCATCAGTGTCGCAGCCCAGAACATGTACATGTTGAAGGTAAAGATCAAAATAGTGTGAAAAGCAACCGTTTTAACTTTTTAATTGCAAGCTGGACTGCAAATAATATTATTATCATTACACTCCAGCTTGTGGAACCTGAGCTCCATGAGTACAGTGGCATTTGGCCAAAGGATCCTTTAATCCCAGCACCCAAGCTGACTGCAGCTCTGGCACCTCAGCTCATGATTCCCATCAAGTTTGAGTATGCAAATGGTGTTGTCGGAAAAATGTTCGCCCCTGAGGGAATGCCAGTCATGGTGATGAACATCTACAGAGGTATCTTGAATGTCCTTCAGCTCAACATCAAGAAGACTCAAAATGTCTACGAGTTGCAGGAGGTTAGTATGAGATCCTACAGTATTGATTATAAATCCATTACAGAAGGTTGAATCTCCCCAGTAAAAAACAGGCTTTGCTCATTAGGCTGGAGCTCAGGGTGTGTGCAAGACCCTTTATGCCATCACCGAGGACGAAAAGGCTGATCGCATCCTTTTGACAAAGACCAGGGATCTGAACCACTGTCAGGAAAAGGTCATGAAGGACATGGGGATGGCATACACTCAGTCATGTTCAAAATGCCAGCAGGTAAAATTAAATCAAATTTTTGTCATGCACATACATGAAAAATGTTGCATGATAAAATAGCTATGTGGTTTGCCCTAACAGGATTCAAAGAACCTCAGAGGAACAACATCATACAACTACGTCTTGAAGCCAGTTGCTGATGGCATGCTGATCTTGGAGGCAGCTGTCAATGAGTTGATTCAGTTCTCACCTTTCACTGAGATGAATGGAGCTGCTCAGATGCAGACCAAGTATGTTAATAAACACCTAGAATGTTTAAAAATGGCAGTGTTTTGAATTAATGAAGCTGCAGATTAATCATTTTTCCCTGACTTTCAAGGCAATCCCTGGTCTTCCTTGAGGCTCAGAGGGCCCCTATCGTACCCATCCAAGCCGAGTATCTTCACCGTGGATCTCTAAAGTATGAATTTTCCACCGAGCTGCTTCAGACACCCATTCAGCTCATTAAAATCAACAATGTGCAAGCTCAGGTATCTATTCAGACTGGTTTAAGAGATCAGTAAAGTCCAGAATCAAAATCCATACATCTCTTTTCTGACTGCCTTTTATTCCTGTGTAGATTGCAGAGATTCTGAATAATCTCATCACCCACAATGTGGAGAGAGTCCATGAGGATGCCCCTTTGAAGTTTTTTGAGCTTGTTCAACTACTTCGTGCAGCCCGCTTTGATGACCTGGAAAAGCTCTGGAACCAATACAGGAACAAGCCTGCCTACAGGTGACTTTGAGTTTTTCAACATTTGAAAAAATATGTAAAAAGTAAAAATAAAAAAAAAGCATACAGGATCAATTACTCCTCTTTTTTCTCAGACAGTGGATCTTGGATGCCATCCCTGCCATTGGAACTCCTGCTGCGCTGAAATTCATAAAGGAGAAATTCCTAGCTGAGGACCTGACTGTTGCTGAAGCAGCTCAGGCTTTGATTGCATCTATTCACATGGTGACAGCAAATACTGAGGCCATCAAGCAGGTTGAGGTGAGTAAACACCAAAGCAGGTTACTTTGACAGTTACAAACGTGGAAATATTAAACCTTTTTTGATTACTCTAGGCCCTAGCAATGAACAACAAAATAGTCGAGAACCCAGTTCTACGTGAGATCGTCTTCCTTGGATATGGTACCATGATTTCCAAATACTGTGTTGAGAGGACTGTCTGCCCTGCTGAACTCATCAAGGTGAAATACTCTTGGTCTTTTCACATTATGCAAGTTCTTTTGCACATTTATGGATGAGAAAAAATGATTTTATTGTTTCCTTTTCCACAACAGCCCTTCCAGGACCTTCTTGCAGAAGCTGTTGCTAAGGATGAGACCCAGGACATCATCCTGCTTTTGAAGGTTTTGGGTAACGCTGGCCTGCCTACTAGCCTTAAGCCAATCACAAAGATCCTGCCCATACATGGCACTGCAGCTGCATCTCTTCCCATGAGAGTTCATGCTGATGCAATCATGGCCTTGAGGAACATTGCAAAGAAAGAGCCCAGAATGGTAAGTCCATATCACAGATGAGTATTTCAGACTATTCTAGTTTTCACAAAGAACTCCATTCTGAGTTTGCTTTCCCAACTAAATTAGATCCAGGAATTGGCTCTTCAGCTTTACATGGACAAGGCTCTTCACCCAGAGCTTCGTATGCTTGCATGCATTGTCCTGTTTGAGACAAGACCTGCAATGGGTTTGGTGATAACTCTTGCCAACATTGTGAAGACAGAGGAGAATCTGCAGGTTGCAAGCTTCACTTATTCTCATATGAAGTCCCTGACCAGGAGCACCGCTGCTATCCATGCTTCAGTGTAAGAGCCCTCTCTGATCCCTATTCATCAACAAGTCTATCTGTATGAACTCATGTCTCTTTACTCAGCTCTTTTATCGTTTTTATTACAGTGCTGCAGCATGCAACGTTGCCGTCAAATTTTTGAGCCCAAGACTTGACAGACCAAGCTTACGTTTCAGCAAAGCCATCCACATGGACATCTATAACAGTAAGGCCAATGTCACATCAGGTTTATGCTGCCTGAAGTTTCATTTTGTGGTAGTATCAACTAACTGCATCTCATCAAACTGTCTCAGGTCCCTTGATGCTCGGTGCTGCTGCCAGCACTTTCTACATCAATGATGCTGCCACTATTCTGCCCAAATCTATTGTGGCTAAGACCAGTGCCTACATTGCTGGTGCTGCTGCAGATGTTCTGGAGGTAAAGGAAAATAAAACATGACCTCTAAGATATTCAATTACTCTTAAGTTTAAGTTTTAATAATTATTTTTTTTCCCAGGTTGGGGTTAGAACTGAAGGACTCCAGGAGGCTCTTCTTAAAAACCCTGCACTTATGGACAATGCTGACAGGATCACCAAGATGAAGCGTGTCATTAAGGCTGTAAGCAATAAGCATTAGTAGTTACAGTTCATTGATAAAATATCATTCAGTGGCAACTGACCAAACGACGCAGTCTATTAATAAGTTGTTTCCTCTTTGTGCAGCTGTCTGATTTGAGGACTCTGCCCAAACGTACACCTCTGGCCTCCATCTACGTCAAGTTCTTTGGACAAGAAATTGCCTTTGCTAACATTGACAAAGCCATCCTTGAGCAGGCCATTGCGGTATGATTCAAAATACAATATCTCAAAACAAATATCACAACAAATTGTTTGTCAGGATTTTGCAAGACATAATAGTAAAGATACCCTTTTCCCCTGCAGCTCTTCACTGGACCATCTGCCCAGGCTTTTGGTAGGAACGCTGTCCAGACTCTGCTGTCTGGTGCATCCTTCCGCTTTACTAAGCCTCTGCTGGCTACTGAAGTGAGGCGTATCCTGCCCACTGCTGCTGGTCTTCCAATGGAGCTCAATCTTTGCACTGCTGCTGTGGCTGCTGCAGCTGTTCAAGGTGAGTAGAAGCTCCAAAGATACATGATTAATACCTATCCCATTTCTATCTAGTTTACTATATGCCAATCAAAATATATGGTTTGAAAGTACTTTCAAAAGTAAAAAACACACCACATACAGTCTTGACAAATCTTGACTGTTGAAAAAACAGACTGAAGCATTGGTGGGACAGGACAAATAATATAATCTAATAGAGGGAATAAGCTTGTTTAAAGTATTATGCTAAGTAGTGACCAGTGTTGGGGAACGTTACTTTTAAAAGTAACTAATTACATTACAAAGTTACTGCCATTAAAAAGTAACTAGTTACATTACAGCATTACCTTCTGAGAAATGTAACTGTTAGAGTACTTTTGCATTACCGAAAGTGAAAACCCCTTCCTTATTCCTGGCGCATGTTGTTTTAGTCAAGACCTCCTTTAAATATGACTTTACTATGGAGCTAAATCAAGGTCATATGTTTTCTTCATTCCAAAAAGAGATTTGAAACTGAAAGTCCAAGTTTTGATATTGAAATTTGAAAAATTTAGCTCCATACTCTACCTTCATCACACAGCCAAGTATGGCCCATAATCTTTAAATCTTTAATAGCAGGAATAACAATGTCCCAGCTCTTTATTGTACTAAAGTGGCTTCTCAAACATATGCCCACATACACGTTATAAACTACATACAGGCTTTTCAAACACATCCCTACATCACTGCAACAGGGCAACAGGCTCTTGTTACTCGGGCAGAACTTGCATGTTACCTTAATGTTCTTTCTCTTATTTCCTCCCATAAAATCAAAATAATGTGAATATTTCCACGACCTGTCCCATCTTGCTCGCCGAGCTGCTGTACACATGCGTAGTGATATAACCGGAGCACGTAGCAAGGTGCCTGCCTGCCAAAAAAGTAGAAGTTACAGGAGTAGTTGGTTAGAAAATAACGGATTACCTTTTTGAAAATGTAACTAAACAACTGAGTACCTAAATTGCGGCCCTAACGCGTTAGATTACTCGTTACATCCAAAAAGTAATCCAAGTACTCCCAACAGTGGCGTGCACAGACATTCTGGGGGGCAGGTGCTCAGTGAAAAATAAGGGCACTTTGTGCGGCAGGTGGAACTGCCGGCTGCCTCATTATAGCAGTATGAGATTTTTTTTTTTTTAAACAAAAAAACATTACAGTTACATGTTGAATGTAATTGCATATTTATTTATGTCAATATGTTAATAAAATTACTTGACCTTTCAATTGGACTATAGCACCGATCAGTCAATCACTGTTGTCTTATTTCTCTGGAATATACGCACATGAGAGGTTTTTAGCAAGTTGGGCAGCTACAATCGGTGGTGTAGTGGTCCCTGGAGAAGTGGGTATACTCTCAATTTTGCCCTTTTTTAACGCAGACCAGAAAAACGCCCTGTTTTAGAAACAGTGATGTAAGACTCTATTTAGTTTACCCAAACATCTGTCAGTAGTATTTGCTCATCGTCACATCATTTCTGCTGCTTGATCTCAGGGAGGAAGGATTATGAAATGACTAAACCAATACTGGCCCACAGACTATTGAGAGACAACTATGCATTGTGAGTGAACTATTAGTCCATCTACACTGTGGATGGACTAAGGAATAAGGAATGACACCTATTCTCTCACTTGGCAAGTCAGTAGTTTCTGTCTTTCTCTTTGAACAGCTGATTAGCAACAGATAGTGTGGGCCAGATGTGCCACTATTATAAAATTAACATGACTTGATCAGGAGCAGTTGGTAGGTATTAATGGTCACACAGGCAGCCTGCATGAATGTACAATATAAATGAGGCAAACATGGTGTTTAAGTTATTTTTTGAACATTTATTTAAATAAAATACTTCAGATCTGAATTTGACAATGCATCCTTGTTCATATTTCACCTTAGATTAAAAAAAACAACACATATCATTCTCTTCCACACATCAAAATCAATCAGATAAACTCAAAAGTGATTTCTTCTTGAATTGATGCTTTAATAGAAACTGTCATCACAGCTTTGTGACTTAAAGAAGATGCCTCGTCAATTAGGACAGCTAATTTAAGGATGATGCTATAATGCTACTGATGATTTTGCTCTGCATCTCACTGGCAACATGTTGTATTATTTGTGTTGCACTGTTCTCTGTGTCCAATGTTTCAGAAGTTACCCAAACAAGCAATCTACCTAAACTTACCGGTTCATTGCATATCCTAAAGGCAAATCATTTAAAGTAAACTTGTAAAAGTAAATTCGTAGGTTAGCAATATTTACCTCGGCATGACCCGCCCTTCCCTGCCTCCGATTGGCTCATCAGTTTACTTATTAGATTGACAGCGTGTACTAGCCAATTAGAGGCAGAGTAGCGTGGGTCATGGCTTCACCATCCTAGGAAAAAAATGGGCAATTTGGCTCGCAGATACTACTAAATGGTGCGCATCAGTGGGGATTTAGAAGTGGGTATACGCAATGCTGACTGAAATGTATTATTATCACACGCTTTTAATCGTCGAGCAATTATAGATTATCATGTCAACATGGGCCACATACAGTAAACTGTTAAAAAAAAAAAAAAAAAAAAAACTTTCAAAAGGGCACTTGCTTGGTCCAGAGGGCAACGGGCAGGTGCTATAGCACCACCTAGGGTCTATCTGTGCACGCCACTGACTCCCAACACTGGTAGTGACACATGGGTTTATTTTTGTTTTCTTAGTCAAGGCCACCACAACACCACCACTGCCAGAAAACTTCCATTTGGCTCACCTTCTGAAGACAGACATACAGCTTGAGACTGAGATCAAACCAAGGTATGTTCAAAAGTTCAAGTTCAAAATCAGCACAAAGGGCCTGATTTACTAAGATCCCTAATAGTAGATACTAAATTGCGTGCACGGTGCAATAGATTGCGCGTGCCTTTTGCGTGTGTGTTGCGGGTGATCTACTAAGAATAATTGCGTAAATGAAAACAGGTAACCGGGTGGAGACAGCAGTATTTAAATGAGGGTTTTGCGTGTCTTTATGAAGAGTTTGAACGAGCAGAAAGCTGCAAGCGCAAAATGAAATGTGATCAGGTTCTAGTGTAAGAGGTTAACAAATATGTTGAGTTATAACAAAAACAAATATTACCAGAAAAACCAACATATGAGAGAGTATTTGTGACAAAGTCAATGCTGTTAGTAAAACCAATAATATTCCACTCCAAAATTATTAACACAGGTGAAAAAACTCGGTTAATACCTGCCCTTCAAAGGTATTATTTATAGTCAGAAATAATACCTTCAGGTTTGGTAAATCACAATGCGTGTGCTAAATAACATATTTACATTATCTCCTCCCTGTATTTTGCACACTGGGGTTGAAACGCCCCATATTACATATTCATTATGGCAAACGTACTAAAGGGACAGCGCGTACTATCTTGCATCCGTTTCTACACACGCAAACCTAAAGTACCTTAGTAAATCAGGCCCAAAATGTATTGTATCATAAAATAAAAAAATGTGCATGTCACCTTCTTCTAGCATTGCTATGAACACATTTGCTGTGATGGGAATTAACACAGCTGTCCTCCAGACTGCCATGATATCAAAAGCCAAGTTCAATTCCATTCTGCCCTCCAAAATCTCTGCAAGACTTAACATCAACGAGGGTCATTTTAAGATTGAGGCTCTGCCTGTTTCTGTACCTGAGCCCATTGCAGCTGTACAGTAAGAGCAACATTTCCATTTCAAGTTGTACTTCAAAATATCAACTTTCTGTCCTATCCAAGAAGTATCTCATTTAAAGCAAACATGATTAAGTCATTGATCTTTCAATAGGGTTGAGACTTTTGCTGTGGCCAGAAATATTGAGGATCCCGCTGCTGCAAGAATCACTCCCATTATCCCTGCCAAAGTCTATGAGCCCATCTCAATGGATATTCTCAGATCTAAGATTGCTTCCTCTGCTGCTGCTAGTTGGGTGAGCTTTGACCAGTGTCTTTTAATATAGCTGCAGGAATATCAACATTTACAGTATAATTAACCTGTCTTTGTCTTAACAGTCAAAATCCTCAGAGATCCTGCAGGATGTGGCAGTTGACAAGGCAATTTCTAAACCCAAAGCAGCTAAGTTGAACAAGAAGTACTGTGCTAAAGCTTATGCCATTGGGCTGAAGAGCTGTTTGAAGATTGCCTCTGAAAATGCTGCTTTTATAAGGGACACTGCCTTGTACAAACTGGTTGGAAAGCACACTGTTGCCTTGTCTTTGAAACAAAGTAAGTATTGAGAACACAAAACCTGTGCATTTTGTAGAAGCATTGTGCATAAAGCAATTATTTAAATTTATTGGCACTTTCAGTTGAAGGTGAAGTCATTGAGAGACTGGAGATGGAGGTTCAAGTTGGACCAAAAGCTGCAGAGAAGCTCATTAAACAAATTAACCTGAGCGAAGAAGAAATTGCTGAGGAAAGACCCATCTTGATGAAGCTCAAGAAAATCCTGGCTCCTGGTCTGAAGAATGGCACCATTTCCTCCTCCTCTAGCTCCAGCAGCTCTCGCTCAAAGTCCTCTTCTGCCTCCTCCAGCTCCTCATCTCGAGTTAGTAGCAAGGCCATTGGTGCAACTGCTTCAGCCAAAAGACTTCACAGCAGCAGCAGCAGCAGCAGCAGCAGCCGCAGTAGCATTAGCAGCAGCAGCAGCAGCCGAAGCAGCAGCAGCAGCAGAAGCAGCTCCTCCAGATCTGTGAGCAGGCCTTCCAAGTCCAGCTCCGCATCTAGCCTCGCCTCTCTCTTCAGCGCTAGCTCTAGTTCTTCTCGCTCCAGCGCTCGTACCTCAAAGGTAAAGAAATCAAGCCAGTTTTGTGACTTTATAAAGAAGAAATGTGATATCTTTATATCACAGTAAGACTGGAATCTGATGAAAAACATTTTTTCCCTAACAGCAAATGATTTATCGCCATAAGTTCCAGAAGAACCACAAGAAGCAGGTAAGTTTAGATAGTTTGAACATGTTAACTCTTGTTCCAGGATTTCATGGTGGCCGTTAACTTTCACATATTACTGTTGCAGTCTCAAGCCACCTCAGCTGCAGTTTCCAGGAGCAGAAGCAGTGCCTCAAGCTTTGAGGCCATCTACAGAAAGGTGAAACTTTGTCATCTTAAATATAAAAATGATGGGTTTCAGTGTACTTGCAATTAATGAACCCTTATTGTTCTCACAGAACAAATTCCTTGGCAGTGAAGTTGCTCCTTCTTTTGCCATCATCTTCCGGGCTGTCAGAGCTGACCACAAGGTGCAAGGATTTGAACTCTCTGCCTACTTGGACAAGCCTTCCGCAAGAATTCAGATTATTCTGGCTGCCTTGGCTGCCAATAACAACTGGAAGCTCTGTGCTGACGGAGTTGTGCTCAGCAAGCACAAAGTCACAGTAGGAGAAAAGCCTTGCTTATATCATAAATCTTTGTTCATAACCTAAAAAGACTATCCTTAAAATGAACTGTATATCATTTACCGTGTCTCAATAGGCCAAAATTGGCTGGGGAGCAGAATGCAAGCAATACGACACCATAATCACAGCTGAGACGGGTCTTCTTGGTCCAAACCCTGCAGCTCGCCTCAGAGTGACCTGGAATAACCTTCCTTCTGCAATTAAACACTATGCAAAGATGTAGGCAAGATCATACACACTGTCCTAAGTCTGCTCATAAGATGTAGATTATGTCAAATGTCTGACATTGGGAAATTCTTTTACAGCGCCTATGACTACATCCCTGCTTCAGTGCTGGCTGGCTTGATTAAAGGAAAGGATGAAAACAGTGTGAAGCAGCTATCATTTACAGTGGCTGCCACATCTGCCAAGACCCTTGACATCATTTGGAAAACACCAACAGTATGAATAATTAAGTAGTTTTCAAAAAATATGAAGTCATATTTATTTGAAAATATATTTTCTGATAATTGTGAATTGTTTTGTCAACAGCGTACTGTCTATAAGTTGGCTTTGCATCTTCCCGTTGCTATGCCACTTGAGCAGATCAAAGGTCTCACCCCCTTTGATGACCTCGCTGACAAAATCCACTACTGGTTTGCCAAGGCTGGCGCAGGTAGCAACTCATCTCATATTATTATTTCATATGAAATGCACTGGTAGTTACTTTATATCTGTGAGACAATGATTAAGTTATTTAATTTTTCTTCTCAGCTGAATGTAGCTTCGACAGAGACACACTGACCACATTCAACAACAGGAGATACAAGAACGAGATGCCCTTGTCTTGCTACCAAGTTCTGGCAAAGGATTGCACCGATGAGCTGAAGTTCATTGTCTTGCTGAAGAAGGATCACATTGAACAGAACCATATCAACGTGAAAATTGCTGACATGTAAGTGTTCATTTAGTAAACAAGAAAATACAAGAAAATATTTTTCATCCACAAGTTGACAAAACTAAATTTTGATTTCTGTACTTCAAGTGATATTGACCTGTACCCAAAGAACACTGATGTGATTGTGAAGGTTAATGGAAGAGAAATACCCATCAACAACCTGCCATACCAGCATCCCACAGGTTTCTATACACCCTTAAAATCAGCAACACGTAATTTCATACTTCTAACTGCAAATACAAATACCAATTTTTATTCGTCATACTTGCTTCAATTACGCCTGATCAATTTAGTGTTACTTGTACTGTGTGTATTGTATTTAAATGGACTAGTAAATAATGATGTATAATATGAAACTGCTATTTCTTACAGCTAAAATTCAGATCAGACCAAAGGCTGAGGGCATCTCCATCTTTGCTCCCAGCTATGGACTTCATGAAGTCTTCTTTGACAGGAACTCATGGAAGGTAAAGAAAGGAAATATGCTTTTGAAAATCATTAATATAATAACAATAACAATAACAATAATAATAAAAAGAAAGAAAAGTAATATCATTTGAGCAAACCAACCCTAAAAACTTACCTTAACCCTAACATCTGGGAAAGAAAACATCTAAATCAAGCCAACAGTCTGGTCTAATAGGTTTCATGCATATATTCCATATTTTGTAATCTCCTGTTTAATCTTGCCATGCAGGTTAAAGTTGTGGACTGGATGAGGGGACAGACCTGTGGACTCTGCGGAAAGGCTGATGGGGAAGTCAAACAGGAATACCGCACACCCAATGGACGCCTGACCAAGAATGCAGTCAGCTACGCTCATTCCTGGGTTCTGCCGGCTGAGAGCTGCAGGGACACCACTGGTGAGACATTAAGTTTCCCATGGAATTATTTTTACAGCATTTACAACATCTTTTGTCAGACAAATACCAACCTTTGTCTCCCAGTTTGATGTCACACTACACAATAGTTATACCACTGTAGCTTATATGGTTCAAGCAGATCTTTTAAATGTCTAATGATGTACTGAATCCCACAAAAAACTGACTCATCCGCACCTTTCTCTCTCAGAGTGCCGGATGAAACATGAATCTGTGCACCTGCAGAAACAGACAAACCTCCACGGCCAGGAGTCCACCTGCTATGCTATTGAGCCTGTGCTGCGTTGCCTGCCCGGCTGCTTCCCTGTAAAGACCACATCTGTTACCGTTGGATTCCACTGTATGCCTGCCGGTGAGTTCACAGCTGGTGCAAAAGACAACACCTGACAATGCAACAATTGAATTGTGTCTAATTGCTGTCCTCTCTTCACTTGTGCAGGCTCTGCCCTGAACCGCCCTGAGAGCATCTACGATAATAGTGTAGACCTGAGGGAAACTGCAGAAGCCCACCTTGCCTGTAGCTGCACTGCACAGTGTAATTAACACCTCATCCTCTCATTCACTTAAGTCATGGATATTTTGAATGTACTTGAAATAAACTGCATTTCAACATATATTTGTGGAATATATCATATTTTCTCTGATCTTGATGTTTTAATGGTGAAGTTTTACAGTGATGTTAAAACACTGCATGAACAAGAGAAGCAACTGCCTTAACTCAAGCGGTTTGGGAAATGTATTCCTTTAATTCAACAAAATTATGTGTGAAAGAACAAAGTTAGAGAAAAACTAGGAACTGCAATTCATGACATCCCAAATACAAAAGAGAATTTACTGCCTGAGTATTTCATCAATTTCAGTTGATAGTATTTCCAACTGAAAATTGCTCGTCAACTTTTGACAAAAAGGAGGAAAAAGGCTGTTGATATAAAACATTTTCTGCGGGCATTGTGCTGAATTTTTTTTTTTTTTTTCATGATAATGTACTTTAAAGGGTCAAAAACACAAAATGGCCGGTGTACAATATCAGTGACAGAAAGTAATCGAGACATTGGTCAATACGAGTCTTTGCCAATATAGCAAGAAAATTTAGCGCTAAAACATGCAGGATCCAGATGGTTTAGCCACAAAAGCAAACGACAAAGCAATGCATTACAGCACTTACCTCTTCACTTGACACACCTGTTGAATTGGTGCTACAGTGTGGTTTACATCCATGGACTCCATTTTAAATAGCTGACAGTTACAGGCCACCATAGCTCAACAGGAAGTGACTGGGGTAGGGGCTCTGTTGATCAGTAAGATTTGTTTCCTACAGAGGCCAATACATGCTAATTTACAAGAAACTTGTGTTACAAGAAAGCATAATGAATGTTTCAAGAATATATTTCAAGAATATAGGATTATCTAAAATACATCATGTCACATGTCAATGTTCTGTTGTAAGAGCTATTCTGGCCTGTTAATATAAAGCCTTAATAACAAAAACATGAATTTAAAAAATAGTGAATGAAATTTACATTCATGTTGACACCACAGTGGTCTAACTTCAGTGGAGTTATACTACATGCTATTTGCGATAAAAATTACAGCCTTTTTTCCTATTTAACTGAAACAGTACCAACTACTAATGTAACTGCAACAATTACAAGAGCTCAACTTTGTTTGTCAGCCACATTTCTATATTGAACTACAGGAACATACTTCTTATTATACCAGGTCTCTTATTGCATTCAGTGAAACAGCAGCATTAACTTTACAGTCTACAATAGTGCACCAAATGACAAGTTTAACATGATAACATAACTTGAAAAGGTGTGATTTTAAGTAATTTTAGGTGCAAGAGACAGGCAGAGCCCAGCAACATCTGATTACTGGGATACGCGATTTTGTGTTACACACCAACTTTGCTAAGATCCTAGGCAAAAGACTTCCAAAACACTTACAGTACCACATAAATAAATAATTGTATCACATAATCTAAATAAAAATTGTATCATAATTTAAATTTAAAAAAAACAATGACAAATTTTCTCTCAGTTACACAATACACAGGACACCAGCAGCTGACCAGAACTTGTTTAGCTCTGACTGTTAACAGCTATTTAATCACTTCACAATCTATCTTCAAGTGTTTGGCATTTACCATTCAGGTGTATTACTGTAATACCCCAAATGATTCATGAGTAATGGTCATTCCCATTAATCCTGATTCAAATGCTAAAAGTTTTTGGAGTCATATAGAGACTTTCTTTTCCCGTGTGAGTGTGTGGCTGCTGTGGTCTTCACTGTCCCTCCACTGTTCGTGCTGCTGCACTGGAACATTTCCATTACAAAAGATGCTTATTTCTTCAACACGTTCAGTCTCTGTCTTTGGTTTCGTTGAGCTGGAAATCACATTTGCCAGACAGTTAGAGACATGAAATAGCAGCATTCATTCACTGGTATAATCATGATTCTTATTAGATCATCTGTTCAGAAACAGATAATTTACCAGTTTTCTGGGATAAGGCAGAGTGTGCGATACAGGTCTGCTGTGGACGATGATGTGAGGGGTGCGCATCTGGGCAAGGGGGAGGATGTGTCAGACGGGCATTTGACAAGCTTTTCTGGAGCTGACACTGTACTCTGCTCTGATGCAGCTGTAATGATGAAGAAACATTATTGATCCTAATCAGGAAATTGACTTACTGATCGCTAAATAAAGAACATACAGTGGGGTAAGAGAATAAAATTCCAATATAAAATAAATATAACCTAAATAAATAATTACAGTACAAACAAAGTTAAACCGTTATACTGCATTACAGTAACAGTATAATAGGACTGTGCCTTGCATATTGTTAAGTCTACTGATTACCTATCACTAAAGTCTATTCAACAACACATCTAAGTGAAGGACAAGACACTCACATATTTGAAAGGCACTTTTTGACTTTGACATCTTAGGTTTCTTTGAGTCAGCAAATGGACTCAAGTTTAGAAACTGGTGTTTGAGCCACACTGCACGATCCTCCTCAAAGGCCTTCCTCTGCAAGTTTAATCAGATACAAGTTAAGACTAGTCAGAGCAGCTAAATCCAACACAAAGATATGAGCCTATAATAATAATAATAATGATAAGTTTATATAGCGCCTTTCACAAACCCAAGGACGCTTTACAGAGGGAAAAAAGAGTCATATTGGCACTTACTTGAATTCTATTTTAAACACATTTTTGGAAAAGTTTTGTTCTCTTTTAATCACCTCATGGCTCAGTCTGATGGCTGCTTCAGTGAAGTTCCTCCTCTCCCTCTCAAAGTTCTTTCTCTGTTCCTCTAGCGTCTTCCACTCCTCTTTTAGGCGGTCTTTCTCCTGCAGCATGAAGCAGTCATTCAGCAGGGATGCTGTCTCCTCATCACATGGAGAGCTCAGCTGCTGCTACGATTACAGAAAGAACAGGTTTGTTTTGGTAAGGTTTTATAAGAATGACAACTATTCAATTTGAATCCCAAAAATGTCAGCTTAAATCCAGTCTTACTTGCAAGAGGAGCTGTTGTGTTTGAATAAAGTCTTTACACTGCTGGATCTCCAGCTTTAGTCTGTCCATCTCCTCCTCATGAGTCTCTTGGGAAACAGCATCAGTGTTTTTACTCTCACCCATCTGTGCCAAAGATGCTGAACAAACAACCCAGAAAATTCAGTTTTACAACTGTATTTACATCCATCTGATCTGTATTGCTGCTGAAAGCAAATACAGATCCAGTCTGTAATGTTAATGGAAAAATAATTTTCTCCATGTACTGTATTAGTTGTTTCCATACAACAGTTGAATATGGTAACAGTTGTATCCAACATATTACGGTTTCATTATTTCAGTTTTTCCCGACTGATGCCTTCAGTACATTATTTATGCATTATTTGGTTGTCCTGACAGTTCTTCTGAAGTTTTCCTCGTTCTTTGGTCTTGGTCTCTTTTTTCAGATTAATGGTACAAATAAGCAGGAAAAAAATAAGACACTTGTTTCAAGTGTTTTTTCTGAAATCCTTATGTGTAACAAAGTCACACTCCTTTATGGATTGAGGTCAAACAGTGACTTCATGATGTGTGATCACTACCTTGACTGTCCAGCGTTTCAACGTGGCTCTTGAGTCGTCTCCACTGGAGGCGAATACTATTTGTCAGCTTCTCCCGGGCGTGAACACAAAACAGCTCTACACTTTCCTTACTGGAATCAAACACTTCCTCTTCCTCCTCTGAGTCAGCCTAGCAGAAAAATGACAGTATTTGTCTATTGTTAACACACCTAGCAAACATGTCTCAAAGACTAAATAGCAAGGCATGGAGATAATTATCAGCTGTCAGTCAAGTATTAGCAATTTTAGCTGTGGTTTTATGTTTGTGTGCCACTGTATTAATGAATACTGTTAATAAAGAGAAACAAAAGTCCTCTTGTCCAACCTGTATCACACCATGTTCATGTTTGTCCCCTTTCAGAGGTGTTTTCCTTGTGCTTAGAATGGAGACAATGTCTTTTTTCATCTGCTGCAACACTTTCCTCAACTCTGCATTTTCAAGCATCAGTTCCCTCTGTCGGTTGTCATAGTCACTCAGCAGAGCCTTATACATCTCTCCCTCATGCCTTAGGATGAGAGAGACAATTCAGAAATTATAACCTGACACAAGTCACATTTTCACAGGACAGTTATCATCCAGGATTAACAGCGCAGCCATTGTTTGAAGCCTACATTCCTGAAAATCTGTTGTACAGTGTCATGCAGAAAACTGTGAAAGGGGATGATTTTTTTATTTACAAAATTACTAAATGTTTCTTTTGAAACAAAGTTCATAGAGTTATACCAACTAGACAAAAAGCCATAAGAAGTGACCCCTACTTTGCCTCTGTCTTTTCAGTTTTCCAAAGGCTTCTCTTCCCATCAGCTCGTCCAATGTTGTTCAATACATCAATGGCTGAAAGCAAAATAACAAATGTAGAGATTAGAAGAGTCTATAGGGCATGTACATATTCATATTGTGTATAAACAAGTTGGTTTAATTTAAAAATGTTAAATGTTGGTGCAAAGAGGAAGTCTTTTCTATTTAACCTTGTTTCTTCTCCTTTTTGTCAACTAAAAGCTGATTGAGTCGCTCCTTCAGTTTGTGAAATTCTCTTTCTTTCCTTTTCATCTCATGATTGTACTGGCTGGCCCGGCTTGCAATTATGTTCTGAAGTTTTTGCACCTGGCAAAGGGAACAAAACAACTTGTTACTGTTTAAATAGATGTGTTTCTTCCCCATGAGACAAAAAAGAGCTTTCTGTGAATTCTTTCTTTGTGTTCTGTGGCAGAAATGCTTGACAAAGTACCTCTTCTTTTTCATTCTTCAGGCAGTTCTGCAAGCTCTTCACTTTCAACTGTAGCTGTCGCTCTCTCTCAAGCAGTCCGGTGTTTTCCCTTTTAGAAAGTTCAAGCTGCTCCTATGATAACAAAGTAACAAGGAAAGAGATAACAAATGGTAATTTTGTATTTTATGAACGTAGTCAAATACAACTTTATTAAGTGAATTCAGTTTACAGTATTGACAGAAGCAGCAGAACTCTTAATAGTTTTGATTCCACGACCTTTCACCAGTTGTGGCAATAAATCTTACTATAGGCAATGCTATATGATTTTTTTATTTAAATACAGAATTTTTTCAACAGAGATATTCACGATCCAATAATCTCAGATGCAAGTGCGTTGGAAAGTATCACTTCAGTCGAGAGAAAAGATGATGTGATAATGTGATGGATTGTAAATCTGTCACTGTCAAATACTGAGACCCTCCCCACAGGAGAATAACTGTCCTACACCTGTGCACACAGAATGGTCGTTGCACTGTCTATTTAAGATCAGTGTTGTAACAATTGTTTAATACTCTTGACAAAAGTTCAGAGAGACAGAAACATTAGTATGACCATTAAATTATGATGCTGAGGAACAGCAGAGTGTGGGATCTTCTTTTCTTAAGACTGATTTAAATTAGGGCCGGGACGCGATTAAAAAAAATTAATCTAATTAATTAGAGGCTTTATAATTAATTAATCGAAATTAATCGTATTTTAACCGCATATAAATATTTGACCTGAGAACAGTGAGAAGTAATTTTTTCACATGGATTTTTAGTATCATTGAATAATGACTGAATACATAAGCTTAAGCAACACAAATATTGTTTATTTTTGTTCAAGTCCAACAGACCAGTGCAATTTTTGCCATTAAGTGTAGCAATAGCATATTTAGAAATATAGTACATTTCAGAAATTAGCTAGCTACCACACTAGCGTCCATGCTAGCTGCTATATGTTTTGCATTGAGATGATACTTGAGGCTCGATGTGCTGCGGTGATATGCGAATTCCTTGTTGCATAGCTTGCACACAACCATGCTCTTATCCACACTCCCATCCACGGGGCCAACCAAAGCGGTGTCATCAGCTACTTTCATGTTCACTGTGGTTTGTTGTTGTCTGAACTACGCTTGTTAGAAAGCCCACATTGTTTTGAGTGATATTTAGATTCACTCAATCGCACAATTGTTTATAGTCTGTTTGCATAATAGGTTTCATTTGTCCTACGTTATTGAATGCAGCTGAGTTTTACCGACGTTCTTGAACGCACCACACCTGTGCAATTCTCCTTCTCCATACGCTAGAGAGCTGACGTTTTTTCCCTTGCCTTTTAAAGCAGATAACTCCGTACATCTGTATCCGTGTTCTTTAATCGGGACACACTCACCATACCTTGCCACTCTAAACCAGTTAACTTCCTGGATACCCCCACTATCTCCTTTTTAACGCTAGTTGGTGCTCCAGTATAATCGGTCCGCCTGAAACTCATCCAGTGAGAAACGTTCCGCGGTGCAAAAATAAGTGTGATTAAAATGCGTCCATTTTTTTAACGCGGTAATTATTGTGTAATTAATTAATCTTAATTAACGCGTTAAAGTCCCGGCCCTAATTTAAATACAGAATAAATACAGAGAAATCACTTGGTTAAAGAGTTACTGTACTTTTAGCCGGGTGCTGGTGAGCTGCAGACAGTCCAAATTGCTGCTTAACTTAAGCTGCTCCACTTCCATGTTTTCCAAAGTGCGGAGGCCCCTGTGGTGCAGCTGAATCAGGTCATACATGCAATTTAGCACAGCCACAACATTCAATTCTAAGTTGCTGCCCAACTCCGTCCAAACTGTTGGAAGGCCCAGAGATGACACCTCCTATAAAAGCAAGAGTAAAGAAAGGAAAAAGATATGGAGCACTAGATCAGTTTCGATCATCAAACATGTTACATGTTTGAAACAACATATAAAAACATGTAAATTGCACATGTCCACATGCATTTACAGATCAACAAATGTACTTATAACACTTCACAGAAATGTATGACGGTACTCACTTGACTGATGTGTGATAGACATTCTTGCACGTTGTGCTCTGTGCAGAAGGTACTGTGCATGTAGGAATTCTTGTGCAGTGCCAGCGATGATTGGCTGAACCTCCTCAAGGGGGTTGTTCTACATTCAACAGAGCTGCGGCGAATGTCCTTGACTGGGAAAAAAATGTCTATTAAATGCATGCAGTACATAGGCCTAATTCACAGCACAAAATGGTGTTCTGTCCCATCAGCAGTGGCATGTAAAAAACTGAGCAACATTCAAGTTAAGAAAATTAAGTGATTTTTTTCCTTTTGAGAGAAATTGAGGATACTATTTGCAAATGAACTATGATTAGCATTCATCAGTTATTTGTGTCAGTTTACCCTGTTTATTACACACAAGACACGAAACAGAGCACAAAACAGCAGTCAACATTACACACAGTAACCTACATAAAGCCAAAGTCACGTTTAAGAATATTGTTCAGTTTGCTCTTCTCTCTGAGACATGTTAAGGTGTTGCATGCTACAGTTATGCTCATAGATTTTAAAGTTTTGTATACGGCAAGCCAAATACAAAAAGAAACTGTTGAATGTTTAATTTGTATTGCTCAAAGGTTTGAAAATCAACACTCACCCAGCGAGGACTCTGGCATTGTTGCAGTGCAGCCTTCAGGCTACGTGTCTGGATCATGTACTACATGTGCAGGATACACAAATCTCACTACAAGATCCACCTACGCAGTCTGCTCCTGAAATAGAGGGTCAGATTAGCAGCGCCTATTCAACATAGTCTGGATTATAAGACACGGGACACACAGCGCTGAGGGATGGAAACACAGAGCAACCGAAGTGACAGAAAGTGAGGATAACAGATTCTCATTAATTTATTACAGGCAACGAGCTAAACAATGGGCACACAGTTTACTCATAGCCATCATGTAGACTTTTTAAAATCTTTTATTAAAATGTATGTTTATTCTGAAATAATTTGACAAGGTGAATTACGATTATTGTATTGTTGTTGTACTACACTATTGTCACTGCAGGCTGAACACTTAACAGGTTACAAGTTGAGACCATGCCAGCATCTTATCCCAACGCTCTTATCATCAGCTGATCAAACTAATCCCTTACAGGCAGGATGGTGATTTGTCTGCAAAGAAACACAATCACAAACACAGACATTTTCCTGTAGGAGAAACACCTGTGATAGAAAGGTACACATACACTGTATACAGATATTACTTTAAAGTTTTGTATTTACAATACTTCATCGCATTTCAGCAAGCATAGGGTGACAAGAAGCTATATTTTAAAATGTATTTAAAAATTTCTTATGAGGAATATTTTTATTAACGTAATGCTTCATGCATTTTAACCACAAGAATGCTGTGATTCATCAACTCAGCAGACCTACCCTTTGGTTTTAGCGGTACTTAAGCTTTGTGGCAGTAGGCTTGCCATCTGTCTCACCAGACTGATTAACAAACCTACACCCAGCTTAGTCTCAACAAGTGTTAACCTTTAGTCATTCATCGGACTTCAAATTCAGAAATAATATAAAATCTCCCAAATTAAATTATAAAGTAAGTGTTTGCTGGATGTCTATTTAGGTGTCGGAGTCATGAATGTATGGAAAGAAAAATTGCTCTTTAATTCGAGTGACATTATTTAGACCAGACACATGATTGCTTGATGGGATCTAGAGAGACAGACTCATGCTTACATTCAGATCTAGTCAAAACTACTGCAACAAAAGCAGCAGTCCTGAAAAAAAAAACATTCATGAAGCCTATAATGCTCAGTTTGCCAGTTTATCATTTTCAGTCCACTCTCACTGATAATGGGGTGAGCAAAATATCCCAAAAACCTCAGTATAACGCAGTAAAATTAAATAGTACCACACATTGTAGTTGTGTAATATAGCAGGTGTAATATATGACATACTGCACCCGATGCCCCATAGTTTATACTCATTGACTTCAATGGCTGTTCAATAAAAAAATGTACTGCCTAACTTTTACCAATACATGAATTTTCCCACGAGACGAGAGAAGGCACTTGAATTGTGCTTTGGTTATATACAAAACTAACCCTTGGGGACTCGTATATGGTGCACCTAATCGCTCACAGCAAACAGAGGCTCAAATCCTGCACGCCTGCACTAAGAACTAATAAAAAGAGAAGTGAGGAGTCAATGCAGTAACTTATAGGTTGTTTTGACTTGCAGTGAGCTGGAAGAACTCACCTCTGTAGTGACGGACTATATACAATTTTTGCGGGCCCAGAAAAAACCCATTGAGGTTTTTCCAAATGATGAAAACTATTTTGTAACAGAAAAAGTAGTTAAAAAGAAAATGACTTTAGAAGACGTGAATGTGGCCTAAATGAAAGTTGAAGAGTAATGATATGAGACAGGCATGGCAGGGTCTGTACACAATGATAGGGAAAGAGAAGAAGAAAAGACGTGTTAGTAATAACGGGGATGATCTACCACTACCAACGGGCAGATAACTACAAATATTTGGGGAAACAAGAGAAAAGTCTGCACACTGCAGCTCCCAATGCAGGTATCACCAACGCTGGTGATATCCTAATAAATACCTGCATTGGGAGCTGCAGTGTGCAGCCTTTTCTCTTTTTTTTCATTTGTTGTTTGGTCCAGCACCTGTTTAATTCGTATTCTGGATGTGACGATCCACCTCAAACTTTTTTACAAATATTTGGGAAAAATAATAGCTGCTAGACTGTCATTCTAACACAGATTTTATCAATAAGAAATATCTGGAGCATCAATATCTTATGTGTAAACTGAGGCAGTTTAGAGCATACATGCCTGATATTTTTCATCATCAGTGAATAATAAAAACAAACTGCATAACACAGTCTATATGTCCACTAAGATTGTTGGACAACAGTAACATTGTTTGACAATGACCTGCAAGTCCAGAATAGTGAGGAAAGGGCAGGCGATTATTAGAGATGTATATCAGCATATATGAGCCGTAACCATCCGGCAGACAGTATAGAGTACCATCTCTCTGAAGTGCTGAATAAACTGTGAAAAAACAATAACTGAACCCCTGTGTGTGAGGATGCTGCACCTTATAATATGTGTTGCATTTTTGTAATATGTTCCGTACAGGTCTGTGATTATGCTGAGGTGTCCTGTTGTTTGTTTGTGGTGTTGTTGTTGTTGTTGTTGCTATTGTGGTTCTCTGTTAATCCGACGATTGATCTAGGACTAATCAACATCTATCTATCAATTACAGCCTCCAAAATGGCTATAAAATCTACACCTCTCAAAGTCATTTTCCACATAGTTTATACATTTAAGGATAGATTCACAAATGTTCATAGATGCATTTTTAAATACATTCTTGCACAGCAGGAGGGCTCTAGATTTTGTCCTAAATCACTTACACTATAAGTGCATTATGAGGAGTGATTAAAGCAAAAAAAAAACTATTTCAGTGCTTATTTATTTGGGCACTTGACGTGAAAAATTGCGAACCCATTCTTTAAAGCCTTCCTGAGGCTAGAGTTTATTGCAGAACTGTAGTATTAGATTGCATTACTTTTGCCTAACTGCCCCTTATAAACTGGCATACATTTAAATAAATAATTAATATATATATAAAATAATTTATAAAAGGTTGCTATTTCTATACAGTGCATTTGAGTGCACTTGAAAAGAGAATGTAACATGTAGCATTAAAGCAGGGTTGTCAAACATAAGGACCACCAAGGGGTCCAATCCGGCCCACTGGATAACTTTGCAAAGTATGAAAATCACATGAAAAGTATGAAAAGTAATTCCACTGGAGGTTTTTCCACTCTGATCAGAAAATAATTCTCTGAAAAAACATGAATACATATTGTCCTAAGAGATAAAACTGATGAAAGATATTAAGATTTTTAACAAAAATGTGAACGTTTGGCTGAAGCAAAATACTAAAACTTTGTGTTGTAAAGCTATGTTTTGTAAATAGATGATTTATTATAGTAAATTTATACATAATATATATATTTTTGTATATCATTGTACAATGGTTTTACTGGTCTTGAGATCGAATTGGGTTGTTTAATGTGGCCCTTGAACTAAAATGAGTTGCCAGCCCTGCTTTAAAGTGTGCTCAGACTGACATCTGAACACCTGTCATTGCTACGATTAACCAGGACAGAAACACTTAAAGCTAACAGTCTAGTGTGAGAGACAAACGCAGTAGTCTGTAAAGTGTATGTAACAACAACTTGTATATTTAGCTAATTCCAGGTTCAATGATCACTGATTATGTTTTGTTAACACCCCCCCCCCCCCCCCAAAAAAAAAAAAGGCGATGGTTGTGTGTGTCTTAAAAAAAGCTGTCGGTGTCGGTGGAGTAACGTTACCCAAACTGACATTGAAGCCGCTCGGCTGGCTGCCTTAGTAGCCGAACAAGTTCACTATTCACAAGAGCTGAGGTTTGAAATGTTTGCTTTGTGAAGAAGCAAGTAACACAAATATTTTTAATACTTACGAAACGTGACAGTTTATAATATCTTCCAAACTGCTCCTCGCCTCACGGTAGAAGCTCCAGAGCCATGTCTGTCCAGAATGACAGTACACACGGCTGCACGCAAACCAAACAGCAAGCTAATTGGCTGACTCGTTGTCTAGCAACCAAAGACGGCTCTATTTGATTGGCTCTTGATTGCAGTGCACTTTAAGTGTTCTCAACCCCAAATAATTTTTAAATCACTGTTCAAATGATGCTTCAAAAGCTTCCTAAGGAGAAATAGTTTTTACCTTAATTATATTTCACATTTACTTTGTGAAATTGTTAAAATGTGTTACTTTTGGTATTATGACCATAACGTTTAACACTGTGATTAAGAAAAATAGTTATTTCTGTATTTACTGTCTGTGGTATGTGTTCAGATAGTACTAGCATAAGACACTTTTAAATGACTGCTTCACAATTTCGTAAGTCTGTCCTGAAACAATAGTCAGGTGTCCAAGTGAACATTGAAATAGGTTTTTCTTGCTGTAATCATTCATACTGTTCATTAGAGACTCCCTTCATAATGTTCTTGCAATGAAAGTAAGTGATGGGGGGCAAAATCCACAAGCATTTTTCTGTGCAAAAATGTATTTTAAAGATTACGTTACAGTCCTTTTAGAGCCAAGTCCCTCCTTTTGTTACTATATTTCCACCACAGCTCAACAGGGAAACTCTGTCCAAGGAAACACAAACAGGGAATTTGATGCTAAAAAGTCTGTAAATGTGGTAGATATCAAAATGATATGATACATTAGATTCATTTTTGCACAAAATGACTTTGTAGACATACTATGGATTTTGGTCCCCATAACTTACACTGAAAACACATTTGAAGGGGACCTTTCAATTGCCAGTATTACAGTGAGGACAACCTCTTTTTTCAACCCCATTTTGCTCAATATCTTCTGCTTTGGTAACCAGATAAACCACATGAATACTCACAATCATAACTTTAATGTGCTTTTAATGCAAGTTTACACCAACACTGAACAGAAGAGCAACACAATTAAATAAAATTACTAACTGTATTACACTGCACAATAAGCAATGCCTTACAAATACTAATACAGACAACTGTACATGCTTAATTTACACAGGTGATGAGTTCAGTCAGCTGAGTCGGCTAAATGTCTGTGTGTATCAAATCTGCATCAAGAGTTGACACGACACCATACAAGATTTACAATATTTAACTATATAATTTTGAAAACGCACAGTGGCTTTCATGGAAGAGTTTGGTTCTGAATTACTTTTACATCCAGCTTCCATCCAGCAGGAAAAGCACAGGTGGAACTGATAATACCATTAATTACACCCATGCGTTTTCTGCAGACATGTCAAAATCTCAGCCATAAAAAAAGCCAGTTCAAAGTCAAAATGTTTGAAATGTAAGGAATCAGTCTATAAACATGTTACTCTGTAGACCAGATAGAATTTACCTGAAACCTTAGAAAAGTTTTGTGCTTAATATAAGAGAAGGTTATCTCAATTTTCATGCATGTTAATAGTCATATTAGTCATGTTATTTTGTACTGTCCAAATATTTGGGCAAATTGTATTTTGTCAAAATACAATACAGGTAACTTCCATGCCAATAAAGCCCATTAAATTGAACAGAATTGAATGTCCCCCTTTGTTTTTTGACGTTTCAGGAAAATGATAACTGCCTCAGATTGCAACAATAAACATAACGCTATATATGAGTGAAAAATAATAATAATGTGTGATAAAAACAGCATTTCTTTAACTCTGGCATGTTTCTCTGCATATTTTTTTTACATTCTCTCCAGCAAGTGAGAAGAAATAAATAATAAACGAGCATGTCCATGTGGTTTCTACAAATAATCGTCAGTGGGATTTTGTTTGTCATCATCAATCTAGGTCACAACAATGTAACTATGATAATGAACAACACAAATAAACACTTTACTGGTAACATTTAACTGAGTTTTCAGCTTATCTGCACATTTATCCCCAACGTAGTTCATTGGACACAGTTCAACTGCACTACACAATGTCTGACCAGTGTTCATACTGTACAGTTATGTTCATATTTTAGTCCTTCTAGCTAGAACTAGTTACTAACTGGTACTAAGACTCCTCTGGACTCAGACGTTCTGAGTAGCGGTACTGTGTGATCGTCTGTCTTTGCTTCCAGCCACCATGTTGTCATTTCCCCTTTACCCTGTTGGGTAAAAAAAAAAAAAAGAAGAGAGAGCCAGAGTCAATGAGAGAAAGAGGAGAGTCATATTGCAAACCAGGTGCCCCTTTGAATTTTAAATAAAGCCATTAGGGTATGAGGGCAGAGAGCAGCAGCTGAGACCACCTCTTAGAAAGACATCACAAGTGTCAGCTGTGCAGGCATATCCGTAGGGAATGAGAAGCAAACCCCTCCCCCATTATCACACTGGCACCACCCAAGCAAGAGTAGAAGCCAGCAGAGCAAGATAATACAACAGTTCCATGATAGAGAGAAAGAAAATACCAGACACACCCAGCCTTTATTCCCTCAGAGGGAAGTTTTGAATTTCCTGTGATCTTTTCAAATCTCAGCCTCATAAATCATTTCAAAAGGGAGTTCACCAGTTTATGTGTGACTATCATTGCATCTATTTGGCTTTTAAAAAAAACAAAAAACAATGACTTCTACAGAAGCATATAAAAGAAAGTGGAAAAGGAACGTATTCAGAAAAACTAAGCACACTAACTGGTATTAATTCAAGAGACATTGTGGACAGTGAAATATGCTCTCCAATCAGTACAGCAATCACCATGACCACGACCAGGAACCTACTGAATAACAGTGTCTCTAGTACGGAGCTCACTTGATGCCTCAATGTTCTTCAAAATAGGTCACATGAAAAATATGAATGTGCACGTAAGCATCTGGTAATGTTACCTTCACATTGAGTGTTCCCCTGCAGGTCAGAACGTAACCTCTGAGTGTGTGAAGCAAGTCAGCTGTGGCACCACTCACCTGGATCTTCAGAGCTATGGAACAGGCAACAACAAAAAAACGCAACATGTTATATGAAGTAGTAAAATGTGCAATGCATGCATGAAATATATCTGTCTTTTCCATTTGATTTGGGTGCATCATTACAATTACATTGCAAAATGTGCTCCATGCTTTCAGGAACTTTATTACTCATTTTAAAATACTTTTACAGATCAAATTATTTGTATGACACAATGTGTTGCATAATCAGTGGTTTTACAGGCAAAAAATAAAAGAGATTACTACAGTTAAGCCATACTATAAAATACATCTATTAAATCAATATGTATAAAAGAAAATGCAAAGTTTTCATGTATTTATTATATAGGGTTTTTATAAAGGTCACATTAATATGTTCCATTTCCTACTGATTTTATAACATTATATACTCATAATATACTGTGTGATTTCTATCTGTGTAGTACCCCATGTGTCTGAATACATGAATACATACATCCTTATATACCAAGCGTGTAATTTGAGCATTATCAAGATATATAATCCATATAAGGTTTTTTATTCATGAGGAGAATAGTGTGCAAAGACAAATAACTAAGATAATATTTGTTTTTCTGCCATTTGTTTTTCTTCAGGCAAACAAAAAACATCTTATGATTAGTTTTTGATCATATTCATCATTAAATTCCTTAGTTTTTCGTCACCATGTGTGTGTCTCCATTACTAAGTTTAATACAGAGGATTGGGTGCTTGCTGAGCACAATGTCTATCCGTTGTGTTGTCACTCTGTGGTGCACTATTGAGTTAACACAGAAACAATCCTGCCATGTCACAATTACAGCAGCCACAGGATTATGCATTCCCATGATGCCATTTATAACAACACTGCAGACAAACACCTGGATCAAAATCGAATCACATTTGAATTAAAAATCAGCAGAACGCACAAAATGAATGCATCTCTATTTGAAGGCTCATACAGTCTGAATTAATTACTTCCATTAACCTGGCATTTCTTTCTGAGTCCATTATATTAATTAGATGATTGGGCAGTGTGTCTAATCCTTCGTTACCTTCACTTGTTGATTCCATCCGAGATGCTGTGTTGACAGTGTCCCCAAATAGGCAGTAGCGTGGCATTTTGGTGCCAACCACACCAGCCACAACAGGTCCTGGCAGGACAAAAAGCAGTGATTATAAGCCGTACTTTATCTGACATGACCTAATAATACAATACATGTGAGGTTATTTTAGGGCATACTCACAGCTTTGGAGCTTAGAGTATTTCTACATTATAAGGTTGTCTAATCAATTATTGACAATGAACAACACAAGATTGTAATTTCATGTTCAGAGGGCATAGCCTTTATTACACATAAGAAAAGGCCACCCATGTATCCTCAAAGCCAATCTGCATCGCAATTCAAGACCTATGATGATGCTTCAAGTCTTTATATAAAAACATATTCTAGTTACAAGCATGTTATGCCTGAATTAGTAAGTATTGATTTGTGAGGACTTGGGGATAATGCTCTAGACATCATATGCCTCTGACTATTCATTACTGTCTCTATCTCACAACACATATGATTGATATTATCATACGGTAGAGATCTAGTGAGGGTAGATGGGGAGGGGGTATAAGAAGAGGGGAATTTCTGAACAGAAAATCATCACATAAATAATGCTATCTGCATTATTCTTTTCATCCTGACCAGATATTCAAAACCTTATTGGATGGAAAGTAACAGTGAATCTCTTTAGCTAAGCTAAACTCTTCAATATAGATTAGTTTCTATTTCTTTTTACACTCTTTTTTTCTTTTTACATTTCACGCTGCATTTACATGTACACTTATAGCTTCTTACTGAATATATGCAAATAGGTTATTTAAGGTTATCCTCTCTCACAATCTGTAACCTTTGACCATCATACAAATATGAATGTGTTCTCTGAAAGCCATTTGTCCCTCTAACCTCTGGAAAATATTACATAACAATTTACCTGCCTGCTACTGCGAGTATGAAATAACTAAAGACTTGTCTTAAGTTGACATTTTGACGATGCTTTGTTTTCCACAATGTTACTTGTATGTAATTTTTGTTTTAGAATTGAAGCACAGCTTTAGATTGGCACATGATACAGATGAGACGCCTCTAGTACCTGAATGGATACCAGCACGTATCTTCAGCTGGGTGTTGGGCTTGTGGGGGATCTTGAAAGTGTGGCAGACACTGACCAGATCCAGGGCCATGCTGGCAATCTCCCCAGCATGATTGATACCATTTTCTTGAGGGACCCCAGAGACCACCATGTCTGGACAGTCAGCCATTGTTTCACAGGTAGGGAAAATAAAGGAAGAGAGAGAGATACAGTGATAATAAAACAACAAAACACTTTCAGATACTCTTTAGTCATCTCTAACATAATTTTGTTTTCTTATTTTCTATGCTTAGATTAGATTAACGTTCTCTGTTTCATCTTTTAATTCTTTCTGTCATCGGTTGAACTTCATCTCTACAATTGATTACTTTATGATAGTAGTTTATCATTATTTGGCACAATATAATCTCAATAGCCTTACTTACAAGCATCACCAATTGTCTCCACTTTGTAGACATCATAATTATCAATGATGTCATCGAAAGAGGTGTAGAGCTTGTTGAGGAAGTCCACTACCTGATGGGGAGTGCTGGCACCAGACAGCTGAGTGAAGCCTACAATATCACTGTCACAGGGAAGTAATGAAGTGTTAGTCACCAGACTACTTTTATATGAGCAGAAAGTCTTTGTAAAGACAGCGGTAAATTACATGTAAGAAAAAAATTGTAAAGCAAGTTAAACAACGTACAACTGCACTTCCATTAAAGAAATAATCAGAATAATTATATGAACACAAACCTGAAGTAGACTGTGGCATTGGAGAAGCTCTGAGCCTCTGCTGTCCGGCCTTGACGAAGGTCATCAGCCACCGGCTTGGGTAACATACCTGCAGGGAAATGTCATGACTTAAAACATGTTTACGATTCTCTCACATTCT
The DNA here is from genome assembly GCF_963691925.1 of Scomber scombrus. Taxonomy (NCBI): domain Eukaryota; kingdom Metazoa; phylum Chordata; class Actinopteri; order Scombriformes; family Scombridae; genus Scomber; species Scomber scombrus. The sequence goes on along the minus strand of NC_084977.1, from coordinate 17,129,591 downwards.
GAGTAAATGTGTCGTCTTTGGGACAATGATAAAGGTGCAACCTCTGCACCACTAGATGGCAGAACAATCGAGTCTGTGTTTTAATACTGACATCAAGCCTGACCGTTTCAATTTAAGGTCCTCATACACTGGATTTACTACCCAGCAACAGCTCTTTTATACTCTGAAGGTACTGTATATGTGCACTGATGTTATAGTTTATAGTTTATCACCCTATGCAAATTAATTATAAATCAAGTCCTGCTTGTACCAGATATATAAGTGCTATACCTGCAGTGCCACCAAGACTATTTCCTTGAAGATGAACTTGGCCAACAGGACGACTCACTTTGGCATCCATCATTACAGCCATGCAACTCGTTATCATCACTCCTCAC